>NW_026587032.1:1875450-2157337 GCF_907164565.1 Psammomys obesus | reverse complement strand
AAAAAAAAAAAAAAAAAAAAAGGACTGGTGCAGTGGTACACACCTGTGATCCCAGCACTCGGGAAAGCAGAGGCAGGCGGATCTCTGTGAGTTTGAGGATAGCCTGATCTACAAATCAAGTCCAGGACAGCTAAGGCTACACAGAGAAACACTGTCTTAAAAAACAAACAAACAAAAAAACAAAAAAAACCCCAAAAACTTTAAACTTTCATGTGACTAAAGATAGTGCTGGGATTATGAAACTATGAATTTCAATTTGAAAATAGTCATACTGCTAAATACATTTTTACAGGGCCCTCTCTAAAATGACTGCTTCATTCCTTCTCTTTCCTAAATCTATAATCTACTCTGCTTAGTTAATGCTCTTGTCTTGTACTTTATTGAGAAATAGGAAGATTCAGATGAAAATTCAGTTTTTAATAATAAAATCTACCAAACTACCCTACATATGTGTCCATAGTCTTCATTGTGTTGAGTATAAATTATGAGTAATTTCTTACACTCATGTCCTTTCAATTCTGGTGTGCTTATGACAGCGTTTCTCTGTTTACTATCAAAGGTTGCTCAAGAGACAGATGTGCGAGCCCAGATCCGCCTACAGTTTCGTGATGTCAATGGAGAGGTGGTAGCCGTGCACAGGTCCATGCTTTGCAGTCAGAAAAGCAAGAAAACAGAGTTTAAAACCCTGGAAGGAGTCATTCATAGAATAAGGTACTCGCCTTGGACTTGCGGACGTGCTCACACTGTCTTCTGGACTCAAAAAGCTTTCTGTGACTTGTTTTATTTTAGGGGAATGTATTAACTGTCTTTGAACAGAATTTTGTTTTCCTTTTGATACAGTTGTTTTTTGTTGTTGTTTTTATAGCTCAGCCTGGGTTGGAACTCATTGTGTAGGGCCTGCCTCAGTCTCCTGAGTGCTGGGGTTACGGGCGTATTTCTTCATATCTGAACGTAGACTTACTTTTTTAGGAGTAATTTTTACTCCCAGTGTAAATGCATGAGGAGTAGAACTGCCATCTGCTCCTGCCTCTGCATGTACAGTCTCACCCACTGTCAACATGGGATTTTAATACCACTTATCTTGAGGTAGAACAATTTTTTGTTTATCTTGAAATGGCATATTTTCTTTATATTTTTTACATTTATATATTTAATGCATATGAATGTTGTGCGTCCATGTCTGTATGTACAGTAGGTTAGAAGAAGGTGTCCCCTGGAGCTGGAGTTGCAATGGTTGCTACCATGTGAGTTCTGGGGTTCAAACCCAGGACCTCTGAACGAGCAACAAATGTTCTAAACCACTGAGCTGTCTCTCCAACCCAGAAGTAGAATGATCTTATTAAAGATATAGTGATGATATTCAATTGCCTTACTGTCATTTGTAGATAGTTGCTATAATTGAGGATGTTAACTATTCAAGTATAGGTTGGGATGGGTGAGGTGAAAAGTAAAAACGTAGGGAAAAATAATAATTTATTCCTGTTGACTATTATCAATGTGTTAGAGTCATATGCTAGTAACTATAAATATATATACATATATTTGAAACATTACAAGGTAGTTATACCTGGAAGGATTATTATATACTGCCTTGTAATGGGTATGGATTTTGGAGGTAGGCTTTATCAGAAAAAAATGCCAAAGGAGACATGGAAGAAGGGGGGAAAAACAAAAGGAAGAAGAATGCCAAAGGTTTGCAGCTTTTTGTTTTTTTGTTCGTTTGTTTTGTTTTTGAGATGAGGATCTTATGTAATCTAGGTTGGTTCCGAACTTCCTGTGTAGCCAAGGATGACTTGAACTCCTGATCTTCCTGCCTCCACCTCCCAAGAAGAGATTGTAGGCATGCACCACTATAGCTGGCAAAGTTTGTTTGTGAAGCCCAGGCTGGCCTCAAACTAAAGCCTGCCTTCCTCCCTACTGGTAGGAATATAGGTGCAAACCACCACACCCAGCTCACCTACTTGGACTTTTAAATACGCTAGTTTGAAATATACATACATAATAGATAGAAAGTGTGCATCCTCCATCCCCAGAACTAAAAGCAGAAGAGACTTAAGAGAGTAAAATAGAATAGGATCATCAGTAGCAGACAGGAAAGGTAAATTATCAGAAACATGGGTAATGTGAGTTAGAAAATAGGTTTCATCACTCCCCAGCCTTTTGGCTAAGATCAAGTATAGAAGATTGTTACTGGGCTATAGATATGACTCTAGCTTGCATTCTCCAGAGCACTGAACTTAGGTTCTCAGTACCTGCATCAGGCTACTCAAAATCCCCATCACTCCAGCTCCAGGGGCTCTGATACCATCTGCTGGTACCCACAAGTACCTGCACTCCAACTGTTTTAAATTCATGATAAAAAGTCCAAATATGGGGACTGGGAAGATGCTTGTCAGTCAAGTGTGATGACCCACGTTTGATTCTCAGCACCCATGTGAAGGCCTGATGAGGTCATATATGTCCAGTTCTGGGGAAAGAGAGACCAGAGAATCTTGGGACTTCTGTGTACTCAGAATCCGTGAACTCCAGATTTAGGGGGAAGAGACCCTGTTTCAGAAGAAAGGTGGAAATTGATTAAGACAGGTACCTTGTCTTGTCCTCTAGATCCCAGGTAGATGTGCACACGCATACACATTACATATGCAAACACACAAAACAACAACAACAAAATTCTACTATGTTTTAAAATTTTTCTTGCCTTCTTTCTTGCACTGTCTGTTTTATGTAACCTTCTCATCAGTGAGCCTTTTGACCACGAAAGAGTTAGCGTTTTTTCTCCCTGTGTGTATCTGTGAATGTTCCTGTGGGTATATCTGCAGGTGTGCACGTTTGAAGCAGACAGTGTTCAGCCTTGGGTAGGTTCTTCAGGAGCCATTCACCTTTGTTTTTGAGACAGTCATTTACTGACCTGGAGCTTGACAGTTCAGCAGGCTGATGGCCTTCGAGTCCCAGGAGTCCTCCTGTCTCTGCCTCCTCAGTGCATGCCACCTGAGTGTTCTTCCACATGGGCGCTGAGGATTGAACTCCAGCCATCATGCCAGGTGGCAGACACTTCACCAACCAGTTTTTCTCCCAAGCTCCAAGAGTTCTCTTAGAGGACGCGATTTCAGTGGGACCAGTAAAAGACCATTTTGTTTTGTTATGGAAGAATCACATGTGCGGAGTATGTGGCGCAGTTGTAGAGTACTTGCTTAGTGCACAGTCTTCAGGGAGAGCCCCTGTACCACATAGCCTGGGTGGTGGCGGGCCCTTGTAATCCCGGTACTTGGGAATTGGGGATAGGATGGCCCCCAACTCATTCAAGCTCGTTCTTGGTTACATAGTAAGTGTGTGGCCAATTGCAGACAGATGAGAGCTTCCCAACACAAGAGAGAGCTTGAAAGGTTAAACAGAATAGGTACCTCGAAAGGTCATTTCACTGATAGATCTGATTCTCGCTTTCTGTAGGCATGGCGAAAAAGTCAGTCTCAGCTCCAAATGTGCAGAAATTGACCGAGAAATGATAAGTTGTCTTGGGGTTTCCAAGTCTGTGCTGAGTAACGTTATTTTCTGTCACCAAGAGGACTCCAACTGGCCTTTAAGTGAAGGAAAGGCCCTGAAGCAAAAGTTTGATGAGATCTTTTCAGCAACAAGGTTTGTAACTGAATGCTGCCCCTGAGAAGTCTTTAGTCAGGCTTATTTTGTGAGGCCGTGCCCCAGCCAGGTCCTTGTGCCAAGTACCTGTGCTTCACCGTGTGTCACACCCAGCCAGGTGTTTCTGTTGGTTATGTTGCCCAGGCTGCCCTCAAGCGTCGCTGCTCACCAGCATGTGGAGCTTTAGGTAATGCCACCGTGGCCAACAGGTGCTCTTTTATAAAAGCAAGAAGGCTCAATACTCACTGCTCCACCAAGTAAAAACCACTGGGTGTATTTCCTTTTCTTGCTCTGCACGTTCATCTGGGAATAAATGTGATTTTTTTTTCACTTAGCCCTGACGTCATAAACATTTTCCAAGTTATTAACTCAAAATGTAGTATTAATGTTTGCCTTATGCTCTATTGTAAATTAGCAAGAAGTTTTACTTTTATTTCATATCTTCAAAGGTACATTAAAGCCTTAGATACACTTCGACAGGTACGACAGACACAAGGCCAGAAAGTAAAAGAGTGTCAAACAGAATTGAAATATCTGAAGCAAAATAAGGAAAAAGCGTGTGAGATTCGTGATCAGATTACTAATAAGGAAGCCCAGTTAGCAGCTTCACAGGGAATTGTCAAGTCCTATGAGAATGAACTTGAACCTTTGAAGGTAATTGATTTTTTTTCTTTTTATGGGCAAATTAAAACTGTATGTGTATGACATATAATATGATTTAGTATTTAGTTAAGTATTTGCTATACGGATGGGGAAAGCCATCAACATTTTCATTGTCATATCTTTTTTGTGTGATAGGAACACTTAAAACCTGTTTTCTCAGCAGTTTACAAGTACACTACAGTTAGTTACTGATTGTATTTACCATGGTGTGCAATAGCTTTTATCCAGTGTACTAAGAAGAAATCCTTTCCCTTACCCCATGATATCATTTAACCCTGAAGTACTTGTTTGGTTGGTTGGGTTGGTTTAGTGTTTCACGACAGGGTTTCTCTGTGTAGCCCTGACTGTCCTGCCACACCAGCACCCAGGTTAGTTGGCTTTTATTTAATGCCTGGAAAGGTTGGATTTGAGAGCAAATAGAAGGTGAGTAACTGGTTGGCACGGTCCCAGGTGTTGAGCACTGCTATAGCTAGGTCTGATTTCACAGTCGGTTTTCTTTTTTCAGAGTTCCAAATTGACATGTCTTTATAGAGAATTTTTCTGATTTTTAAGGGTGTTCTTGACATTGTACAAAATCTGGAATTCATCCATATATATGCAAATCAGTATAGCTTTTTAAGCCTTGTGCTGTTCTTACTTTAACCAGCTGACAGATAATCAGGTTTTCTTGTGGCATTTTCATACATATTGGCTTTGGTTGTTTCTTCTTCTGCCTTCTGGGTGTTATATATTTATATATGAAGCAGGAGCTTAGCATTTGCCTCGGCTGACCTTAGAATCCTGGGCTAGGATCAAGGGATCTTCTTCCCGACCTTCTTTCAGAGCCCGGATGAGGGCAGAAGCTGAACCCTGTGGTTTGTAAGAAAGGCCTTTGGGAACTGCATGCATTTAGTAGCATTTGCCCACTGCTTCCTGTGTGCTGGATATCCATGTTACAGTCTGCAGGCTAATGGAGGACCAGCAGTCCAGTCTTACCTCCCAATCTTGCTTGGTCCATTCTTGGTTTTGTTTGTTTTTTTTTTTTTTGTTTTTTTGTTTTTTTGAGTCTTTGTGATGCACTTTCGCTTTGTCACCGTGATAAACGATTTGTAATTCTCTTGCTTTACCTTTTGCACTCTGGGATTACAGGTGTGTAACACCACACCAGCCTGGTCTGTGCAGTTTTGTCTAGGTTGATCAAGTCTTCTGCCTGTCTGCTTAGCCTGTGGGCTTACAGTCAGAGTAGTACCCAGTAGTGTCTGGAACATTACTGGTTCCATATCACTGGTTAATCAGGGATATGGCCATTATCATTTGTAAGATTACTTTGTTCAAATCTGTTTCATTTAGCTAACATTAAACACTTCTGGGAATATAGAAGGGAACAAAGTAAAGGAAGTTCCTGTGCAGATAACATACCACCTGTTAGTGTACAGAACATAAAATACATTACTAGTATAATTTACATTATTTTTTCTTTATTTTTGTTTTCTGTGTGTGGGTGTTTTGCCTGCATGTATATTTGTGCTCCACATGTATGCCTGGCACACCTGAGGAATGGAGGCAGAAAGATTGAAAATACAAGGTCATCTTTGGCTTTATAGTGAGTTTAAAGCCAATGTGGGGTACAAGACATTCTGTGCCAACCAGAAAAATAAGTTTGGGTTGGGGCTGGAGAGATGGTTCAGAGGTTAAGAACACTGGCTGTTTTTCCAAAGGTCCTGAGTTCAATTTCCAGCAACCACATGGTGGCTCAAAATCATCTATAATGAGATCCATTGCCCTCTTCTGCTGTGGAGGCACACATGCAGGCAGAACACTATATAAAATGTTAAGATGCTTGCCTATCGTGCTCTCCTCAGCAGCACAGATACTAACATTGGAATGATCAGAGAAGATTAGCATGGCCCCTGTGCAAAGGTGACATGTAAGTCTATATTTTTTGCAGCCAGTCCTGATGAGACCTGATAGGCTAGGTCAAATAGAAGGGGAGGAGGACCTCCCCTATCAGTGGGTTAGGGGAGGGGCATAAGGGTAGAAGAGGGAGGGTAGGTTTGGGAGGAGATGAGGGAGGGGCCACAGCTGGTATACAAATTGAATAAATTGTAATAAATGATAATAATTTGAAAAAGAAAAAACTGCTTGCCTATCATGTATAATGCCCTAGGACCAGTAAACTAACCATTTAAGAATTTTGTTCTTAAGAATGTGGCATTGACAGGCTGGATCGAAGGCGCAGCAGCTAAGAGGGCTCACTATTCTTGTGGAAGATCCAAGTTCAGTTTTTAGCATACATATCACACAGCTCACGATTGCCTGTAACTCTAGCACCAGGGAATCCAGCACCTGTATGAGCTCCTTCAGCATGCACACAGACACACATGTACACTTAAATACTAACTAAATCGCTTCTTGGTCCTTTGACTAAGATCAAGTGTAGTATCTGTTCTTAGCAGTTTAGCATAAATAATTCAGATGTGGCATTCCACAGGCCATAGCTGTCAGTGCCTTATGAACAGATTACTTGTGTGGAAGTTGTTGGAAGCAGGGTATGGGATTTTTGGTGTCCTGAGCGCTTCACATCGTGTTTCTAGTGACTCCTTCACAGGCTGCTGTCAGCACTGAATGGTGGTGTCTTACTAAGCGATCCTCGCGTAACTTATGTCCCTTTCTAAATGAATCTATTCCATTCATGTAGAATACACCTTTACTTTCAGAATCGCCTGAAAGAAATTGAACACAACCTTTCTAAAATAGTGAGACTTGACAATGAAATTAAAGCCTTGGATAGCCGAAAGAAACAAATGGAGAAAGATAACAGTGAATTAGAACAGAAAATGGAAAAGGTTTGTGCTGATAAATTTTGTTCTTTTTGAAAATTCAGGGATTATCATACTGAATTTCATTTAAACCCTTTCGTCTCCACATTTTGGAGGAAAAGTAAACTTGAAACTTAATGTTTGTGATACCACTATAAAAATGGATTTTGAGTAAAATTTCCGTTGTGTTAGGGTGGTTCTCATATTAGTACATTAAAGCTGTCTTGGTTTGACATAGGTTTTTCAAGGGACTGATGAGCAACTGAATGACTTATACCACAATCACCAGAGAACGGTAAGGGAGAAGGAACGGCGCTTGGTGGAGTGTCAGCGTGAGCTGGACAAGCTGAGTAAGGAAGCGCGCCTCCTCAACCAAGAGAAGGCAGAGCTGCTGGTGGAGCACGGTGAGCCGCAGACCTCACTGGGCCCTTTTCTAGAGCACACGCGAAAACTCGCCTCAGAAGTAACACTGACAACATCCAATCTCAAAAGGCTGTGTAGTGTGCTTCCATTTCTATAATTATTCTGAAATGTCAAAGCTGAGGACCTAGTGGACAAATTCATGGTTGCTAGGGATAGTGGGTAGAGGAGGGGCAGGAGGAAGATGAGTGTGCTGATGGATACAGGATAAGAGGATCCTTCTGGTGTTGAAACTGTTTAGTGTCTATCCTGCTGCTTGCTTATATGAGCTGACATGGGATAAGATCATACAGAACTTGAGGCTGGAGAGATGGCATAGTGGTTAAGAGCACTTGCTGCTCTTCCAGAGAACTTGAGTTTGGTTCCCAGCACCCACATTGGGTGCTTACAGTACCCACTGTAACTGCGGATCCAAGGATCTAATGCCCTTTTTTCTCCATGGGCACTCACATACATGTAGCATGGATTCACACAGAAACACATATGTACACATCAATAATAATTTTAAATCTTTTAAAAAATTATAAGAAACTTGATGCATAAATACAAATGAGTGGAAATAACAATGAGGAATTTGGATAGACCTGATGGTTTATACAATGTCAGTATACCAGTTTAGACTTTATACGGCACTTTTACAGTTTCCATTAGAGTAAACTGGGCAGAGTGTATAGAAATTACACTTTACGTTTTACAACTGCATGTAAATCTACTGTCACAACAGTTTTTTTTTTTTTTAAATATCAGCTAAAAAAAGAATGTTTTGTTTTTAAATAAAGGTCGTCTGCAGCAACAAGCAGATCGCCATCAAGAACATATCCGAGCCAGAGATTCATTAATTCAGTCTTTGGCAACACATCTTGAATTGGATGGTTTTGAGCGTGGACCATTTAGTGATAGACAGATTAAAAATTTTCACGAGCTTGTGCGAGAGAGACAGGAAAGAGAAGCTAAAACTGCCAGCCAGCTCTTGGTAAGTATCTTGAAACCCAGGTTTGCTGTCTTTTGTGTCAGATTCAGTAGGTGATCCTGTAAACTTTTTGTTTTGTTTTGTTTTGTTTGGTTGGTTTTTGAGACAGGGTTTCTCTGTTTAATAGAGCCCTGGCTGTCCTGGACTCGCTTTATAGACCAGGCTGGCCTGGAACTCAGATCCGTCTGCCTCTGCCTCCCAAGTGCTGGGATTACAGGTGTATGCTATCATGAATCCTATAAACTTTTAAAGTGAACCCGACTTTGTCACATTTTTAGGTAAGTTTTGAGCTATTAAGTAGAGAAAGAAAAAAAAAACTTTTAGAATTTTTTTTTTTTAATTTATAAGGATGAAAATAGGAGCATGGTAGAGATCTATGGTTTTAAGTAAAATTTATTTTTGAGGATAATTGTAAAACAGTTTGCTCACACTTACTAATGATCACCTCTGGGTGATGCTTTTCACGGTTATATAAATTATTTCCTATATTTTCTTCATTGTATGTGTTACTTTAAAAGAAAGTTTCCATAGTTGCTTAATGAAAGAATTTCTAATGTGCATTCTCGACATTTAGAACGACCTTACAGAAAAAGAAACTCTGAAGCAAAAACAGATTGATGACATGAGGGACAAGAAGAGTGGACTGGGAAGAATGATTGAGCTGAAAACAGAAATCTTCACTAAGAAGCAGACCGAGCTGAGGAGTGTAAAGAATGAGCTGCAGCAGCTGGAGGGCTCCTCAGACAGGATTCTGGAGCTGGACCAGGAGCTCAAAAAAGCTGTAAGCTGTCCAAGTGATGGAGTGACTACATAAGACCTGTAGAATCTTGTGTTCTGAAGTCTTTCCTATCACTCATCCTAAGATGACCCTTTTAAGTTTATTTACCAATTCTCTATCATTACAGCATAAAATAACCTGAATAAGATTTTTCCTAAAGCATATATAGTTTTTTTTCCCCTCCTCTTTTGGGTATAAGCAAAAAGTAGTATTTTTTTGCTCTTAGGAATGATTTTTGTTTTTAGTGGCAAAACTAAAGTTTTATTAAAAGAAAGAACAGTGCATTCTCCAAATAATAGAAAGAGCTGCTTCAAAGCAAGTGATCCTGAGAGGTAGTTTCCATTACACTTTATCATCATTTTAATTCTGATGCAGAATATATAAATGAGCATTTGTTTAAATTATTGATTAGGAACGTGAACTAAGCAAGGCTGAGAAAAATAACAGCATAGAAACCCTAAAGGCAGAGGTAATAAGCCTCCAGAATGAGAAAGCTGACCTGGACAGGAACTTGCGGAAGCTGGACCAGGAGATGGAGCAGTTAAATCATCATACAACAACCCGCACCCAGATGGAGATGCTGACCAAAGACAAAGTATGATTTTCTTTCTGTGTTAGCCATTCTGATTGGTGTTTAAAGTAGTTATCTTCCATTTATAGTCAGTAGACTGAAGTACTGATTTGGTATTGGCTTTGTATTTAGAGATTATAAGAATTTAGTATTAAAAATAGGCTCACTGAGCACGGTGGTGCTTGCCTGTAATCTCAGCACTCTGGGAGGCAGAGGCAGTTGTATCTCTGAGTTCAAGGCCAGCCTAGTTTACAGAGGGAGTCCAGGACAGCCAAGGCTACACATAGAAACCCTGTTTTTAAAAAAGCCAAAAAACAAACAAAAAAATAGGCCCATAAAGTAGACATTCAAGCTTAAAACTTATTTATTTTTTTTTGTCATTGATACTGTTTTTGAGATGGGCTGTAGCCCTGTTGCCCTTGCTGGCCTCTGATTCTGTGGAATCAAGTGATTCTCCTGCCTTAGTACCACTGTACAATAACATCAAGCCCAGAAATACAAACACAAAAACATGTTCTTTAGTAACTTTTTTTAGTTGTTTGTTTTTGAAACAGAGTTTTTCTGTGTAATCCTGGCTGTCTTGGAACTCTTTTTGTAGACCAAGCTGGCCTCAAACTCAGAGATCCACTGTCCTCTGCCTCTCAAGTGCTGGGATTAGAGGTGTGTGCCATCACACCCAGCTGTTGTAACTTGTAAGATAGACGTTTAAAATTTTTGTCACATTAGAATTATTACTCTGGCTTAAAAAGACCATCCTGGGACATGGGAAATGTGTTGAAGGTAAAGGTGCTTGCTGTTTGGCTGACCACCTGAGTGTGAATCCTGGAACTCATGATATAAGGAAAGAGCTGACTCCAAAGTTGTCCTTCTTACTTCCGCTTGTGTATGCCATGGTTGGAGTGCACACACACACATTTTCTTTTTGCTATTTTTTTTTTTAAGGCACTCCTCATTCCAAGTCTTTAAGATATTTTATATTTTTTGCTTAAATACTTTACATTTTTAAAATCTAGTCATCCCAAATTTGTTTATTTAATTGATTCATTTTTAAAATTCTATTTATTTAATGTGTGTTTATGAGCACACACGTGCTTCATAGCCACCCATAGTGGTGCTCACCTTTAATCCCAGCACTTGGGAGGCAGAGGCAGATGGATCTCTGTGAGTTCCTGGCCAGCCTGTTCTACATAGGGAGTTTCTGGCCAGTCAGGTCTACTGAGTGAAAGTGTCTCAAAAAACTTGAGAGAGAGGGATAGACAGACAGACAGATACAAGTTGTGGAGTTGGTTCTCTCCTACCTTCATTGGGTTTCAGGCGTAAACTACAGTGGTCAGGCTTGTGGCAAATGCTTTGACGTGCTGAGCCATTGTACCATCCCCCAGAGTTTATTTTTGTTCTTAATAAAATGTGGAGATACAAGCTTGACTCTTTAAAGTTGATTTGTTTTGTTTTGTATTTTCATTATAGACTGACAAAGATGAACAAATCAGAAAAATAAAATCTAGGCACAATGATGAACTAACTTCATTGTTGGGGTATTTTCCTAACAAAAAACAGCTTGAAGACTGGCTTCATTCTAAATCCAAAGAAATTAATCAGACCAGGGACAGACTTGCCAAACTGAAGTGAGTTGCTAAAACATTACCCCGGATACAAATCTCTTTAATTCTTGCTTATTGTTTTATTGTTTAAACATTCATTGTCATGAAATGCTATGTCATATTCAGTTGTCTTTTGGAAGTTGAAGTATAATGTAAGGGGAGTGGTTGAGGCCTCTTGTCTATTAAAACTAGAAAAAGATGACATCTGAAGTTATATAGTCAGTCTCTGAACTGCATTGCTCAGACTTTCTCAGATGTTCTCTTCACTGGTGGTTAGATAAGAGAGTAAAATATTTCTCATCAAGTTTCTAGGGAGATTTGGCTTTTGCTGTATTGAATTTATGAAATTTTCTTTTTTGTTTGTTTGAACAGGATCTCACACTGTAACCTAAGCTGGTCTCCAACTTGAGATTCTCTTGCCTCAACTTTGGAGTGTAGAATTATAAAGTGTATGTCACTATGCCTGGCTCAAATTTGTTTTGTTTTTGTTTTGGTTGTTGTTGTTTTTGTTTTGAAGGGTCTTTTAGTGAATAGAATATTGTAAGTTCAGGAAGTTGCAAGCTGTTGCAGTTTATTATAAAGGTTAATCAATGAAATTGGTATAAGCCATATCGCCATCAAAGAACTGTACAGAGAGGGCAAGTACGATGTGTCCGAGGGTACCCTTGCTGCCAAGCCTCACGACCTCAGTTCAGTCTCAGGGACCCAATGGTGGGAGAGAACTGATTCCTGCAAGCTGTGCTCTAGCTTTCACATGCACAGCATGGCGTGTGTGCCCCACAACATAAAAGAAAGGGGTGTACAGCTAGACACTCGGGATCATCGCCGTTGGCAAGCCAAGGAAAAGGGGCCAGCAGGAGAAGCGGTGACTGCTTGGGGACCCAGGATGAGGCAGAGGAGTGGGGTTAAGGGTGCCCTGTAAAGAGCTCTTCTCAAGGGGAGAGGTCAGCAATGTTTGGTGCCTCTCGGAGAATGGATAGGGTGGAGGATGCAGGCACCACCTGGTTACCTGTGGCTGTAATGTGCCTGGTGTGATGCACGTATCTCCTGGAGCCTTTTTGTCCAGGGTTTGTACTGACCTGCAGGGAAAGTACTAAGCACATCTCATCCGTTGTATTCGTTTTGGTTTTAAAGATTAAACTGAACATAGCACATTGAATGGCATGACTCTAGTGGTCATAACTCAGAGAGCTAAAATCTCCAACACGTGAGCATTGAGATTGGCGAGGAGTTGTGGTATCAATGAGTTGTACTTGTAAGGTGAATGAGGGGGAAGGAGTGCCCAGGGTTAAGAAGATGACAGCAACAAGAAAGGACAGAGGTGTTCAGAGTAAAAAAAAGAGTAATACTGTGACGGAGACCCAATGGAGAGCTGTTCTGCTACTCCCTTAGTAGAACCAGCAGGTGGCTTCCACTTGCTCAGCCCTGTAATATGGGATCTAAGACCATGAGCTCCAGAAGCACAGCAGAACTCTGCACCTTTTCCTGGGTACAGGTCCATGCTAAGGATTAGCAGATGGGTCAGTGTCCTAGGGGGAGCATTCAACCAGAAGATTCAATTAGAGCAGTCAACTTGTCCCTCTGACTTAGAAAGAAAGAATGTGGCTGGATGTAGCTCAGTGGCACAGCATGTGCCTAGCATGCCTGAGATCCTGGGTTCTATTCCCAGCACAGAACTCTAAAAAATATAGTCAGAGTAACTGTTCTTAATGATTTTTGGCAGAATTTATCTTATACGTCCTTAGTCAAAATTTCAGATTTCTGGGAAGCTGGAGAGAGGGCTCAGTGGAGTTAAGAGCACTGGCTGCTCTTGCACTGGACCTGGGTTTAGCTCCCGGCGCACAGAGTGGCTCACAACCACCTGAACTGCAGTTCAGGGCATCAGACACCCCTTCCTGATTTCTTTGAGCACCTGATACACACATGGTGTACATGCAAACATGGAGGAAAAACACTCAGACACATAAACTAAATCTAAAGAGTAAAATTTTCAGGTCCCACATTTGTTTTTATTTTAGCAAAGAATTAGCTTCAGCCGAGCAAAATAAAAACCATATAACTAATGAGCTGAAGAAAAAGGAAGAGCAGTTGTCCAGTTATGAAGATAAGCTCTTTGATGTTTGTGGTAGCCAAGACTTTGAAAGTGATTTAGACAGACTTAAAGAAGAAATTGAAAAATCCTCAAAACAGCGAGGTAAGTTACAGTTTATATTATCAAGGCACTTTGCCATTTATTTATTCGTTCATTCATTCATTCATTCATTCATCCATTTATTTATTTATTTATTTTTCAAGACAGGGTTTCTCTGTGTAGCACTGACTGCCCTGGACTCACTTTGTAGACCAGACTGGCCTTAAACTCACAGAGATCTGCCTGCTTCTGCCTCCAAAATGATGGGATTACAGGCATGTAAATTGCCTTTTGAAATTTTATTCACAGGTAACTGCTGAGGATCAGATTTTTTTTTTTTTTTTTTTAATACAGCATTCTGCCTGCATGTGTGCCTGCAGGGCAGAAGAGGGCACCAGATCTCATTCTAGATGGTTATGAGCCACCATGTGGTTGACTGGGAATAGAACTCAGGACCTTTAGAAGAACAGCCAGTGCTCTTAACCTCTGAGCCATCTCTCCAGCCCTGAGGATCAGATATTTTAAGAGTTATTAAAAAATAAATAAATAAACCCCCAAATATATATATATTTGGGGGTTTCTTTGTTTTTGTTTTTTTTGCGACAGGATTTCTCTTTGTAATGAGCCCTATTTGTGCTGGACTCACTTTGTGGACCAGGCTCTCCTGGAACTCACAGAGATCCAATTGCCTCTGCCTCCTGAATGCTGGGATTAAAGATGTGTACCACCATGCCTGGCCCTTTAAAAATTATTTTTATTTGTGTGTATGGGGGGATATATACATATGAGTCAGGTGTGCACCAAGGCCAGAGGCATCATATCTCCCCTGGAGGTAGAGTTGCAGGTGCTTGTGTGCTGTCTAGAGTAGGTGCTGAGAACTAACTCTGCTCCTCTGTTAACTGCTGAGCACCCCTCGAGCCCTAAGAAAGAAGATTCTCAAACCTTGTTATGGATCCAGATGACTTGAACTCATTCATAGATGTACAACTAACTGTATAGGTAGCTTTTAGGACTTGCTGAGCCCTTCCTGTGTTTCAGGTTTATCATCTATAAAATGAAAATAAAGCTATGCACCATACAGAACATTAAGGAGGAGTAAATAAGACTGCATGTATAAGAAATACCTGGCACTTAGAAAGAGCTCAGTAAAATATTATGCTTTTGTATGATACCAAAAAAATTAATGCAAATTGAATATAGAATATCCTGAGGAAGATTTCAATTTCAAAATCTTTATTTCATTTGGGTATAAATATTTTTAAAAAAGAAAACCCAAATCTTTATTGTATAGAAATACACACACACACACACACACACACACACACACACACACACACATATCCCCAAAGATGCTATTCTCTCATTTCCCCATTTTCCTCCTCCTCGTCAACCCCTGTGATATTAAGGACATTATTACACTTTTCAGAACTTCCCCCAGGTGTCCAGACAATGCCCCATCTAGGTATTCTTCTGTATTGTGGGCTGCGTGTCCATGTAGCCGTCTGCAGACACCAGGTGGCCCTTGTATTCCATGTTTTACCACTACTGGCTTTCTTGTCAGTACATTGAGGAAAGACTTGGGATTGAGGGTTAAACTTACTGTGAACTCCTGTGAGTGTTCTACCCCACCGACCCTGCCACTGCTGGCTCATGACTGGAGCAGCTGCTGCTAACCTGAGCTGACCAACACTAAGCCATTTGGGTATGTTTATAAAGCAAGAATAATAATTAAGAAGAAATATGTGTCTGACTAGAGGATTTTTTCTTTTTAATAGCCATGCTGGCTGGAGCCACAGCAGTTTACTCCCAGTTCATTACTCAGCTGACAGATGAAAACCAGTCCTGTTGCCCAGTCTGTCAGAGAGTGTTTCAGACAGAGGCTGAATTACAGGAAGTCATCAGTGACTTGCAGTCTAAGCTGAGGCTTGCTCCAGATAAACTCAAGTCAACAGAATCAGAACTAAAAAAAAAGGAACGGCGCCGTGATGAAATGCTTGGGCTTGTGCCCATGAGGTGAGCCTAAGTAGTCATGGAATCGGTGTAAAATTCTACTCTGTGTTTTCTGAATCTCGGCTTGAGTCATAGTTATGACATGTTTCAAACTGTTTGTGGCTGTCATTTTCCAAACTCCACAAATTCAAGTATGAACCAAAAGACAATTTAAAAAAATTTTATGTGTATGGATATTTTACTTACATATATTTCTGTGTACCATATGTGTGCTTGGTGCCCACAGAGGCCAGAAGAGAGGGTATTAGATCCCCTGGGACTGGAGTTATATACAGTTGTGAGCTGCCATGTGAGGACTAGGAACTAAATCATGGTCCGCTAGAAGAGTAACCAGTGCTTTTAATTGCTAAGCCATTTTTCTAGCTTCCTTCCCCCCAAATACCCCAACTTTTAAAATTATGTTTTATTTATTTAGTTTGGGTATGAGCATGCCATGCTAACCTTGTGGTCAGAGGACAACTTTCAGAATCTGTTCTCTCCTTCCACCAGTGGTCCTGGGGATCAAACTCAGACCATTAGGCTTGGTGGCTGGCACCTTTTTTTTGTTTTGTTTTGTTTTTTGTTTTTCAAGACAGGGTATCTCAGTATAACTGTATGGGTGTCCTAGACTCATTTTGTAGACCAGGCTGGCCTTGGACTCACAGAAATCCATCTGCCTCTGCCCCCTGAGTACTGGGATTAAAGGTGTGCGCCACCACCCCAGGCAGTGGCTGGCACCTTTACCCACTAAGCAATCTCATCATCCCCAAAAAACAACTTTAAGAGTATAGTTTATAGCTGGGCAGTGGTGCTGCATGCCTTTAATCCTAGCACTTGGGAGTCGTAGGCAGGCAGATCTGTATAGTGAGTTCCAGGACAGCCAAGGCTACACAAAGTAAAAAAAAAAGTATATTTTATTTTGCTCCCACTTTTGAAGAATCACAGATTATTTCTGTCGTTCCTGTCTCCTTCATATATAAAGAAATGTATCTACTAGTCTGTTACTTAGTACAATCATGTGAATAAATAATTGATTTCCATCCTGATGTCTTCTAGAACATAGAGTTTAAGGCTGGCCATAGAGCCTGGTAAGCCATGTACACAGGAGCTGATGGTCTACTTAAGAAGACAAGCTCTCAGGATTAGACAGAAAGCTGGGTTTAATAGAAGTACTTTAAAGTGGTGCATACAGATGTGCTAGCTATGAAGAGAGGAGCCTGGGGGTGTAGGAATGAGAACTTGGCGGGAGAGGGGATGTAAAGCCTTGAGAAGTTGTGTGACTTAGTTATAAGGGCAAAAGGGGAGTGAGAACCCTGTGCAAAGAGAAGAGGAGCTTGCCCTAGATTATACTCAAAAAGTTCTCTCAGGTTTGAGTCATGATTTGTATGTTGGTTTTCCTAAGTTGTAAAGATGAGGCTATATTACATTCACACCTAGTTGTGACTGCCTGCAGGGTGATTAAGGAGCCCTACTAGTCTTTAATCAAAGTGTTTTAGAAAACTTAACTTCTTGTTAATATCAATATTGAAGAGGTCAAAGTGAGAAAAATCTCTGGAAGTAGAGAAACTGGAATCTCCTGTCCAGAAAAACTACAGAAGAATTTCAGGAAAATGAGGAAAGTCTAAGGAGATTACTTTATGGCAGCCGGCTTCTATGGTGCTGGTGTGTGGAGTTGCCTCTTATATTGTTGGCAGGATTGGTCTGTGTAAATTCAAATAGGCCAGAAGTAGCTTTACCTGGTGGTGCATATCTTCCATCACAGCACTTCAGAGGTGGAGGCAGCGAGATTATTATTCAGGGTCATCTTCTGGGCTGTGTGGGACTTGTTGCAATCAATCAATAAGACAGAAGTGATAGCCTGTCCTTGCAAGATTATGTTTTCTAAGGTACTATGGCTGTCAACTATTCTGGTTTGCCATGTTCAGGTAGCTCTGTAGAGAAGTCTTCATGATGGGGACTGAAGCCCATTTCTACTGAATAGATGAGTTTGGAAGTAGAATTCACGGTAGTTGATTTTGACATGACTGTAGTCTTGGCCAAATATCTGGACTCCATCTCCCTGAGAGAAACAGAAATGTCAGAGCGCTTCTTGGTCCTCCTGTACACTTCCTGGTCCTTATATCTGTGAGCAGGAACATATTCTTTTAAGCTGCTTGGTTTGGGGGTATCTTATTATGCAACAGTAGAAAACTGCTGTACACATCTAGAGAGAAGCCAGACTGTTAAAGCCAAAGAGAAGGTGTTAAGAGATTACAGCAGTAGATTGACTTTGAAAAGAAAGAATAAGGTAATATCTAGAAAAAAAAAATCAGATAATAAGATAAAACGTAAAGTTGATAGAAAACATACACAGAGAAAACATGAAATTGTTCTGTGATGCTGAAATATTTCAATGGCCCAAGGTAACATAGTACGATATTTCAGGGCTACTGTCACAACTCCTCTTCACAGAGTAGCATTTCTTAATCATTACTGTGTCTATGACTCTGGTTACTTTGCTAACTGAAGAATGGTAGCATTTTTTTCTAGTTTCTGCTGTGTAATTAAATTAAAGCAGGGATTTATTGTAATTTCTCATGATTCTGTAGGATGGCTGTCATCTGGGTCCTGCAGGAAGCAGCAGACATCCTAAGGTTTGCTGGGTCTGGACCTTGAGGATGGCTGATTCTGACTGCTGGCCAGCCGGGCTGTAGGGCAGCATGCTCTACAAGGCATCTGCATGTGTCCTGGCCTTTGGTCAGCAAAGTGTCTGGGTTACCCAAATACAACTATTCCAACAGACAAGAACCCAGTGCTCTGTGTAGTCTCTCTCTCATCTTTAAAGATTTATATTTTTATAATTTTTAATTCAGTATACATGGGAGGGTCACATGCATTCACCTGTAGAGGCCGTAGGCATTGACTGCTCTGGGAGTTAGAGTTACAGATAGTTGTGAGCCATCTGATGTTGGTACTAGGAGCCACACGCAGGCCCTCTGCAAGAATAGTACTTTCTCTTACCTGCTAAACCATCTCCAGTCCCAGCTGAGTCTCTTAGGACCTGGGCACAAAAACTTTCACAAAATGGTATTTCTCTCATTTTCTGTTGATGATAGTCACAGACTGCCAGTATTTAGAAAAGACTCCTCAGATCTCTGTGGAAGGTGAGTTAAAGCATTAAGCCTGCTTCTTTTTTGAGACGGGGTCTTGCTATGTAGTCCTGGCTGTCCTGGAACTTCCTACGTAGACCATGTTGGTCGCAAACTCACAACAATCCACCTGCTTCTGCCTCCTGAGCACTGGGATTAAAGGTGTGCACCACCACATCTGGCTAAGGTTGTCCTTAACCTGTGTGCTAGTATTGTTACCATATAGTCTATTAAAAGTGGAAGCTGAAGTCTTTAAGCCCAGCACTTGGGAGACAGAGGCAGGTAGATCTTTTGTGAATTTGGGGTCACCCTGGTCTACAAAGAGAGTTCCAGGACAGCCAGGGCTACATACAGAAACTCTTGTCTTGAAAAACCAAAAATAAATAAATAAACAAACAAACAAGAAGAAGAGAAGCTGAAGCCATGAAAGATCCCTATGAACTGTTGAATATGAGTCAAGGTGCTGATGAGGCTGCCAAGTGAGGACCTGAGTAAGGCCTATCTCCCAGAAGAGGAGAAAACATTCTGAAACTCATTAGGTTTACATAAATCAACAGATTAAAGAGCAGTAATAAGCTAGGAGGACTTCCTTTAAATATGGAAAAGCAATGACTGAGATTTCTGATTCAGGCTCTGCTGAATGGCCTTAGGAATATTGTGAACCCACCTGTGTCATTGTTTCCTCTGTATAAACTGAGGGGCACCTTGGTTGACCATTGTGCTTCCTTCCAGCTGTGCTTATAGGTTAAGATGCTATTGTATACCATCTGGGTGACTTCAGAGACATCATAAAAGTGTGTAGGTAGGGGGCCTTTGCTGGGAAAGGTAAAGTAGCAAGAAGGTGATGTTTCCTAGTGTGCTGCTGGCCTTTGCACTATAGAATTCACTCCTGTTGCTGCTACTCTAGAGTGCAATGTATTCCTCAGCCAGGTGCTCACTTAGTAAGCACATGGCGAGGGCTGGTAATCCAGCTGTAGATAGCCAGGTCTCTTCCCTGTGAGGTTTGGTAGCTAGTGAGGAGGAGACAGCTAAGAAACCAGTTAATAAATGCATAGAATGCTAGTGACCACTGTCATGGAGGAAAATAGATTTGGGAAGAGAATGGGGAGTAGTTGAAGGGTAGAGGGAGGGACGCTGGTTATGGTGGTGGCATTTGAGTGGGACCTGGGGAACTCAGAGGATCAGTGAGGGTCAGGTTGCAGTTGCCCAGAGGAAGAACAAAAGGCAGAGGCATATGAAATATCTGAGGCATGTTTGATCTGAAGGCCAGGGGTAAAAGTGATCAGTAAGCAAGTTGGTGGATAGTTTAATTACTAGAGTTAAGCTTTCCACATTGTGTGTAGGAAAACATGGTTACATTTTACAGATGTATATAATTGTAACTTATTTATTGAAAGTAACAACTTGTAAACTATGAGAAAAATTAATCTGTGGAAACTAAAGGTTAAATGTCATGAAAATGTAAACCAAACAAACCTAGAGAATCCTAGCATATTTTTGTTGTTGGGTTTTATTTATTGTTTTGAGACAGGGTCTCATGTATGTAGCTGGTCTTGACCTCCTTATCCTCATGCTTCTGCCTTCCAGGTTCTGGGTATGTGCCATCATGTCCAGCTCTTAATAGGTCTTAATAGCCCATTCTCTAGGAAGGAAGTTGGTATTTTGGTTTTTTGTTTGTTTTACTTTCTTTAGAACAATTATCAAAGAGAAAGGACCACATTGAGGAAGTGTGTGTGTGACTTTGAAAACAGCACAACAGTGTATGTATGCTGCTAGTTCACAAGCTGTCCCCAGGAAGTGAAGACTTAGCCATCATGTTGCTGTCATAACTGTCACTTCTTTAGGTATTGCTGTGGTCTGTGACCACAGCTTTTGGAAATAATAGGAAATGGGATTAATTGCTCATGTTAACATACATATGAAATAAGAATGCTTCATTGCTTTATTTCTTTATTTTTGTATAAGAAGGTGCCTGTTGGCACAGTATTTTCAGGTTAGCATTTCTTGGTCATAGTGTGTACTTTTTAAAAATCAGTAATGGTTACAATATGTAATAGCCAACATTTGGATTCTGATTTTTTTTCCTTGTTATTAGCAACTAATTTGGTTTATTGTACCTTTTAAACTTTCCATATTAACTTAATTTTAAGTAAGAATTTAGGATTTTTCAGAAATAAACTTGCTTTTTAAAAAAAGATTTTAAAAATATGTATGGGTGTTTTGTTTTCCTGTGTGATCTGTGTACCACATGCATATAGTGCCCATAAGGCCAGAAGAGGTCATTGGAGCCATGGAACAACAGCTAGAGTTGTTAGACACCATGTAGGTGCTATGAATTAAACCCCAGTTGTCATTGGAGCCATGGAACAACAGCTAGAGTTGTTAGACACCATGTAGGTGCTATGAATTAAACCCCAGTTGTCTGCAAGAATGACCAGTGCTTAAAATTTTTAATTTTAAAATATTTTTCTACTTAGAAAAAAGTTACAAAACGAATACCGAGACTATACATAGACTCTTGCAATGTTGGCAGTTTGTGTGACCATATACAGTTACTGGGCCCGGGAGAGTAACAGCTGCAGCGCTACTGACTGACTACAGACCACGCTTGGGTTCCCTGAGGCTTCTCATCGCTGTCCTCAGGGTCCTGCATTGCGTCTGTCTTTCTCCTGCGTCTGTGTGCAATGACAGTGCATCAGCCTTCCTGTTGCTTTCATGGCCTCTAACCTTTTGACAAGTGCAGTCGGTTAATTTGTAAAATGTCTGTTTGGCAACATCCCAGTAATGATTATTGCAAACAGTTATCAACAGCTACTAGCATTAGTAGGCAGATGTTTGAAAAACAGGATATTTGAGGCTGGAGAGATGGCTCAGCAGTTAAGAGCACCATCTGCTCTTCCAAAGGTCATGAGTTCAATTCTCGGCGACCACATGGTGGCTCACAACCATCTATAATGTGAACTGATTCCCTCTTCTGGCAAGTGTAAATGCAGATAGAACACTCAAATACATAAAATAAATATTTAAAAAAATTTAAAAAAAAGAAAGAAAAACAGAATAGTTTCATATTCTCAGTTTACCCCTCTTAAGATATATTTTTTAATACAAAGGGAAAAAGTCATTTTACAATAGAGAAACATAGCCAACACCACCATAACCAAGCAAATAAGGTAAACATCACAAATAATAGACATTGACATCATCAAGGTACTGACGGGATGACCTAGAAAAGAGTAGCAGCTCTTCTGTGCTGTTCTCTAAAAACACAGACTTGCTTTAATTATGAGAAAACATCAGCTAGATTGATTTTCATTGTGTTTTCTCTTAGGCAAAGCATAATTGATTTGAAGGAGAAGGAAATACCAGAATTAAGAAACAAACTACAGAGTGTTAATAGAGACATACAGCGCCTAAAGAATGACATAGAAGAACAGGAAACACTCTTGGGAACAATAATGCCTGAAGAAGAAAGTGCAAAAGTATGTCTGACAGATGTTACAATTATGGAGAGGTTCCAGGTAAGTTACTGCAGTTTAAAGTTACTGCAGAATAAAGCTGATCTGTGGGGACTTGAATGTGAAATGTGAGTGTGGGCATGATGTTGTACACCTTTAATCCCAGCACTGGAGCGGCAGAGGCGGGTGGAGCTCCGTAAGTTGAGGGGCAGCCAGGCCTACACAAGTGAGACCCTTCCCTTCTGCCCCCCACAGATAGATTATGTATATACGTATATGCATGTGTGTGTATTTATACATACATATCTACACACGTACATATATGGTAACTAATTTTCAGGTGCAGATAACTGATTTGTATAATTCCTAGGCTTAAAGCTTCATAAACTATGAAAATTGAGGCATAGTTCATCTACCTTACTTGAAGTATTAGAACTTAACTTCACTTTTTATCCTATTAAACTTGCCTTTAAAAGGGTTTGAATTAGCTGGGAGTGGTGGTGCATACTCGTAATTGCAGCAGTCTGGGAGGCAGAGGCAGGTGGATCTCTCTAAGTTCAAGGCCAGCCTGGTCTACAGAGTCCAGGAGAGCCAAGGCTACACAGAGAAACCCTGTCTCAAAAAAACAAGCAAACAAACAAAACCAAAACAAAATAACAAGCAAAGGGGTTTGAATCATGATAATGCAGTAAATCTCTTAGAAGTAACTGTTCTGTTCTTAAGATGGAGTTGAAAGATGTTGAAAGGAAAATTGCACAGCAGGCGGCTAAGCTGGAGGGGGTAGACTTGGATCGAACTGTCCAGCAGGTTAACCAGGAAAAACAAGAAAAGCAACACAAACTGGATACAGGTAATGTCATGTCTTTGTTCACACCTCACAAAGACTTCAGTGCTGCTGCACATGCATTTCATAATAAGTTTTGTACCCACTCTGTGGAAGACCCACAGTACATTCATTCTCTTCTTTCCAAGTATCTCTGCTTGGTTTCCTTGCCTTCTGCGACAGACTTGGAATTGTAGATGGTTAGATGGGTCTTGCTCAGTCAGACCTGCCCTGTGAGCTTCCCCCAAGAGTAGCCAGGGTGAGGACAGCAAGCAGATATCCTTGTTACACGCAGTAGAGCCTCCTGGAATTCTGCCTCTGAATTCTCCACACTACAAGAACTCAAGGATGATAGCAGTGTTTTCTGCATCACCCAGTAGCCACCGTATCATTATGTTTCTGTTCAGTTTCCAGTAAGATTGAATTGAACCGTAAGTTTATACAGGACCAACAGGAACAAATTCAACACCTGAAGAGTAAGACAAATGAGCTGAAGTCAGAGAAACTGCAGATATCCACGAATTTGCAACGTCGTCAGCAAATGGAGGAGCAGACGGTGGAGTTATCCACTGAAGTTCAGTCTTTGCACAGAGAGATAAAGGTAGGAATGTGCATACATGGTTTTTGTTTTAAGTTCAGACGTGAAATTCTCATTAGTGTGAGCGACAGAAGTTCAGTTGTTGTGGAAATCAAGTGAAAGTGTTATAATGATTCTTCATGTGATTTGTGAGTGACAGAGTAGCTAGCTATTAATAAGTAAGAGTTTGGGGAGAAAGAGTTGGGTCATGTAAGAAAGAACCAAGTGTCTGGTTAGGTCGTGGGTTTCGTGTTGCTGGAAGCGCTCAGTCGATGGCTGCAACTGAGTATAAATTCTTGTCCCCGAGTGTTGTATCCAGGGCAGACACCCATGCATTAGCACTGCTTCCATTGATGCTGCTTGTGGTGTCAGAGTGCAGGACAGTGAGCATGGAGACAGCCCCGGCTTCATCTCAGTGAATCGAAGCAAAGACCCTAACCCAGGTTTGCAGAATCACAGTCACTCATTCAGTAAGCACTACACAAGTTATCCAATCAATTTAGTAGTAATTGCTATAAATGTTGCTTTGTTTCTTAAATAATTCTGGGTTAAATAATTTGGGCTTATAATACAAAGTAGTATTACCTTGCACTAGTCTTGACTGGTTATAAATGATTTTTACATTGAGCATCTTCCAGCCCTGTTGAGATAGATAATCAAGTATCCCTTTATAGAAAAAAGAAACTGGGATTTCAGACTATCCCACAGTTTCCCAAAGATCTGATTCTCAGAAAGGTCTTCTGACAGGGAGGTACTTGGCTTTCCACCACACCACTGTCTCCCAGTGTAAGAGAATATCAGTGCTGAACTCATAATTGAATGTCTGTGTCTGTCTATAACCTTTGTAGGTTCAAAACAAGTTTCAAGATGTCAAGGTTCATTATTTTAATCTGTGGATGTTGTGTGCCTGTGCACGCGTGTATGTGTGCGTGTGTATGAGTGTGCAGTCGCAGTGTTATAAGGGACTTCTGATGAGTCCGATACTTTAGTATTTGAAAGTCCGCTTTCCTCCAGAATAGGTGTGGCCTCACCGCCGTCAGTCAGCATGCTGTTACTACCATGAAAACAACTGATTAGCTATCATGTAAGAAACAATATTGGGGGCTGGTGAGATGGCTCAGTGGTTAAGAGCACTGGCTGCTCTTCCAGAGGACCTGACTTCAATTCCCAGCACCCGCATGGCAGCTCACAACTTTCTGTAACACCAGTTCCAGGGGACCCAACATGCTCATGCATATAAATGCAGGCAAAACATGAAATAAAAATTAATAATAATAATAATGAATGATGGACTGAATAAACCTTTCTAGTTTTTGATCACATAGAGCTGACATAGGTCCTTATTGAACTCTTGAAAATTTATGCGTGGTATAATTTATGTGGTATAATTGGAAGCTCATGGCAGAGATCAAGATCTAATCATTTTGGTAGAGAGGAAATCTCTGGAGCTGGATGGTCTAGGTTAGACTCTTAGCTACTTCGTTTATTCTTTTTTTTTTTTCCAAGACAGGGCTTCTCTGTGTAGCCTTGGCTGTCCTGGACTTTGGTAGACCAGGATAGCCTTGAACTCAAAGCTGTCCTCCTGCCTCTGCCTCCCTGAGTGCTGGGATTAAAGGCATTATACCACCACACCCAGCTCGTTTATTTTAAAAATTAACTTACTTTACATCCTGATCGAAGTTTTTCCTCCCTCCTCTTCTCCCTTGCCCTTCAGAAAAGGGAAGGCTTTCCATGGATATTAATCAGCCTTGGCATAAAACAGAAAGACTAGGCACCTCTTCTATTGAAGCTAGACATGGCAGTCCAGAGAAAGGGTCTCAGGGACTGGCAACAGTCAGAGACAGCCCCTGCTCCTGTTGTTAGGTTCCCAGAAGAAGACCAAGCTACACAACTGTAACATCTGTGCAGAGGGCCTAGGTCAGTCCCATGTGGGCTCCATAGTTGGTGGTTCAGTCTCTGTGAGCCCCTACGGGCCCAGGTTAGTTGATTCTGTGGGTTTTCTGTGACCTCTCTGGCTCCTACAATCATTCCTCTTTCTCTCCTGCAGGATTCCCCAGGCTCCCCCTAATGTTTTGTTCTGAGTTTCTGCATCTGTTTTTGTCAGATGCTAGGTGAAGCTTTTCAGATGACAGTTACGCTAGCCTCCTGTCTGCAAGTATAGCAGAATCTCATTAATAGTGTCAGGGCTGGGCTCCCTCTCATGGTGTGTGTCTCAGGCTGGACTAGTCATTGGTTGGCCACTATCATAATTTCTGCTCCATCTTTACCTAATACATCTTGTAGGCAGGACAAATTATAGGTAGGTTTTTTGGCTGGGTTGGTGTTCCAATCCTTCCAGTGGAAATCTTGCCTGGTTATAGGAAATGGCTGGTTTAGGCTCCGTATCTGCAAGGAGTCTTAGCTAGGGTCACCCTCATGGGTTCCTGGGAGTTCCTATTGCTCCAGGTTTCCAGAGATTGCCATTTCTGGTTCCAGCTGTCTTTTCCAGTACTCTCCCTTTCTGTTCTTCCCCCCACCTTCTCCAACTCTGTTCGCATCCTTACTCCTTCCCCCATCCAGTTGTCCCCATGTCCGAACCCTTTTCCCCTTTCCACCCCCTCCCATGATGTCTGTTCTATTTCCCTTCCTCAGGGAGATTCAAATTTCCTATCTTGACTCCTCCTTGTTACTTAGCTCCCTGGGCTCTGTGGGTTGTAGCATGGTCATCCTGTACTTTATGGCTAATATCTACTTTATTTACTTTTATGATCTTGAACAAGTTAATGTCTGTACCTGTTTGTCTCTCTGAAATATGTGGATAAAAATATTGGTGCCATCTTCATGACCCTATCAAGAGATGAAAATAAGTTGACGTTAAAGCCTGACATCTGGAACATGTTTTATTAAGGCTGTGGAGCCTGGCATCTCAAATAAGATACTGGAGTATTATATAACTGGTCTGATTGTGTATATGTCTGTGTATTTAGGATGCTAAAGAGCAAATAAACCCTTTGGAGACAGCACTGGAAAAGTTCCAGCAGGAAAAAGAAGAATTAGTCCACAGAAAACATACAAGTAGCAAAACGGCTCAGGATAAAGTGAGTTGATGTTCATGTTTTACTTACCCAATGCCTGTGTTAAGCATTCATAGCACTATTGTTTTGCAGTGCTGAACGTTGAACTTAAGACTACATCTCTAGCCCTTGTGACTTGTGCGCACGCATGTGTGTGACATCCACCCATGTATTCACATGTGCGTGCCCGTGTGTGTATACACAGGAAAGAGCTGGAGAGCTGGAGCTTTGTTTCTGCTTGTCTCCAGCTTATCTCATGGAGGCAGAACTGTAGACCAAGATGGCCTCCAGCTCACAGAGGCCAGCTTGCCTCTACCCCCCACATGCTTGGATTAAAGGTGTGCTACTCCACCACCTGGCCATTGTTTGTTTCCTTGAGGGTATCACTATCTAGGTGTGGCTGCCCTGGCTCTTGATATGTAGACCAGGCTGGCCTTGGAGTCATGGTGATCCTGTTTCAGCCTTCCTCCCAAATCCTAAGATTTCAGACAGATACTATCATGCCCAGCTCATTTAGTGTAAATTTTTGGTTTTATTTTTGCATGTGTGTAAATAATAAATGTTTCTCCACAGATCAATGATATCAAAGAGAAGGTTAAAACTATTCATGGTCATATGAAAGACATAGAGAATTATATTCAAGATGGAAAAGATGACTATAAGAAGGTAATTTAAAACAAAATAATTATTTGTTTGTTTTTATTTGATGTACTTAATAATTTTTTTTTTTTTTTTAGCAAAAGGAAGCTGAACTTAATCAAGTTGTAATCCAACTAAATGAATGTGACAAACACAAAGAAAAGATAAATGAAGAAATGGGAGCCATGAGGCAAGATATTGACACACAGAAGGTAGGGCTCTCTGCTCATGGCAGCATAGTACTTTCTATAGCACAATTTATTATAATACAAGTTAGATTGGATGGAAATGCAAACAGGAAAATACCACAGTTTTTCCTTCTTTATCTTATTCAGTCATTTATTCATTTACCTGCCTATCTATTTATTTACTTACTTACTTATTCATGCGTTCATTGGTTTTTCTTTTTTGAACTTTATTTATTTTTATTTTATGTACATTGTTGTTTGACTGCATGTATGTCTATGTGGGGTTGTGAGATCCCCTGGAGGAGGAGTTAGTTACAGACAGTTGTGAGCTGCCATGTGGATGCTGTGAATTGAATTCGGGTTCTCTGGAAGAACAGTCAGTGCTCTTAAACACTGAGACCCTCATTGATTTTTCAAGACAGGGTTTCTCTGTGTAACAGAGCCTGGACTCACTTTATAGATCAAGCTGGCCTTGAACTCAAAGAGAGTCCACCTGGCTCTGCCTCCCAAGTTCTGGATTTAAAGGTATATGCCACCACCATCTGGCTTTCATTTTTATTTTTAACAAAGGGCTCAGCTGGTAAAAGTTAAAATGTAAAAGGTCAGACATGATGATGGTGCCAAGGCTTTAGTCTTGGCGCTCAGAAGGCAGAGGTAGGTGGATCTCTGAGTTCAAGGCCAGCCTGGTATACATACCAAATTCCAGGCCAGCTAGGACTACATATGATATATTATTTTAGGGGGAAAAAAAGTTTAAAGATATAAAAAAAAAAACTAAGTAGGAAGAGATAGCTCTTCCTCCTCCCACTCTCTTCCTGCTCCCACTCTCTTACGTGTGTGTGTGTGTGTGTGTGTATATATGTATGTATACATGTGTATATATATATATATTGCATTTAAAGACTTTTTGCCAAATATATCAATGTTTTGTAAGTAAAAAAATACACAAAAATACATGCTGTACTCATTTATTAAGAGGCTTATTAAGAGACCTTACATCATGGTCCTGAAGGGGCAGTGTAAGCTGTTCTGCCCCTCCTGCCCCACTGGCTGAATCTCCCTCTGGTCAGTTTAGCATGATTGTAAGGAAGGCAGTGTCACCACTAGCTGTCTGCTGATGCCTGTCAGTAGCTTGTTTATTTTTGTTAACTGATACAATATTTATGTCTAGATACAGGAAAGATGGCTACAGGATAACCTTACACTAAGAAAAAGAAGAGAGGAACTAAAAGAAGTTGAAGAAGAAAGAAAACAACATTTGAAGGAGATGGGACAAATGCAAGTTTTACAAATGAAAAAGTATGTTTTAGTAAATAATGTTTGTTGTTTATTTTTGAGTCTCCTTGAACACCCCGTGCTGGCTCCAAACACTTGGGGCTCCTGTCTCTGCCCCTTGTGGGCTGGAATTACAGGCATGATCACTGCACCCCACATAAAATAGTGTTTTGTTTCAGTGAAGGTCCTTACAATTGTAGTATAAAGAAACCAGGAGCTGAGAGCTAACTCAGTGGTTAAAGAGTACTGGCTGCTCTACCCGAGGACCCAGGTTGGATTCCCAGCACCCAGTTTTATAAAATGGGGTACCCTCCCAGATCCTTTCTCCTCAACATTATTTTGTTGTTGTTGTTGTTGTTTGTTTGTTTGTTTATATATTTTTCAAGACAGGGTTTCTCTGTGTAGCCTTGGTTGTCCTGTACTTGAGGACGGCCTCCAATTCACAGGGATCCTCTGCCTCCCTGACTTCAGGGATTAAACTTGTGCACCACCACACCCAACTTCTTTGTTTGTTTTTGTTTTTAAGACAGTGTTTCTCTATGTAGACCTGACTGTCCTGGAACTTGCTTTGTAGACCTGGCTGACCTTGACCTTAGAGATCAACCTGCCTCTGCCTCCCAAGTATTAGGATTAAAAGCATTCTTTCTCTTTCAGAAAATAAAATAAAAGTCACACATGTGCATAATCAGAACAAATGAAAGAGCAATAAGATCAAAAATGCCAAAACAAAATGAAACAAAGCCCCCCCACCCACCCACACACACCCACATAAAACGATGGAAACTGGGTACATGCATAATCCCAGCACTTGGTAGGTAGAGGCAGGCAGAACTCCATGAGTTCAAGGCCAGTCTAGTCTTGAATAGAAAGACCATCTCAAAACAACAACAGCAAAAACCCGTGAAGTTCATTTTGGGCCAACTACTTCAGGGCATGGAGCCTGCCTTGGAATGTGGTTGATATCCCTGTGACACGCCATGGTAGAAAACTGGTTTTCCCTCTGCCTGCAGGTATCAGTTCCAAATAGCTTCTTGGTTAGGGAGTAGAACATGGTATCTCCCTCCCTTTTCTCAGTCCTGGGACTTCATCTCAAGTCAGATTTTTTTTTTTTTTTAATTTATTCTATGAGTATTTTGCCTACATGTTTGTGTGTGCACAGACAGTGTTGGGTCCCCTGGAACTGGCTTTTGGTGATTGTGAGCCACCATTTGGGGTTCTGAGAATTGAACTACGGTCCTTGAAAGAGCAGCCAGTGCTCTTAACTGGTGTCATCTCTCCAGCCCAAGCCAATTTTTTTTTTAAGTAATTACTCTGTGATTAAAATTTAACTGTTTTTAAAGACAGGGTCTTACTAGGTAGCCTCTGCCTCTGCCTCTGCCTCTGCCTCTGCCTCTGCCTCTGCCTCCCAAGCGTTGCGATTAAAGACATGTGCCACCGCACCTGAATGAACATGCTTCTGACTGCCTAGTGTGTCTGCTCATCAGCGGGCCTTTCACTGCTAGAAAGCGGCAGACGTGTCAACCAAATGCATAATCAGGACAACTATATAACAGTTCCATAAACGTGTGCACAATGTCTTGCACATACCCCGTATTTAATAAGTGGTTGATAAATAAATTTTTAAGGCATATATTAAAGTCTATATAACCTGCTAGGGTACAAATTTTTTTTTTAGTATTTCTTTTTGATCAGAATTGTGATTTTTAGACTTTTGCAACAGAAACTGAACTTTTTAATGAATTTTACTCTAGAAAATAATTTATTTAAAATAAAATTGTACTGTGTCTTTGATTTGTAGGTAAAACTGATTGAAACCTGTTATCCAGCAACTTCTCATTGTTGGCAGTTGTATCCTTAGTTCTAAAGCTGAGTGGGTGACTTTGTCTTGTGAATCCCCAGCAGCCCTTAACATTGTCAAGATCTAAAAAGCAAGGGGCTTTCACAGTGCTCACGTGTTGTGAGGGTTCTTTTTTGGTGCACAGAAATTAGCCACTCAGAAACCTTAAATACTGCAGACATTTAGAAGGGAGAGAATTAGTTCAAGAGTCTTAGAAAACAAGGAGGACCTCTGTCGGGTGCTCATCACTGAGGAAGAGCGGCACCTGTCTAAAGGGACTTTCTGCTCAGGTTGCCAAAAGTTCAACAGTGGTCCTCAGTCCTCACTAATCATTTCTCCTTTTCTAGTGAACATCAGAAGTTGGAAGAGAACATAGACAATATAAAAAGAAATCACAGTCTGGCATTGGGACGACAGAAAGGCTATGAAGAAGAAATTCTTCACTTTAAGAAGGAGCTCCGAGAACCGCAGTTCCGGGATGCTGAGGAAAAGTATAGAGAAATGATGATCATCATGAGGACCACAGAGCTGGCAAACAAGGACCTCGACATCTACTACAAGGCCCTGGACCAGTGAGTGCCTCAGTGCTTTGTGCTCACTGCAGCAGGGCAGCTAGCACACTGTGCTCATCTTCTTCTCGGTTTTGTCTTTTCGGCGCATGACATTTCATGTATACCATAGAATGAAAAAGACTTGCATATGTATGCTTGTGTGCTTACATTATAAAGCATTCCTTTTCTAACCAGTCCAAGAGCTTCACTGTTAACCCCTGCCTGGCAGCCACTGAGATGGTCTCTCAGCCTTCAGCCATCTCTACTCCCTTTACAGTGACAAAGATGTTTGCTCTCTCTGCTCTTAAAAACTGGGTTTAAAGCATGTCTATTGTGTTCAGGCTTTAAGAGTGGCATCACATTTCAGGTGATCTTCCAGGACTTGGTGTTCTGTTTTTTTCTGTTTTGGTCTGGCTGTAGTTGATCCATATTCTCATGTATAGGACCCTGCCCTGAATCACTGCATCCCATTCTCCTGTGCTTGCACCTCGAGGTCTTTCCTAATGTAAACCTTGCCATGGACACTTAGGACATCTTCTAAGAGAGAGAGAGGAAAGCTGTACATGTGGCAGTGGGTTGTGGGATATGCCTGACTTGACAGAATGCTGGATTGTTTTTTAAAATGGTTTTACTAGCCTGATATGGTGGCTCAGTGCCTATGATCCCACAGGTAAGAGGCTGAAGCAGGTAAATTGCTGTGTATTTAATGTCATTGGGGTTAAAGAAACAATTGAGGCCTTCATGATAGTCCTCTGACTCATTTTTAGTATTTATTGTTTTAGAATAAAGCATTTTTGTAGCTGCACCTTTAATCCCAGCATTCAGGAGGCTGAGGCAGGTGGATCTCTTGAGTTTGAGACCAGCCGTGGTCTACAAAGCAAGTTTCAGGACAGGCAGGGCTACACAGAGGAACCTTGTCTTGAAACACCCCCCCCAAAAAAAAAAATAGAATAGTATTTTTAAATTATTGACTTTATTAACGTATCAGTCCTATATATTAATGGAGTCAGTATGATATTCCCACACACACATACAGTATGCACTGATTAGCTCTTACCACCCCTTCTCTTCTAGTTATGAGTGTTTTATTTTCAGGATTTGGGGGAGGGGGTCTCTCCATGTAGCCCTGGATAGCCTGGAACTTTGACATATAGACCAGGCTGGCTTCAAACTCAGAGATCTGCCTGCCTCTGCCTCCCAAGGACTGGGATTAAATGCCTGTACCACCACCCTCAGTCTTTTCAGGATTTTTTTTTTTTTTTTTTTTAGAAAGAGCAGGGTTTCTCTGTGTAGCCTTGGCTGTCCTGGACTTGCTTTGTAGACCAGGCTGGCCTCGAACTCACAGAGATCTGCTTGCCTCTGCCTCCGCAAGTTACAGGCATGTGCCACCGTGCCCAGCTTCAAGACATTTTTAAAGTTGTGTATAAGAGAGAACATGTAATACTTGTCTTTTTGCTGCTGTCTTTGGTTTGCTTATTTCCTTTGGAAAATACTTAGCTGGCAGTGAAATGGCGGAATAGTACGGTAAACTTATTTTTTAGTGGGATTTGGGGTTTTATATTTTTTAAACTTCAAAAAAATGTTTTGCTTTTGTATGTTTATAAGAGGAGTGTGTGTGTGTGTGTGTGTGTGTGTGTGTGTGTGTGTGTGTGTGTACACGTACCTCTGTAGAAGTCAGAGAACAGCTTTGTGGAGTTGGCTCTTACCTATCTTTGCATGTTCCAGGGACTGAGTTCAGGTCATCAGACTTGTGCAGCAAGTGCCTGACCCACTGAACTATATTAGTAGCCCTATTGCTTGTTTTTTACTTATGTGTTTGTTTGAGTTAGGTTCTTAACAGTGTAGACCAGCAGATTGTTCAGTTGGTAAAGTGCTTATCATGAGGATTCTTGTTCAGATCCCTAGACCCCACATACAGAGCTGGGCACAACAGTGTGTACCTTTAATTCCAGCATTAGGAAGAGGGACATCCCTGGGCCTTGCTGGCTGCCGTTGTAGCAGAATCATTGAGCTCCAAGTTCAAGAAGAGACCTATTTTTAAGATAAGGTGGAAAGCCATAGAAGAAAACACCCAGCATTAACCTTTGGCCTCTTCACACACATATTCACATGTGTGCACACACACACACACACAAACACAAACACAGAAGCACCTAGTTAAGTGAAGCACACTGTGCCTGAGTGATCTCTAGAGGCTGCTAGGTCATCAAGACCCTGTCGTAGTCATTGATTTAATCCATTCAAAATTTGAAGCCATTACTTGTCTTTGCTGTCGGACTGCCATGAAGTGAACTAACTCCATCATGTGTTCCTCTGTGTCCCACCTTGCCAGGGACTTTTATAAGCCATGGAGGCAGCTGACCATGAGTGAAACTGAGCCAGAATAAATCATCCTCCCTTGAGTTGTTTGTCTCAGGGAGTTGATCAGCACGAAGAACTTCTGAACAATCTTGTGCGCCACAACTCTGGCAGGAATTTAATTAAGGTCTTGAAGCAAGGCATATTATTAGGGAGACCTTGTCTGCTTCCTTGAGTAGTTCTGTCCTCCCAGCTACTCTTACATGTCTGTAGGAGGTGTTCTTCTCTTGTTTTAGTTCTTTAAACAGATGCTGTGGGTCTAGTAGACTTAGCACCAACTTTTGGTTGTACAGTAAGGAATAGGATCCTGCTGGCAAGTATGCTGAAACAGTTCAGGATAGATTGTCAATAAGAAGGTACCATATGGAATACAGTCAAAGATGCCATAAGGAAAAGTGAAAGTGGGAATTACATAGCAGGGTAGAGTTTCTCTAAAAGTTGACAAATTTGATCTTCACAAAGCCTGTCAAACCTATAACATATAGTTAAAAGTACTGTCTCTGGATGCAGAGACCCACAGCTTGGGGAATCCTTCTGAAGAGGGGAGGAAGGATTGTAGCAGCCAGAGGGGTCAGGGACACTACAAGAAAATCCACAGAATCAACTAACCTGGGCCCATAGGGGCTCACAGAGACTGAACCACCAACCAGGGAGCCTGCGTGGGACTGACCTAGGCCCTCTGCACAGATGTGACAGTTGTGTAGCTTGGTGTTCTTGTGGGACCCTAACAGTGGGAGCAGGGGTTGTCTCTGACTCTGTTGGCTGCCTCTAGGACCCTTTGCCTCTCCAGCCTTAATTGAGGAGTTGCCTAGTCCTATAGTAGCTTAATGTCCTAAGGCTGGTTGATATCCATGGGAAGCCTGCCCTTTTCTGAAGAGAAAGAGAGGACGAGTGGATTGGGGATGGCGGCCAGGAACTAGGAGGAAAGGAGGGAAGGGAAACTATGGTTGGGATGTTAAAAAATTAGTTAAAAAAAAAAAAAAAGAAAAGTACTGTCTCTGGAAAAAGAATTTTAACTGTGTTGTATTAGGTAATTATTTACCACAAGCTTCTGTTTTCTCATATATAAAATGGGAATTTAAAAAATCTATACTAACTTTCACCATAAAGGTAGTCAAAGACAAATTCCAAGACAATATAGAATGAATCCAGCTTCTTCTGCTACTAGTCTTCCTCCCTGGGCCTCCCAAGTGCTAGGATTCTGTCTGAGTCAGCCTTGGCTCCATGCTCCAGTCTCGAAGTTCCTAAACTCTCACTTGCCTACTTACTTTAGAAAACTAACTCTATTGAGGACATGGAGGTTTCTGTTGCCCTTATTTAAATATTCTTGGAGATTAAATATCCCAAAGTTGGGAGCTTTGTAGAGACCAAATTCTATACTTACTATATTAGTCGTAACCAAATTATTTTTGTCTATCTGTGAAGACAGGGTACCATATACTGTATTTACTGGAGAGATTAATTAGCCTGCCCAAGGTTACTAAGTAACTAGCAGAGACAGACTTAAGGAGCTGGGGGGGAGGCGGGGGGGGGCTTTCTGTTGTTTTCTGCTAAGCTGCTACCATGATAAGCCTTGTTAAAACCTTTAAGGAATCGGGAGTGGTGGCACACACTTTTAATCCTAGCACTCCTGGAGGTAGAGGCAGGTGGATCTCTGTGAGTTTGAGGCCAGCCTGGTCTAAAAGAGTTCCAGGGACATCCAGGGCTACACAGAGAAACCATGTCTCAAAACAGAACAAGACCAACAACAAAAATAAACAACAAACCCTTAAAGGAAAAGCCTGTATTCACATAATTTGTATTTATAGTCATGCTTATAGTACTAAGTCAACTTTCTAATAGCCATGATTATTGACTAATTTTCACTTAATTTATAACTCCTCAGGTAGATATCTAACATAAAATACAAAATTGTTGTTTACGTTAAGCTTTTGATTGCTGACATGTTTGACACTTTTCTGAATAAAGTGTATACAGATACAGAAGCAAATTAAGAAAAAAGCAGCTGGTGTGGTGCATACACCTTTAATCTCAGCACTTGGGAGGCAGAGGCAGGTGGATTTCTGTGAGTTTGAGCTGGCTTGGTCTACATAATGAGTTCCAGGACAGCCAAGGCTATGTAGAGAGACCCTATCTCCAAAAAAGGCTGGAGAGATGGCTCAGAGGTTAAGAGCACTGACTGCTCTTTTAAAAGTCCTGAATTCATTTCCCAGCAACCATGTGGTAGCTCACAATCATCAGTTTCCTCTTCTGGTATGCAGGTATACATACAAGCAAAACACTGTATACATAATAAATCTTGAAAGAAAAAAAAAAGACAATAAAAGTAAGGCAAAGAAATAACTAGTAATGGTGGATGTTACAATAAAAATGATCAGGAGGCTGGAGAGGTTCAGAGGTTAAGAGCACTTGCTGTTCTTCCAAAGGTCCTGAGTTCAATTCCCAGCAACCACATGGTGGCTCACAACCATCTATACTGTGATCTGGTGTCCTCTTTCTGGCTTACAGGCACACATGCAGGCAAAATACTATATACTGTATAAATAATAAATAAATAAATCTTTAAAAAAATGATCAGTATAAGAGTAACTGAGGGGGTGCCAGAGGCCTGGCCTCTTCTAGGGATGAAACATTTTAGCTAGGTCCTGAGTGATAAGAGGGGAACAGGGCCATGCCAGGTGCAGAGTAGTGAATGCAGGGACCAGGGACCAGGGACCAGGAGAGCATGTTTGTGAAGCAGAGGTGACAGGCTAAGTGTGCTATGCTGAGTAGCCTTGGCGAACGGTTTGGTTTTACTGAAAGTGTACTACAAAGCATAGCAGTCATACTACCTGCAATCTGGAGAATGGATTGTAATACTAAGATCAGAAGCTAGGAGGCCAGGAGAAAAGATGGATGTGGTAACCAAAGAGATGGTGACAGAAGACTTGGCTGTAGCCATGGAATTGGGGAACAGAGATAGGAAACCAGTTGACACATCTCACTAGAAGGGTTGAGGGGTGTTTCTGCAGGGTGTTGTGCAGCAGGCTCTTTGGGAACAAGTTGTTATTCCTGAAATGGGCAGGATTTAGAAGAGGAAAGGAAAGGCTCTCTTTGGGTACTTTAATATTTGTGTAGGCTTCCAAATAAAGAATTCCCACAAGAAGTTAACACAGAACCCAGGATCCAGAGCATGCCTACAGCAGTGTGGGGTGGTTTGCATATATGGAGAGGGTGTGGCTCTAAAAGGGAAGGGAATAAAGACTGGTTGCAAGTGGGTCAGACAGGGGAGGTGGGCAGTTGTTGAAGATGGTTGTAACTTGGAGACCTAGAGAAGCAAACATTTCATTTCAGGAGCCATTAAGTCCTGAGATGTTAAATCCCATGGGCTGAGAGGTGTCCTTGAATTTGGCAAATCGGAGGCTATGACTAGGAAGCCAGCAGTTGAAACTAAAGTCTAGTTGGAGTTGGGTAAGGAGAAAATGGAGGGAGAGAAATGCTGATGGCATGTTGTGCTGTAAAGAGAGACAGAAGTTGGGATAATACCGAGAGGGAACCGGGGGAATGGGTGATGGGGTGGGAGGGTGGCTGCATTTAAATTAAAGGCCTCCTGTGAATTCCGTCCTTGTTTGTAGAGTGTGGCTCTGCAGACCTGGGGTTTCGTGGGTGCTGTTAGACTTCTGTGTCCAGGAGCCCTCCTGCGGTCACTCCAAAGGCACCACAGGGTTACATCTCAAAGAGGCCATCGAAGACTACCATAACCTGTCCTTTCCCTAAACTGCTGAGTCGGCCAGGGGAATGCCTTGATATCTCCAGGCTCTCTGGCCTGGGGAAGGAAGGGCATTTCCACAGAGGACCGTGAGGTATCACACTGAGTAAGCAAGGAGGAGCTGGGAGCTCTCTGGAGTCAGCCAGGAGTGGGTGAAGGTGAGGGGATGCAGGGGTGCTTTCCAGAAATTTAGCTTGCTTAGGAGCAAAGCCAGATTGTTCAGTGAGGTCTCTTATCTGTTAATCAGTGCATCGTTCTAAATAAAAAGAAAAGTGGTAGTAAAATTTTCTTCAAACAGAGTCTGTGGGGTTTCTCCTGCAAACAGTGATGTCTCGAGATTTATATTGTGATCCCTAAATTTGTCTTCTCTCCTTGCCAAAAGAAAAAAAAGGTCTAAAATTTCCCTCATTGTTTCAAGTCTTGAATAAAGTGTGCTGCCAGTGTCATTGCTGCATAGCGATCTATTTAAGGTAACACAGGAAACCAGCAGTGCATTTTCGAGAAGAGCTGATTAGCATCTGTTGTCAGTAATCACCTGAAACAGCAGAAGCATTGGCAGACACGAGCTGAGGAGGGTTCGCATGGTTTAAGACACATGACCTAAGCCACACACACACGGCATCACAGTTTCAATGAAATTGGCATATGTTGCTTGCCCAAAATGCCCTCCAATATTTTCTTTCCCAGATGTGAACCATCACGGGTTACACCCTTCTGCTTCTAAGACTCAGGAAACATGCAGCTCTCACAGCTTTGTATCTGCCAGGCTATTGAGAGCCACGGTTCCTGCCTTCAAGGGGAGCTCTGCTTCAGAAGGTTAGTCAGGGCTCATTCTGTGCTGCCCACACATGGTAGCATCCTGTAGGAGACTTATTAGAAATTTAAAGATAGCCAGTGGCATTTCACATCTTCTACAGGGTTGTGGTTTTAAACAAATGTCTATCTTGTGATAATGGTTGAATCATTGCCTAATGTTAAAAGCTGATATTCAGGAGGCTGGCTAGAGGAAATTAGTTTAGTAAAGCTATAATAGTATTAACTTAGAAAAAAAGTCACTTAAATTTGCCAGCAAAATCCTTGGAACATGGTACTCATGACACCATTTGGCAGGAGGACTTCTGCTGACCCAAATATAAGGAGGCAGGAAGTTCCCCTGGTACTGACCTGGGACAGTAGAACATTAGTCCGCATTACAAAGGCTAATATTGGGGCTGCAGAGACAGGTCAGCAGTTGAGAGCCTGTGCTGCTCCTACAAGAAGTCCTGAGTTCAGTTCCCTGCACCCACGCCAGCTCCAGGGATCCTCTACCTCTGGGCTCCTTTGGCACCTACACTCATGTACACAGGCTCACACAGACATAATTAAACATAATAATAATAATAATAATAATAATAATAATAATAATAATAATAATACTTTAAAGGCTAATAAACCATAGCCAGTTTTTTGGCAACCTGTATATCAAGGTTGGCGCAATTTTAAACACAGGTGAAACCAGTATATTTTTGAAAATGCCTTTAAAGTATCTTTACTGCTTTTTTCAAATTTGATTTGTATTAACTTAGTTTTTATGCTTTCAAATTAAGAATTTGAAATAAGAATTACAAAAAGGTCCATATGTATTTGGTCTTTTCTGTTATTAGTCAGTGAGATGGCTTGGGGTATGGGGAAATCTGGTTTAGGGTTTGCCTTTGTGCGCTTTTTATTTTGAGCACTAATTCAGATTTTGCATTAATGGCTTGTGGTCTTGTCTTGAGTCCTGTAGATAGTTTGAGTAGGGAGGGAAGCAGGAGCTGAGGAAGGAGAAGCTTGGGTCTCTTTAGATGATGCTCTTCTAACCGTAGGCATGTTTTTTGTCCTGGGTGCATCTTAAGCGTTTGATTCTACACTAGTGACCAGATGCTGAGGTGAAAAAGTAGTCTTTAAAGTAAAGCAAAAGGCCTGGAAGCCATGTGTGCTTACTTAGGAAGAGGGCAACTCAGGCTCGCAGAAGCTTCTCACTCACAGAGAAGCATGGGAGGCAGCAGGCTGGCTTGGGAGTAGAGGGAAGCACAGCTCCCTGCTGGGGCAGCAGCTCTGGTGCACAGAAGCTGAAGACAGCACAGTCCCCTGGCATCTAAAGGGTGCCTGTGTGAAGAAGCAGAGGGGCATGCTAGAACAGCTCTGCACCCTGCAGTCACACCTCTGGGTTTGCTTGGCTTTTTCTTTTCATATTTTATTTCTTAAAGCAGTTTTAGTTTGTAACAAAATTGCTCAGAAAGAAAGTTACAGAGATTTCTTACCTCTCCACCACACCCATACAGGTATAACTGCTTCCACCCTCTGCTTCCTTTGCTGGAGTTGGCAGTGAGCCTGTGTTGATGCCACTGCCCTCCAGAGTCCAGTGTGCATCCATGCGCAGTTGGTGGTACCTTCTGTAGTGTGACCAGTGTTTAAGATAGGCCTCCATCACAGTAGCTTCACTAACATACTTGCTGACTTTCTGGCCATATGATGCTGCTGTTTCCAGTGGGAACCTTTGTCATTTGGAAGATCACATTCTAAGGCTCAGGATGACCATTCATCTTCAGAAAATACAATAGAGTATTAGAGAAAGTTTTAAGGGACTCTTTCAGGCTAGTAATGAGTATTTAATTATAAAACTGAAAAAATTTATAAATCGTTGTTATCTTACATCTTAGAAAATCTTGGTTCTTTTGAGAACCAATTTTTAGGAGGAAATTATACCACTTCCGCGTACATTAATGTATTCATTTAGCTGACAGACAGCACTCTAGGCCACAGCAGGGCTGTGTACTTCCCGGATAAATACTTGTCCTGGAAGGTCGTAAGCCCATGTCATTTCAATTGTTGACTCAAGAGAGGTTTTTGTTTGTTTGTTTTTGACATAGAGTTGCTTATAGTGCTGTAACGCAACTTACTGTGTGGGCAAGGCTTCCCCTCCCTCGGCAGTGCCAGTGTCAGGATTACAGGCTCATGGTTTTATGCAGTACTGGCAATCCAACCCAGGCTTTTGTGCGTGGTAGGCAAGTACTCTGCCAACTGAGCCACATCCCCAGTTCCTCTGGTCATTCTTACAGTTACTTAATTAAGTACCTGTAACGGGTGCTAAAGATTGTAACTCGGCCCATCGACAGCTCCCATCTGCACAGGCTTCCTGTATGGCACTGCTTCAAGGCTGCTTTCCTTCTGTCAGCTTCATCCTGTCCCTCACCTACTGCTGTGGTAGCTGTCCCCACCTCTGCTCCTCATACTGTTCTCACCCCTGTGTACTCATTGTTTTTCTTCCAGGTTAATAAGTGGTTCCTGGTGTCATTATAGGAAAGACTTCTGTCCTCACCTTCCCCATTTGGTCCCGACTCACAGGCCCCCACCAAGCTCAACAGTTTTCTTCCCTTAACGCCCATGTTTTTCTGCGCTGTTTCTCCTTGGAATGTTCCCTTAAGCTCCTGCCAAAGAGAAAGGGATTGCCCTTCCCTTTCAGTCCATATTACTTGTGCCACATGTGTTACAGGTAACCTGTGTTTCTCCATACTTCACATCGACACTCACAGAATACAGGTCAGGGTAGGCATAGGTTCAGTTGGAGACAATGCCTCATACTCACCAAAGGTTGCTACATGACTACTCTTGCTTTCTTCACGGTGCCTTAGCACACAGTATACACAGTGTCGACGATGCTGCTCTTTATTTCTTTTATTTGGTTTTTTTGAGACAGGGTTTTCTGTGTAGCCTTAGTTATAGGCCGACTGGCCTTGAACTCGGAGATCTGCCTGCCTCTGTCTCCCAAGTGCCAGGATTGAAGGCATTTGCCATCACCTCCCAACTCTGTTCTTTTTTAAATAATCATGCAGTTCCTTTATGTTCATAGAGGTGTGTGTGCGCTTCATTGCTTTTATGTCTGTGTAATCCATAAGATAGATTTTGCCTATTTCAGCCGTTGACATTAGGACACTTGATAGATGGCCACCACCGCTGCTGCCGTAGGTTTGACTTTGCATGCTTGTGCAGATAGACCAGAAAGATAGCTTCTTAGAAATGAAGCTACTAGGTCAGGGGGTATGATCATTAACTTGTTAATGCCAGATTGGTTCCCAAAAGCCCTTTTTTTTTTTTTTTTTTGAGACAGAGTTTCTCTGTGTAGCCCTGGCTGTCCTGGAACTTGCTTTGTAGACCAGGCTGCCTTCAAACTCAAAGAGCTCCATTTGCTTCCCAAGTGCTGGATTTAAAGGTGTGTGCCACCACCACCTGTCCCAAAAGCACTTAGAGAGTTTCCACTTGTTGTATATGAGCGTAACATTTTTGTGTCAGTGTCACCATTGTTGCATGAAATGCTCTGGTTAAAATTAACACTTTGTGCTCATTGTAATTGTCTAGTTCAGCACGAGTCCTTTAACTTCTTTCTTCGTGGTATCATTTGTTACTTAATTTATATCTTTGTAGTTCTGTGCCTTAAACAGATCGCACCACAATCCAAAGATTACAAAAATACTTTTCTTCTGGTTATTCTGTAGTAATCTTCCTGACCAGCCTCTTGAGTAGCAGGTGTGTGCTACCAAACTGGTTACTTTAACTTTAGTGTACGTGTGGGGGGAGAAGGACAGACAGACAGAGACGAGTCACTTGTGGTGTTAGACCTTGCTTTGGTGCAGGATCTCTATGTACAGGTTCCCTGTGCTCCAGGACTCCCTGTGTGCACAGCTCCCGCAGGAGAGCTGAATTACAGGCACACAGTACTGTAGCCAGCTTAACATAGGTTTGGGATTTGAACTCAGATCCTCACACTTGCCTGGGGAGGTGCTTTACTCAATGGAGACAGCTTCCCACTTTTACTCTTGGTCATTTGAATTTTATTCTGGAGTGTAATACAAAGTCATGATGCTATTTTTTTCTCCTTTCCAAGAGTATTGAAAGTTTTCCAATTGATTTGAAATTTCAGTTACATTATTATCAAGAGGTCTTTATTTGTGCTAATTGTGTCCACAAACCTTAATTTCTTCCTGCCTCAGTGCCACAGTTGTGTGTGTGTGTGTGTGTGTGTGTGTGTGTGTGTGTGTGTGTGTGTATTCTCAGAATTTTAGAGTCTCTGTACAGATTTCGTTGAATTCTCTTTTTAAATTCCCCCAGGGTATTTTTGCTTGACTTGCTTCTGTTATGGAATACTTTCGAAGAATCTGCCCTTGTGAACCCTTTAGAATGTGTCTCCTGTTCAGTCGTTTCTTTTTGCCCTGTTGAAAAGTTTATAACTTTTCCCCCTGGAGCCTGTACATTTTTTAAATTTCTTCCTACATATTTTATGCTTTTGTTTCATCCTCCCACCCCTCCCCCCAGACAGGGCTTCTCTGTGTAGCTCTGACTGTCCTGGAACTCACTCTGTAGACCAGGCTGGCCTAGAACTCACAGAGATCCGCCTGCCTCTGCCTCCCCAATGCTGGGATCAAAGGTGTGCACCACCACATCCAGCCATATTTTATGTTTTTGTTGCCATTTGTAAATAGGATCTGTGTGTGTATGCGCCTGTGTGCATGAACATGAGAAAGGGAGGGATGGAGAAAGAGATCACATATGTAGTAGCAGGTTTTGTTTTTGTTTTTTGAGACAGGATCTCTGTGTAGCCTTAGTTTTGGAAGAAGGTTTCTGGGGCTCAGAGCTTGAGAGGGTCCTCTTGTATCTATCTCCCCAGTGATACAAGCCACTGCATCTGGCTTTTACAAGGCTTCTAGGACTCTAAATTGGACTTTACTATTAAGTATTTTGTTCTCTGACCTATATAACCCTTACCCCGACCCACTATTGTCCCTACCAGGGTTAGAAACTAGAAAGTATTACTTTATAAATTGTTTTCAGATAGGGTCTCACTATGTATTTGGTTCTTGGTGCTAATTATGTAGGCCAAGCTGGCCATGAACTCATAGAGATCCGCCAGCTTCAGCCTCCCAGGTGCTGGGATTAAAGGCCTGTACCACCATACCCAGGCTCATTTCTGGTTCACTTGGTAATCTTAGTATTTCATCAGTTGATTTTCCTTAATCTTTAGGTATACAGTCAAACCTTATGCACAGAAACAGTGACTGTCTGTTACTGTCATCTTACCCCCTTCTCTCGTGTCTTATGAGTTACTGCTCTAGCGCTGGGCTAGCACCCCTCTCTTGGTTGTTGGGAAGAGTGCTTGTATTTGCATGAGATTGTATTTGCTTTTGCTGAACATGCCTGACGGATACATTTTCTTACATTAGTCACTTACTTATGATTTTTACCAAAATTCAGTGTTTTGGGTTTTTTTGTTTGTTTTTTGGTTTTTTGAGACAGGGTTTCTCTTTGTAGTCTTGGCTGTCTTGTACTCACTTTGTAGACCAGGCTGGCCTTAGACTTAGAGATCCTCCTGCCTCTGTCTCTGGAATTACAGGCGTGGGCCACCTCAAGTGGCTAAAACTCAGTGTCAGTGCACAAATCCTTCTTTTATATCCACGGCTCATCAGTTTTTCTTTAGTCTGGTATGCATTAAGTTACCTTGGACAACTTTCTTCCTGTTGTGCTGTCCTTGCTTTCTAGGGATAGAGACCACTCGGTGGTGCGTGGTGGGTGTGGGGCTCCTTAGATGGTACAGTTGTCTAAGATGTGCTTGCCCCAGGTCCACACAGCAGTGAAATCTCCACAGCCATGTGTTCTAGTTAGTGCCCCTATGACTAAAGACAGTTATTTAGAATGCTATTTCTATCATTACAGGCAAAACAGGTCCAAAAGTTTTTGCTCTTTTCCATTTCTCCTTGCTTTATACTATTTTGTATACCCAGAAAGTAGGCACACCTTAAGGATTTGATAATACTCATCTTGTCTGCTCACTGCTTAAAAGAGAGAGAGAGAGAGAAACACTATCGTAATCAAGCTGCCAGTGTCCTAGCCACTTTCTGTATCTTGGGCAAATTCTTAAAGGATTTGTTGGCTTAGTAATCGGAGATTGCAGAGATAAATGTGTGACTTTGAGCATGGCTTGTTTTTCAGAAGGTGAAGCTTATGGGTACCTTGGCTGTCCTGGATTCTCTTTATAGACCAGGCTGGCCTCGAACTCAGAAATCTGCCTCCCAGTGTTGGAATTATAGGCCTGTGCCACCGCACCTGGTAAAGACGTTATCTGCTTCTGTAGGTGGCCTACTGCGGTACCCAGTGGTTGCCTTCTGTGCATTTACCTCCCAGAAACCAAACCTTAGCTGCTGGCCCAGTCAACAGTAGCAGTGATCAGCTCTCTGCAACACCTGAGGGGGGCTGGCTTTCTGCACTGGAGCACTCTCCCACCACTCTGACTCTCCTGCCCTACCTGGTGTTTGTTCTCCATTCACATGCTTATTTATCAATTGGAAAAAATAACATTTTAAAAAGTCATTTATAAAATTAGGTTTATAGTGTATAAAGCTATGGAAGGGTAGTCTTCAGAAATGATTGGCGCCCAGAAAATTCTGTGAAGTGTTTTTTGTTATGGTTTTCCTTTTTTAAGAAACCAACAGCTGGTTCATATACTTTTTATTAAAAAAGCATAAAATGTTAGGCTGAGGTGAGCATGAACTAGAAAATGGAGGCTTGGTGAAGCAGAGTGGCTTTTTCCAGGCCTTACTACTTCAGCAGCTCTCCATCTGATATTTAGACGTATTTATGTTGAGTCATTTCTTTCTCTTTGGCTGATGATCAGAAGATCACAGAATGATTGTACAGATGCAGCAGCATTACGTTTAGTTTCTTTTTTGTATATATCAGATAAGAGGCCTGCAAATGGAAGGGAGTTCGCGCACATCCTTTGCATGGTGATAGCTGTGAAACTTGGCTTCTTACCACGGGAGTGACTCTTGTTAGCTGCTAGCCCTGCCTCCTGAGATCTGAGGTAGCTAGGGCAGCATGGTGTTCAAATTTAACAGGTAGCTTTGGCGTTCACAAACATTTCTTCTTTCAGTGTCTAGAGACTGCTGCTTCAAGTAAGGGCAGGCCTATAGGAGTCAGCGGATACACTCTGACTAGCACTTGTGATTGACTAGAGTCAGGCTTCTAAAAGTAAGTCATCCTTTTGAGCCAAAGCTGCCTTCGAGTTGGCAAAATTCTCACAGATCTAAGAAATAAAAGAGCATAAGGGCTGGCTTTTGATAAACCTTAACATTTCTAGAAAGACCTAGGTGTGGTGTACACAACTTTAGTCCCAGCACTCAGGAGACAGAGGCAAGTGAATCTCTTAAGTTCAAGGCCAGCCTGGTCTATAGTACACAGCCCTGAGCTATGCAGAGACCATCTCAAAAAAAAATTTATTATTATTATTATTATTATTATTATTATTATTATTATTATTCTAGGAGGGACAGACAACAGTTCCAGAGACTCCCTCGTCTTCTGTGACAAGGATCCCCTGGCTAGCTGCACCCTCAGCTTTAGCTCATAGGTCTGCCGACAACAGGCCTTCTGCAGGCAGCAGAGAGGCTGCTTCTTTATTGTGCTCTCAGTGCCTAGGAAAGAAGTCTGTTAAAGACTTATTTTCTGAAAAGTTTGGGGGGTTTGTTTTGAGACGGGGTATCACTGTGTAGCTTTGGGGAACTTGCTATGTAAACCAGGCTAGCCTCAAACTATGGACTCTACCTACCTCTGTCTCTGCCTCCTGAGTGCAGGATTAATGGTGTGCGTCACACTCAGCCCTTGCAGTTTCTGAGTACTTAAGGAAGTTGTTCTTGGATCTCAGAGTCAAAATGGGGACATGTGAAATATGGGGACATGTGAAATTTGGGGCCTGGCACTTGCCTGGCAGTTCTCAGTACTAGAGAAACAACACTGCTTGGTTCTGTTTGATTGTTTTCTAGCCCTTTTCATAGTCTGCTTTTATAATTGAAAGTCCTGGGGCAGTGACACTTTTTATTATCATTACGTGTATTACATATTCATCACTTAGCATCTACTACTGCATAGTTACATCTGTCATACAAATAGTTCATATTGTACCGAGTAAAAGTGTCTTCCTTTTCACAGAGCAATAATGAAATTCCACAGTATGAAAATGGAAGAAATCAACAAAATCATCCGTGATCTTTGGCGGAGTACCTATCGTGGACAAGGTAACTAACATGACGTCCCAAATGCTTGTTCCAAAGCTCCGTCCACAGCCTTTCCTGTATGACCACACTGTGCCAACATTGCCTTCTCCAACCCCTTCCTGAGCATGTCTTTGAGATTTTTCTAAGAATTCTTATCTTTGCAACATCTCATAACAAAAAGAAAATGCAAAGTTTCTTTTCTAAAGCCCCATAGGATTCACATTGGCTGCTGCAGACACAATTAGCTGATGACATAATGGGTTCTGTGAAAGCACAGATAGGGATAGGCCCAAAAGTGATAAGAAAAACCCAAAGGAAACTCTTAGAAAAGGAGCTGGGCCCAGGCTGGGGGTGGACCATCCAGGCTGCATCTTGGCAGACCACGTGGCTCCTGAGACTTCCTGGCTAGAGAGTTTACAAGGCAGTCAGTGCTTCTAAGGACATGAGATTCACTGTTGTGCCCAGGCTCCCTGACCTTGTGTGTAAGTGACAGAAGTGCGATGTGGGTTCTCTTAAAGACTCTGCTTTCTCTATTAGATATTGAATACATAGAAATTCGCTCAGATGCGGACGAAAATGTATCGGCTTCTGATAAGAGGCGGAATTATAACTACCGAGTGGTGATGCTGAAGGGGGATACAGCCTTGGACATGCGGGGACGATGCAGTGCTGGACAAAAGGCAGGTATCTCGCAGTCTATCCAACTTAAAGAACTGAAACATGGACCGGCTATTGCAGAAGCCCTAAGACCACCCTTAAATGAAAGAGAAGCTCCTTACAGCTTCCTCGCCACCCTGTGAAACAGACGTGCTACCATCATTGCCCCGTCCTGGGGCCAGTTCACATGCCCTCTAGCACTCTAGCACTCTGAAGATTGCTATTAAGAAAAAGTGTCAAAGCTGCTGGTGGTGGTGCACCCATGTAATTCCAGCACTCAGGCAGAGGCAGGAGATCTCTGTGAGTTCAAGGCCAGCCTGGTCCAGGACTTTCAAGGCTACACGGAGAAACCCTGTCTCAGAGAGAGAGAGGAACAGCTTGAAGTTATTCAAATCCACTTTCACTTCACAACAATCCTCAGAGTAAAATCATTGTTTCATGGGCCCCCAAAGATACATTCTGGTATAACAACAGTCAGTAACGTCTCAGAATTAATGTTAATTATAGTGCCAATCATAACACCTCCAGGGGGTTGTGGCTCACTTGGTAGAGTACTTGCCCAGCATGAACAGACTTTGGCTTGACCCCTAAACTTCTACCTAAGCAGCACTACAGAGGTAGAGGCAAGATATTTAGAAGTTCCAAGTCATCCTGGGCTACAGTGAGTGTGAGCCCAGCCTGGTCTGTACAAGAACAAACACTTGCAAACTAGGGCCTGAGTTGAACCAAATGAGGCAATCATTTGGTTCACAATCACACAAGTAGGCACTGTGGTGTGATTTAGAACGTGCTATCTGGTTTCTCTTTTAGACCAGAGAACATGGAGATTTAAAGATGACTCTGTAAAAAGTTAAAAGTTCCTGTGCGGCTCAGGAAAATGTAACGTGTTTGTTTACATTTTCCAGTAAGTTCCATCATTGAGAAGCTTACCAGATCAAAAAGTTTTATGGCTAGGTGTGACAGTACATACTCTGTAGTCCCGGCGCTCGGGAGGCAAATCTGAGTTTGGTGCCAGCCTGGTCTACATAGTGAGTTGCAGGTGAATCTTGAGACATCTATTAGAATTATCAACTGCTTCTGGTGACACATGCCCCTTAATCTCAGCACTCAGGGAGGCAGAGACAGACAGATTTCTGAGAGTTTGAGGCCAGCATGGTCTATAAAGCGAGTTCAGGACAGTCAAGGCTACACAGAAAAACCCTGTCTCAAAAAGAAAAAAAAAAATCAATTGCTAAAAAGTGTATGTATCCTTAGCCTGTGATGTCAAATTTTAGTAGGTCTGGGATGCCAGCAGGGCTGTTTCTCAGTGTTTTATTTCAGTGCACATGGCAGGCCGAGAGTGTCGCTAATGGTCCATTTCTAGAAAAACATGAGCCTCCATTGAACTGTCCCTAAACATCAGTGACCTGTGACATTTCCCACTTCTTCCGACCCTTTTTTGTTTTTAGAGATATGGTCTTACAGTGTAGCCGGGGCTGGCCTCGAACTCAGAGCTCTGCCTGCCTCTGCCTCCTGAGCGCTGGGATTAAAGGCGAGCGCTTCCACGCTCAGCTCTTCGCACTGTCCCCTTCTCAAGAAGTTCTACTGTGCAACTTTTTTCCAGGTGCTGGCCTCTCTTATCATCCGCCTGGCACTGGCTGAAACCTTCTGTCTGAACTGTGGCATCCTTGCCTTGGATGAGCCCACAACAAATCTTGACCGAGAAAACATTGAATCTCTTGCACATGCTTTGGTTGAGTAAGTATTTCAAGTCTGGGAGCAAGTTGTAATTTTTTTTTTTTTTTTTTTAATACCAAAATCAGAGCTGGGTGTGTTGGTACATACCTTTAATCCCAACATTTGGAGGTAGAGGCAGGCTGATCACTTTGAGTTCAGGGCCAGCCTTGTTCACACAGTGAATTCCAAGTCAGCCAGGGCCACACACTGAGATCCTTGCTCAGAATAAATAAATATTAAAAAAAAAAAAAATGCCTAAAACAAAAAGAAAGCAGTTAGGCCAGGCTATGCACTTTGCCTTTCAACAGTAATTCTCCAGAATCTCTTGAAAAAGAACCTGAGGAGCTGGAGAGATGGCTCAGCAGTTAAGAGCACTGGATGCTCATCCAGAGGACCTGGGTTCAAGTTCCAGCATCCACATGGCAGCTCACATCTGTCTGTAACTCCAGTTCCAGGGAGTCAGACACGCTTACACAGACACACATGCAGGCAAAACATGAGTACACATAAAAGGAACTAGAGTATTGAAACACAGCCATATCTTGCTTCGCCCCGAGTGTGTTCATAGGGCAAGTGAGAGTGAAGAGTTCTAGGCTTCAGATTTCCTGTGAATCTCTCGTCAAGCGCAGGAGTCAGTGTGCCCTGGGTAGACGCGTAGAGATGGTGGTAGCAGAGCCAGGACTGGCTGTCATGTATCACATGACCACTATGAGGAATGAGAGCTTCTGTGGAAGCACACTGCTGAGTGAGTAGATGACAGGTGCTAAGCTGTAGTCATCCTGTGCCCTGATCACTCATGTCAGAAAGGTTCCAGGGAGGGCAGCTCTTACTTTGTCCACCCCTGGCTCCAGGATGACTGACAGCCAGCTCTGGATACTCCTGAGAAAGGAGAGTGTTGTGGTATTGAAGCATGAAGTGTATCCAGCCCCAAGCAAGTGTTAAACAAGTTTGAGTTAAAACTCTTGTTGCATCTCACTCATAGCTGATACCTCAGCAAGCTGATGCTGAGCAAAAATGTCCCCATACGCCCACTCAGGCCCTCTGTGTGCCACAGCACTGATGCATCTAGTGACTAGTGGTGGCAGAGTTCTGGGTAGACCCAGCTCTTCAGAAGGCAGTGTTATTCCCCTACCTGTTGTCTCCCTGAGTTACTTCTAGAAAGAAGGGTGAGCTGGCAGTCGATGGTTTAGGTTTTCCTAGAAGACTTTCCCTAGTATCAATAGCAACTTAGGATCTTGAGAAACTGGTCCAAATTCCTGAATTGGTTCTTAGCTGGATGTGTGGGGAATGAGACTCCGTACCCCACGGTGTCGAAGGAGACACAGAATTCCTGGCTGCCTAGGTTGAAGGCCTCAACCCTCCTCCATCTCCTACAGGGCAGCCAAAGGTCCTGTCACAGGAAAAGCTTGGTTGCCACACAGCTGTTGTATCTGAGCAGATTTCCAGTGGTTTTTCCAAACTTATGTCCATTAGTAAAAAAAGCATTCTCAATGTATTGTTCCAGGATCATAAAAAGTCGCTCCCAGCAGCGTAACTTCCAGCTTCTGGTAATCACTCACGATGAAGATTTCGTGGAGCTCTTAGGGCGATCTGAGTACGTGGAAAAATTCTACAGGGTGAGGAAGAACATCGACCAGTGCTCAGAGGTTGTGACGTGCAGCATTAACTCCCTGGGCTCCTACGCTCACTAGCTTGTGTTGTGGGGATGCGGAGTGTTTGCAAGATCCTACGGTAGAGGCTGCTTCAAATGAAGGCTGAGCACAGTGCCCACAGCCTAGCAACCTCCCTGGTCTGCTCAGCCTTTCACCCCCAAGTGAACATTATCCAAATGAGTGACACTGTCAGAGCGGTGCTGACAGGAGGGTCCTTTGGTGGTTTATGGAGACGGCATTTTAAAAATGTTAGTATTTTCACCAGGCAGTGATGGTGCATGCCTTTGATCCCAGTACTTGGGAGGCAGAGGCAAGTGGAGCTCTGAGTTCAAGGCCAGCCTGGTCTCTCTACAGAGTTAAGTTCCAGGACAGCCAAGGCTACACAGAGAAACCCTGTCTTGAAAAAGAAAACAAAACAAAGTTAATATTTTCTCTGAAGCTTGATGTGAAATTCAATAAATGGCCCTGCTTTAACATAGATCCATGCACACAACCTGTCTGAGTCCAGGTTTCTCCAGCGGAAAGCGCAGTCATTGACTGGAGGCTGGCGTGTGACAGGAGCCGGAGATGATCACCTAATGGAATACCCAGTGTGCTCCCCATGCAGCCGTGCCAGACAGTTATCCTGCCCAGTTGTTAGAGAGGAACTTCCCTGCTCCTGACCTGATCTGCCAAGCATGCAGAAGCCCGTCCCCTGTGTCATGTTCCTCCACGTGGCCTAACCATAAATCCCAACCACTCTCCACAGCAGGCTCCCGTGTGGATGGAAAGCTAGGCTCTCCCACAGCTGGGGCCTGCTCCCCATGGCCAAACCTCATTTTCACTCCAGAGGCTGATCCTGCTGAGGTCCAGTACACACATGTGGAATAGCCATCTGAAGCCTCCTGTGGGTATTCTGTAGACAGGGCACATCAAGGTCACATGCTTGTAGGTAGCACCTTACAGTTCTGTCACTCAGCTGGTTAGGCCAGTTCTGTGCCATCTGCAGACTTGATGGGCATCAGCTCCAGAACAGGGCTCCTTCTTCCACTCATAACCCCTTTCTTGCAGGTATATAAATCAGATATGTAATGCAAATGCATGCTGAAAATAGATCACAGGGAAATTTACTTCAAAACAGTTCTCTGGTGTATATACACCTTTATCATTTATTGAAGACAAAAGCAAATAATTATGTTCTAGTAGCATGGATATGCTTGTTTTGTATATAGAGTTAAATCTTGATGGGATATTTGATACTTCACAGGAACATAAAACTTTTTTTTTTTAAGAGTTGGTTGGCTTTTACAATCAATTTTTACAGTTGCTTCACATAGCCAGGTGTGATATCCCAGCAGGGGCCAGTGGATCTCTGTGAATTCAAGGCCAGTCTTGTATACATATTTTTCACACACACACACACACACCAAAAAAAAAAAAAAAAAAAGAAAAAAGAAAAATACTTATAAAATGGCAGGGCTTTGTTTATGGACACTTTAAAGGTTTTGGAAATTCTAACTCCCAAACCAAAATTTTTCTTACTCTGTGAGAAAAAGGCTTCAAGCCCAGGCTGGTCTTGAACCCACAGTGTAGCCAAGGATGGGCATGAGCTTCTGCTCCTCTGCTGTCCAAGTGCTTGGATTACAAGGTGCACTACTAAGCCTGGTTTGTGTGGTGCTGAGAATCGAACCCAGGGTTTCCTACACAATAGGCAAGCACTCAACTGACTGACTTCCATTCCTGGCCCCAGATCATTTAATGATTGATTCCTCTGTGAAACTCAAATCAACAACTCAAGAACATTAAAACAAGCATTCTAACACAGCACAGCCAAGGCCAGTTAATTTGACATTGCTCCCTTACTTTTTTCTGTTTTTGTGATAAAACACCATGACCAAGGCAACTCAGGAAAGAAAGTGCTTGATCCTGGAGGGTTAGAGTCCATGGCTTTGGAGCAGGAACAGCCAAGAGCGCACATCTCAAGCAGGAGGCTGAAAACATTGGGAATGGTGGGAGGCTTTGAAGCAACTGAAGAATGGTGGCAGGAACATCTTTGTTTTCTATAATTCACTGAGGCGCTTCTAAAAGTGCAAGTGTGTGTGGTGGGACGCTAATGTACAACACAGCAGTCTTGGACTTGAGCCAGCGTGTTTTCCGCAGCTGTGCTACCGCGGCATGCCTAGTACACAGTGTGCCCTGGGTCCACAGCTGGGCTGAAGTGACGTGCAGTTGCCGTGCAGGCAAGTTCTACTGGAAACGCCCTGGAGTCGTTAGACATTGCATTTTGGATTTTTGGTTGTTTCATGTCCAAAAACCTTTTACTGTGGCCAAAGTTTTGGTGGCCCTCATACTGTGGGGCTGTGGCCCACCTTTAAGAAGCTGAGGTACAGACTGTCTTCCCTAACATCCTCAGAATCTTCTCAGCCCTGAAGATACCCAGGTTGTCATTCCTAGAACTGAATTACCTTGCATGGCAAAGGAGTCTGTAGAAATGATGAAAGTTAAACATCCTAACTTGAGATTGTCCTGTAAGGTCCCAGATGTCACTTTAAATGCCCTACTAAGATGGCAGAAGGGAGTGAGATGTGAGAGAAATGTGCGGATGCAGGCTGGGGCAGTGTACCTTGAAAATGAGAAAAGGTTCCAAGCTAAGTGATAGACAGCTCCTAGAGTCCGAAAAGGGCAAAGAATTATCTTGTCCCTCAGCGGGTACAGAAGGAATGGACCTACTGACTCTTGGGTTTAGACCATTGTCTCTGGTCAGGCCTGGTTGAGGAAATAGGGTCCCAACCGTGTCCTGGGCATAGGGCTGTGCTACAGGGCCACCACTCCACTGTCTGGGTCCTCTTTGTTACTCCAAGGTCCCTCATGGCAAGGATCACCCAAGTCCATAACAGAAAGAACAGCAGGCCATTCTCACAGATCGAAGATTCACTTAATGAATTCCAGAAGAGCATATCAGTTCTGGTGCTTATTAGACTAATCAATGACCATACTGTCTATCCCAAGGACCCAAGATGTCCAGAAAGTAAGCCTACCCACTAACCATAGGAAAGCCAAAGGCAGATGTGCTAGGCAGATACCTAACACAAATATCTTACTTGTCAAGAAGTCGAAATTAAAACCCAGCAGCATGTAATAGAACACACAAACGGTAGCCTCTGCCAGTAAGGTACAGAGGTCCTGTTGGCATGATTGGAAAAGGCAATACCAGGAGTGCTCCACCGTTAGTCCCAGAGCTCGGGAGCAGGTGCAGGCAGGTCCCTGAACTCAAGGCTAGCCTGCTCTGCATAGTTCCAGGACAGCCAGTGCCACAGACACAGACCCCATCTCAAAAAAAGAAAACGGCAGTGCAAGCTTTGTATGAAATAAGAGAAGCACCCCAGTTTCAGATCTAGTCAGCACGCGGGACAGGTTCCCCTAAAGCTCCTTCGAGAGCTGCTTTCACTCAGCCCCCACACCAGCAGGCTTTGAAGTGGCATAGGTGCCTTTCTTGACGCTACTTTTAGGCATTTTTCACTAAGTGCTAGCCTTCCCCACACATGGGAAATAGGGTCCCCCTTCACCTAGCAGTCACAGTGGGGTGCACTGCCTGGGCTTGAATCCCAATGCCACTGTTTGCTGGCTAACTGGCCTACCTTGTTTGGAAAGAAAGTCACCCTCTGGCACACAGAAGCAGTAGGTAGGACCAGCTGAGCGTTGGCGCATAGGAGCCCTCATTCATCAGTCTGGTCTTACTCTGGTTTTGGCCTGGTCGTACCCTCTGTCCTAGTTTCTTTTTATTGCTGTAATAAAACACCATAACCAACGTGGGGACAAAAGGGTTTATTTGGTTTACTCTTCCTTGAGTCACAGCCTGTCACTAAGGGAAGCTAAGACAGGAGCGCAGGACAGGAACCGCGGCAGAGGCCACGGAGGAATGAAAACCGCTTACTGGCGTGCACTCAAGGCCTGCTCACTTTGCCTTCTCTCACAGCTCAGGCCCCCCGGTCAGCTATGGCTCCACACAGTGATCTGGACTCTTGGACGTCAATCAAGAAAGTGCCTCACAGACTTGCCCACAGGCCACTCTGTTAGGGGCAGTTCCTCAACTGAGGCTTTCTCTTGCTGGCCAGCTCTGGGTTCTGTTGAAACACACACACACCAGCCAGTACAGTAGGCCCCTTGACTCTATTAAACTGTAACTTTTTGTGCATAAGCTCTTACAGTAATATCAATTTATAAATGAGTCTAATTTTTCAAAAAAGTTGCACAGCCCTGGCAGCTCCACCTGCATCTGAGGCCACACCTTCACAAGCGACCACCAGGCCTCTCCATAGTACTCTGACTTTTCAACATAGTGCCAAGCCTCAGCATCTTTCCATATGCCTTCAAGCCCAGTGCCACATGGGAGGTTCTTAACACGTTACCGAGTTTGGCTGCCAGCTTGAGGTCCAGTGTCGGCCCCTCTGAAGCATAGTTGAACACAAAGTTCGCGTCAGTGATGCTGGGCTCTTGTTGATCACACCAATTCTTCAGTGTCAGCTGACCTAAAACAACAGATTATTAATTCACAGTATTACACAAACAGCCCCCGTAGTCCTGGCTTCCCTCTAAGACTTCACAAGCCAGGCCTCCATCATTGGCACCTCTTGCCATTTCTGTTTTCCAAGCTCAGCCCACTGAGCTCTGCACACACAATGGCTTTTCTGTCTCAAGAGTTCTAAATGCCACCGTAGTCCTCCCCAAAACAACACGGTCAGTCCTGCCACAGCAGTACTACGTCGTCAGTACCCATTTCTGTCTTCACTTGCTTCTCTACTGCTGTGCTGAAATGCTAAAACCAACTTGAGGAAGGAAGGGGTTTGGGGCTTGCCCTTCGACGTCACTGTCCATCATCTGCTGGAGCAGGAGCTAAAGGCAAGAACTAGAACTCCGTGGAGGGGTGCTGCGTACTGGCTCAGTTTGCTGTCTTAGACTGCCTGGGGCCACCTGCCCAGTGGTCTGGATTCTCCCACATCAGTCATCAAGAAAATGCTCCCTAGGTCAGTCAGAGGAGGCAGTTCAACTGAGGCTCCCTCTGGGCCACTCCAGTACATACAAAGTTGACAAAAAACAAAACAAAAAACAAAAAGCACGTTCCTCTGATCATTGAAGACTTGAGCTTCCAGTTAAATGTCATTCCAAACCAGTTTTATAATCATGGGTGATTTCAGTATCCTAGTCGTTATAACATCCAGCTTCCTGGCTTCCACCCCATGGGAAGGCGCCGGTACTGCGGGCTGGCACTGGAGCTAACCTCAGTGTTAACCTCATCTGCAGAGAGCACCGAAACCCCAGCAGTCCTGGATTCTACTGCAATTGTATGCCACTTATTCCATCCCCTTCCCACCATTTGTTTTCTTCATGTCTTCACTTCCCCCCTTACAGCTTAAATTTTGTAGCCCACTATCACAGCTCCTAGGCGGGTGGCCTGTCCTCTCTACTCAGTCTCCTGGCTACCTAGCTCTGGGTGAGGTCGACTCTCCTTCCTAACATGAGATCTCCTTTGCTATTTGTTTCCTAGACTCACTTGCAGGCTTCAGCCTGTCTGTCCCTCTTCTCTGCACTCATTTATTCCCTGATTTCACCGAGCCTCATAGCTTTAGAATTAGTTTCTTAGTTTGGGTTCCCACAGCAAAGCCTGAAACGGCTTCAGAGATAGCAGTCAGCCAGGGTGGGAGCTTGGGGAGACACAGAGAAGGCAGCCAGCTGGTAGACCAGCTACCACAGTGGGCAGTGGGGGCTTGATCCCACAGGGAGACTCTGAGACGTGGCAAGATGCCTATCAATATACTGCCTGTTAGTGGGGTGGCTGGCCTGTGGACTCCCCCGAGCTGCATCCACAGATAAAAACTACAAAGGACTGGAGAGATGGCTCCTCGTGGCAGTGGCAGTCACAGGTCAGGTCCTCACATGTGGGCATTGCCCCAGTGGCCCATATGCTGATGCTGGTCAGTGATTGTCTGCAGTCCAGATCTCTTCTCAACTGACTCACCCAGCGGCCCGCAGACAGCTGGCCGTCCAGACACACTTGACTATCTAACGAACATCTGCAGCTGAAAATGACCCAGAACGCTTCTCCTGCAGAAACTCCAACTAGTGACCGCACATCTGTGCAGTTCCTCCACCAAGCCCAGCGTCTTCTGTTTAACTCAGTTCACATCCATTCCATCAGTTTAAAGCTCCACTTTCAGAAGGCACCCAGGGGACCACCAAGATGGCTCAGTGAGCAGCCAAACCCTGATATTCTGTGTTCCATTCCCTGGCCCCATGTAGTGGAAAGAGAATCAGCTCCCACAGATTGTCCTTGGACCTCACACATATGCACATGAATACACATATATATGAAAGAAAATACACTTCTAAAATATTTTTTAAAGTCGTCTAAGCTGGGCAGTCGTGGCACACACCTGTAATCCCAGCACTCAGGAGGCAGAGGCAGGTGGATCTCTAAGTTTGAAGCCAGCCCCTGTCTAAAAAGTGACTCTAGGACAGTCAAATCTACACAGAGAAACCCTGTCTCAGAAAACCAAACCAATTAACCAAACAACTCTTCCTCCCTCCTGCCTCCCCCCCCCAAAAAAAAAAAAATCAAGGATCTGCCCAGGCCTTATCATCAAAACCAGCAGTACTCTGGTCCAGATAGCATCTCTAATAAAACCTGAATAATTTGAATAACCATCTAGCTGAAATTAGACTTCAGAGAGGCGACACTTGCCTATTGGTTGTCCTATTCAGCGACACAGTGAAGGCTGTTCCCACATCTAGACATGCAGCTGAGTGGACTCAGCCACTGCCCAGCATTGTAACAGATCTCATAACATGACTGGCCTAGGAGTCAACATTAGAAGTAGTTTCTAGGGCCAGTGACATGGCTCAGCAGGCAAAGGCGTGTGTCAATAAGCCTGACAACCTGAGTTCGATCCCGAGACCCCCATAAAGGTGGATGGGGAAAACCAATCCCACAAAGTCATCCTCTGAGCTCTCTCTACATGAGCACAAATGCAGGTGCGCACAGTATGTTTTTAAAAAATCTAAAAAGGACAGCTCTGCTCTGGACACTCAGCGCTTCTGCACCATCACAAAGTCGGAAAATTATAAGACCCTAAGTCGGAGCTCAGGATGGATGGCAAAGCCAAACACACTGCAGATAAAGCAGCCTCTGACATGTAACGGTGTTAAGCTAGCACTCGGTTGGTAGAGTGCCTGCCTAGCATGCCTCGGGCCATACATGACCCAGCAATGGACGCGTGCGCCTGTGACCCAGGCACTCTGGAGGAGGAGGTCAGAAGACTGGCAATTCAAAGTCAGCCTTGGTTACATGGTAAGCTATGGGAACCTGGGGTACATGAGACGCTGGCTGTAAACAAACACAGTTTATTATTACAAACAGACATCATTAGTGATGTCTGTTTGGCACGTAGAGTAACACCGATTTTCTTCAAACCGTTTTTAAAAACAGAAAAGGAGAAAGGAACAGTCAGGTTCATTCTGAAAGGTCAGGATTACACTGATAGCAGCCAGGAAACTAGAAAGCCATCGCTGTGTCTGTTAACAGTTTTAGACCAGGAAACAGAAGGGCAGGTGTCGTGAGGACATTTGCATATGTATGTGGCATTAGGACATTTGCATATGTATGTGGCACTAGGACATTTGCATATGTATGTGGCACTAGGACATTTGCATATGTATGTGGCACTAGGACATTTGCATATGTATGTGGCACTATACCTCCCCTACCGTCCTGCTGGAGGTTCCCCTTCCTTCCCCCATTACTTTTCTTCTGCTTTCTTATCTCATGAATTCCATTACCCTTTCTCCTCCAGTGCAATAGCTTATGAAAACATGCCGGCAAGCCAAATATCTTATAAAAAAAAAAAAAAAAAGATACAAGCCAGAAGCATGGGCAACCAAAGAAAATACAGATACACTGGAACACCTCAGAGCATGAAGGGACCTGGTCAGTAGAGCAGAGAGAGTTTAGCACAGAGAGAAACATCAGTGTCATCTACATGATAGGAGACAATGGCCCAAATAAGTAAGCAGAGCAGCAGAGTTTAAAATGAACGTTTACCTTTTGCGTATGAGTGCTTGCCTTCATGTTGGTCTGTGCACCATGTGGGTGCAGTGCCCATGGAGGCCAGGAGAGGGCGCCAGGTCTACCGTAACTCAAGTTACAGACCATTGTAATCCACATGGGTGCTGAACCTTGTTCCTCTTGGTGGCTCATGACCATCTCTAATGAGATCACATGCAGGCAGAACGCTGTGTACATAATAAATAAATCTTAGAAAAAAAAAAAAACAGCTAGTGTTCTTTATTCCTAAACTTTTAACGTAGCCATCTCGCCCTAAATAAGTAAACTGCTTAATAAATTCACAAGTGGCTTTCAACATCCCTAAATACTAGGGAAGTGCAAATCAAAGCCACAATGTGGGGCTAGAGAGATGGCTCAGTGGTGAACATCACGGGATGCTCTTCCAAAGGACCCAGGTTTGATTCCTAGCACCCATGTCCTGGCCCACAACTGTCTGTAACTCCAGTTTCATGGGTTCTGATGCCCTCTTCTGACCTTGTTAGGCACCAGGCATACATGGCACACGTACCTGTGTGTGTGTGTGTGTGTGTGTGTGTGTGTGTTCAGGCAAAGCCACAACAATACTTTCACAGCTGTTAAGATGGTTGCTAGCTCTCTATTTCTCTGTCAGTCCGTCTCATGCAGAAATGATGCCGCTTCTGTGGTAGCTCGTAGGAACAATGAAGACATCCTTTTAAAACACCTTATTTATATGTTTGTGTCTGTGTGTGGGTGTGTGCACACTACTGTAGTGCCCTCAGAGTCCAGGGTTGTCAGATCCTCTGAGGCTGGAGTTATGGGCAATAATTCTTAAGACCTGTGATTTAGGGGCAGGAGAGATGGCCCAGCAGTGAAGAACCTGTGTTGCTCTTCTAGAAGACCCGAGCTCAGTTCCTAGCACCACATGGCACCTCACAACCACTTGTAACTCCATGCGCACCCACAGTCCTGTGGCAGACACTCAGAGACACAAAAGTCCAAATAAATGCTTTTATTGGCATTTCTGGAGTATACCCAAAGCAACTGAAAGTACTCTCAAAGATCTACGATTGGCACAGCGGCCAAGGGGCAGGAGGAGATGACACACACGTGGAACGTCACATTGTGGAATGTTAGCCCTACCAAGGAAGGAGTTTCAGATGCACACAGCAGCACAGCTGAACCTTGAAGACATCAGGCCAAGTCACAGAGCCAGTTGCAGAAGCAAAACTACTGCATGAGGCCATATGCACTGGGTATGGAAAACAACCAAGTTTATAGAGACCAAAGCAGCAATGCCCCCAGAGCCTGGGTGAGCTGGGATTGGGAGCAGCTGGCAGGATCTGTTTCTCTGAAAACTTCTGGGCTTTAGTTGCAGAGCATGCTGCTTAACAATCCTCTGCCCAACAGGTAAACATGGGAAAAGGCGATGGTGGCACATGCTTTTAATCCCAGCACTTGGGGGGTGGAGGCAGACAGATCTCTGAGTTCAAGGCCAGCCTGGTCTACAGAGCGAGTTCCAGCCAGAGCTACACAGAGAAAGCCTGTCTCAAAAACCAAAAATAAGTAAATAAAAAATGGAAGAAGGTGAGGTTTATGTGTATGTTGTCATGAAACACGGGGCTGTGCTTGTAATGACACCCAGGGTGCTGCACCATGACTTCAAAACACCGACTTCAAGAAAACAAGGCAGGCTCCCGGAAGAGGCTGACTCAAGGGCAGAAGATGAAAAGTGTAAAAAGCTCGGGCAGGACAAAATAGCCTCACACTCATGACCACCCAGATTACCCGAGTGCTTCAATTACAGGATACCTGGCTTGATGCCAGGAAATTAAAATTAATTTAAATTTTAAAAAAGTGTTCACTTTATTAAAAAAAAATTATAGGACCTCTGTGGGAGTGGTGGCATATGCTTTCAGTTCTAGTGCATCAGAGGGAGAAGGTAGGTGGTTCTCAAGGCCCAGCATTTGAGTTCCAGGCCACCTAAGGTTCCAGGGTGAGACTCTGTCTCAAACAAACAAGCTAACTAACTAACTAAATAAATAAATAAATAAGTCCTAACAGTGAAAACTGGGTCAGGGGCTGGAACACGGCTCAGCTGATAAAGGATTTGTTGTACAAACGTGAGGACCTGAGTTCAGATCAATACACACCAGCCACATCCCACATTACACAGCCCACCCACATTGGGCCTGTCATCAAGCATTGAGGAGACAGAAGCAGGATAATCTTTGGGGAGAGCTGGCAGCTGATTCTAGGGAATCAGCCTCAGGTATAGTATGAGCCTACTTTTTTAAAAGAAAATTAAGATAGAGGGTCTTTGAGGAAGACCCCCATCATCAATACTGGCCTCCGAGTACGTGCTCCACGAAGAACTGTGAGCAGGCTCTCTGTCTCTATCGCTCTGTCTGTCTGTCTGTCTATCTGTCTTTCTCACACATACATACTTGCCCCAAAGAATGAAATATTCTTGGGCTTAAAAAAAAAAAAAAAAAGAAAAGAAAAGAAAAGAAAACTATGGAAACGTACCAGCAGAGGGAAATTTTTCCAAAGGAGAGAAATGATAAGAAAAGTTGAAGACCAGGCTCCAAGAAGCATAAAACACAAACACCCACAGCAGTTCCAACTAGAAAAGAGAATATAGGGAAAAGTCACCATTGTCTCCCCCACCCCAGTTTTCTAGGAGTGTTCATGTGTGGACTATATGCATGCATAATTGTTCTAATTTATGTGCCACATGAAGAGCAAAACAAAGGAAAAAGAAAAGAAAATGAGAAAGAGGTAGGAAGAGGTTGGTTAGTTTAGCAGACCTTTGCTTTCCCTGTTCAGGAGCTTTGAGCATGTTTATCAAAGCTGATAGAATCAGCTGCTCCAGAGCACATCACTGGGAACTGGAGCAAAGACCAAGAAAATCCATTCACTTTCTAGAGAAAGGCTAAGGGAGGACGCTGGAGCCTCAGAAAGACAGACTTTTAAAATTTTGAACGAATGACATTTTTTTCCATCTACAATTTTATACTTAGCTAAACTATGCACCTATTTAAGAGTAATATAAAGATACTTAGGTACACAGGTTCTCAAAAACTTTACCTCTTCCACACCTTTAATCAGAAAGCTCTCAGCAGTGGTTCAGTGTGGATAAAACTCTTGCCTTGCAAGCACAAGAGCCTTGCAAGCACGAGTTCAGATCCCCCAACACCACATATAAAGGCTGAGCACGGTGGCGCACACCTGTAGCCCCAGCGTTTCCTGACCAACCGCACTAGCTGAAGCATCAAGCTTCAGTTTCAGTGAGGGACCCTGTCTCAAAAAAAGTTAAAAAAAAAAAAATGGAGAGGATGGGAGCAGACCGCTACAATCAACCACGAGCTTATGCGTGTGCACCGCACACATACGCAGAGACAACTGCACACACATGCGTCCACTACAGAGAGTGAGAGGTAAGTGCACACACACGCTGCGCACAGATACAGGCTGGCATCAAAAGACAGACTCATCGGAATATGACTATTTGCCTGAGTCAAGCATCCCACGGTGTTGGAGTGTGCCGGACATTACGTGGCTGCCCCATTAATACGCACAACATTCGTGGTTTTGGATAGCACTTAAAATTAACTATAAAAAAAGTTAAAACTCGAAAGAAAGTTCCCACAGGTGTCTCATTGAGAAAGAGGACTAGGAGAGCATGAAGAGGAGCTGGTGGGGCGCAGGGAACTCCCTGCACACAAGTGACCTGGAAAGACAGTGGCTCCCTACCAGGCCCACAGGAGACTTCTGGGGAGGGGGTGGGGTTCAGGGTTAAATTCCCTGGAAAAAAAGTAGAGAAAACTACCTGGCCACCCATACCTGGAATCTCAGCACTCAAGACAGAGGGAGAGGGATGGAAAAACGGAGTCTGAAGCCAGCCTGGTCTACACAGGGAGACCCTGACTCCCAAACCACAAACTAACAACGATGACAACAAACCCTGTGGGACCTGAGATTTGTATCCTACTTGCAAGCTAAGGAAGTCCATTGGCATGTTTAACAGATGCCAACAGGAGAGGATTCTTGGCTCCAAGACAAGAATTTACCACAGCCAGCCAGCATGGTAGGCCACCAGCCCCAGCCATTTTTTTTTGTGTCCTGAAACCTAGTTCTCCCAGCATGGTGCAGAGAGCCAGACCATCCCACGCACACAGTAGTAGGCTGTGGTAGGAGGCAGAAGCCCCTGGTTAGGGACCTGCCTGGCCTTTTCTATTGAGCACTGAGCTGCCTGCCTTTTGCTCTGAGGAAGATGGAATCTCTCTCTTCCTGGATCCTGTGTTGTGCAGACACCCTTAAAAGCTAAGCACAACAGGCTCACTCAGGGGATAAGTGCAGGAGGCCCTATTGAGAACTGAGAGCCACATCGCCGGGTTCCTTTTCTGACGTTCCTGGCAAACATAATTTCCCTGGAAATTGAATAAACAGTTATACCTACTAAAACAACTCACACCGGGCGACGTGGCGCAGGCCTGTAATCCCAGCACTCAGGGAGGTAGAGGCAGGCGGGTCTCTGTGAGTTTGAGGCCAGCCTGGTCTACGAAATGAGTCCAGGACAGCCAGGGCTACACAGAGAAACCCTGTCTCGAAAAACCAAACAACTCACACAGTCCGCACTCCTTCCAAACGCCGTCACCTTTTTTTTTTCCCCCCCGAAAAAGAGACCCAAAGCCTGCGGCAATCCAGAAAGAGGCAGCTGTCCTGAAATTCCAGCCAGTCCCAAGGCGAGCAGAGGGCCAGGCAGGACTACCCCCACATCAGGGTTACTTCCAGAAAACTGCAAACTGCCCAGCTGCAGGCCATGGGCCCGTAAGTGTTCTGAGGTCAGGTCACACCCTCTGGTAGTTTGTGAGAATTGGTTTCTCATGATGTAATAGGTGATTAGAACAGGCTGGATAAGAAGAACAACCCCTGCCCTTCTCACTCCAGGGGCAGAGGCAGGAGGATTGCCATGACTTCAAGACCATCTTGTTCTAAAACATACCCAACCTTTTGATATTGTCATCTACAAAGTTCACACTCAAGGACAGCAGTTAAGTTACACACACACACACACACACACACACACACACACACACACACACACTCGCCGTTTGTCTTGTTTTTAAATCTTCATGTTTCAGTAAGTTAAAGACTGTGTGCTTGGCTCCTTTCGTAGTTGCGAGTTGGACACGCTTGCAGGAGCTCTGGACCAGCCAGTGCTGCAAAGCTAGACCTTGTCTCAAAACCCTGAAATTTAAATAAATAAATAAATAAATAAATAAATAAATAAATAAATAAATAAATAAATAAATAAATGAATAAATAGATAGATAAATAGATAAATAAATAAATAAAATAACGAAGCAGCAGCAGCCAGGTGGGATTAAAGCTGCGCGCCTTTAATCCCAGCACCCAGGGAAACAGAGGCAGGTGGATCTCTTGAGTTTGAGGCCAGCCTGGTCTACAGAGCGAGTTCCAAGACAGGGGAAGCCTGCCTCGAAAAACCAAGAAAAGAAAAAGGTTCTCAGCTCTCTCAGTCTCTCGCTGCAGGGGCCCTGGGGGCGGTGGCCCCTCTCCTGCCGGGTTGGCGAGGGGCAGGGGCGCGGTGCTCAAGGATGCGCAGGTGCGCTGGGACACTGGTCCAGCCGGGCCCCGTTCCGCCTGGCGGCCGGCGGCCGCTTCCCTGCGGGGCAGCTCTGGCCGCGCCTTCCCGAAGATCACGGAGGCGGCGCCGCCGTCCCCTTATCGACCCCATCTCCCGTTACATAAGTCCGCGCCCCTATCTCCGCGGGCCATCGCCGCGCCAGCGCGCCTTCTCCCACGCGCGGGGGGCGCCTCCCCGGGCGCCTTCGGCTCGTCTTGAGGGGCAGGGGCCACGTTGACTCACCCGTGCACCGCCCAAGGTGTTTCCCCTCGTCTTCCCCGCCCCCGACCTCCAAGGGATCTGGCCCCCTGCAGACCCTGGCCTCCGGACTGAGAAACTGAGGCCCCACAGGGGTCATTTGGCCAGGCAAGGCGCTTCAGATCCTGTCGGGGACAAGGGACAGAAGCGGGTTTCCATTTCCTAGATGTGTAGCTGGACAGCGAGGCTTCTTCCCCCCCCCCCCCCCCCCCCCCCCCCCCCCGGGGGGGGGGGGGGCCGCGGGGGCTCCCCCCCCCCCCCCCCCCCCGGCCCCCGCTGTGGACAGAGAGCTGCCAGGGCTGTTCCCAGTGGGAAGAGAGCTGGGCGAGGCTAGGTCCTGCGAGAATGAAGGCTCCAGAGTCCCTTGAGGACATCTGTGAGCAGATGGAGTCTGGCTGAAGGGAAGAAATGGGTGGGGGAGAGTCTGAGAGAGAAGGGGGGCATGGAGGGGCCGCTGCTGGCCTGAGGGAGGAAGTGGGTGAGGGTGCATCTTGACATCACTACCCAATAGGCAAATGCTGTGGCCTCCGGCGGGGGTGGGTAGTTCAGCAGGAGGAAAGAGTAGGGAAAAGGCCTTCTTCCGGTGTCCCTGCGGCACTGGGGGCTGCCTGCAGGAGACAGGCCCAGGAGCGGCCCTCCAATCACTCCTAACATTCCCAGCGTTCTGAGGCCCTTGGAGGGCCGAGGTGGGAAGCAAGTATGGTGGCCAGAACTGGGCGAGAGTTTGAGCAGCCACCAGCTGCCTCCCCAACCCAGATAGAGTGTGCCAGCAGAATGGCCAAGAGAAGGCCCTGGTGGGCCCCGTGTCCAGGCTGCCCGTTGGCAGAGTTTAGCATCAAAACAATGTTACACGTGAAACGAAACGTCAGGGGAATACCTGAGCTGGCTGCGTTTCAGTGAACCTTCGGGCAGTGTGAGCATCCCCTCCCACTCAGGAAGGAACAGTGGGGTGGACGGAAGCTAGCTCTCCTTATTCTCCTTGTCCTGTTTGAATTTTGTATTCGAACTGTGCGTTGCTTTGATGATTTATGAGATATGTTTACTGAAATTAAGAAGAAGAAAAAAAAGAAGGAAAGAAAGAGAGGAAAATTTCCCCACTCTCACAGCTATTAGACTTGATATTGTCACGTGCCTAGAGGTGGCCAGGTACTTAGTGACCCACGGAAGTCAGTATTGGGCTGGCTGCCCAAGAGTTGGGGCAGTCAGCAGGTGGAATTACTGGGGCAGAAGCTGGCTTTGCTGATGCCCACCCTGGAAATAAGCCACCCAGAACTTGGAAACTCTGTCCCAGACCCTTCTCAATAAATCCGCTAAATCAGACTCTTTCCTTGAGATGGCACTGGATTTTCCAAAAAAAAAAAAAAAAAATCAAAAAAAAAAAAATCAAGATGAGTAAAGATGTGGTTTTCAGATAATGCCCCACAACGAGGGACCAGGAGTGAGACGTCACCACTTGGGCTTATAAAAGCTGCTACTACGGGCTAAGGCCACCAGCCACGAGCTTAGGCCGGCCCGAGGTTCTTCTGCTCCTCTTTCCTCTCCCGCTGGCTCTGGGCTTCATGGCACTCTGGTTGACTGCAGTCCTGGCTCTCGCCTGCCTTAGTGGTCTCGCTGTCCCAGGCCCAGTGGGGCGATCCGTGTCTCCCCCCGTGGCCCTGAAGGAGCTTATTGAAGAGCTGAGCAATATCACACAAGATCAGAGGGTGAGTAACATACACACCCTCCCAGAAGAGGGCATGAGCAGGCTGGGTCAGGGCCTGTGTCAATGACAGAAGAAGCCCCCAGACCCCGGGGCTCAAAGGTGAGGAACAGGGGAAGCCAGTTTGGGAGTGCAAAAGTGTGGACAGTGAAGGGCCCCCCCAAAGGAAAGGCCTTTACAATGGGACAGGTTTAATCAAAAAACAAACAAACAAAAAACAAAAACCTGAAGAAGAGAGATCTCTAGACGGGGAAACCAGACAGCCCTCAGACTACTAACAGTCTAGTTATGGGATAGTTTATGGGGACAGGGAAGGCTAGGAATGTGGGTCCAAAGCCTGCTGGGGGTAGTTAAAGAATGGTGAGCAAGAGTGCCAGGTGATCCTCAAAGCTCTCCACAGCTAGATCGTCATTGTTAAGGGTTTGCAGGAGTGTGGGGGCCGGTGCTGAGGGTGACATGAATCTAGGAAAATGAGCTGCTTTATTTTTGAAATACTGATTACTGTGGTTTCCAGAAACTGCCATTGTTTAACCAAAAGGGAGGACTTTCAAAATGGTGTGGCGATGGCTAATAACTGGACCTTGCAGGGCTTAGCAGAGTCACTAGGGGCCTGGCTGCACTTCTACCAGCACGGCACTCTTCCACAGAGGAAAACAGGGAAGGGCCAGCAGCTTCCTAGAACCATTTGGCATCTGCCAAACTGGATGTTCTATGCCATGTCGCTGTCATGATTTCAGGCAGTTGGACAGGAGGGCTCTGGAGCATCAACTCCTGTCCCCATGGGCTTATCATCTCACAGAGTCTGACCATTGAATATTGCTAAGCCTGGCGCTGGCTTCTGTGTCATCCTGCTGACACTTCCAGAGGCAGGCACGGTGGCTTCATTTTTTAAGGTCCCAGGGGGGTTGATGTCAGTCTAGACCCAAGCCTTGCAAGAATCACCTGAGGCCGTATGTGTGTTCCTAAACAGGCTCCCATTGCCTCGAATCCGAGGCGGCCAGGTCAACAGCGGCCTTTCCCACCCCTCCTCTTCCGAACTCTGGCCTTCTCTGTAGGTCCCCCGTCCTCCTGCCCAGACTGTGGCAAGCTTCAACAAAGAAAGGCATTTCCCCTGCCAATAGCCACTCAATTTCCCTCTCACGACTCCAGGTCTAACCCCTGACTCATCCCCCTCAGGCACAGGTGACAATGGAGTTTAGGGTGTTGTCAAGTCTGCCTCTCTGCTACCCTAGGGGTGCTTGCGGGCCTGGCCTGGCTGGGACAAGCCTACGACTCCTGCTACCGTTCTGCTCACGGTCTCTCTTTGCTTCCTCAGACTCCCCTGTGCAATGGCAGCATGGTATGGAGTGTGGACCTGGCAGCCGGCGGGGTAAGGAGCCTGGGCTTCGGGGATGTGATGGCGGCTATAGGTGTCCTTTCTCTAAGCCGGACTCATGCAGCTGGGACTTCCCAAACAACCTTCAGAGCGAGGCGTGCCTGGAATATCAGGACTTGAGAGGTTGAGGCAGGAGGATTACCATGAGTTTGAGGCCAGTCTGAATTTTATATAGTAAGTTCCAGGCTGGCCTGGGCTACAGAATGAGAGCCTGCCTCATCATAGAACTCAGCTGAAAAAGCAAACTCTACGAGAGCGGATCTCAACCTTCCCCATGCTGGGACCCTTTAACACGGTTCCTCGAGCTGTGGTGACCCCAGCCATGAAATGATTCCATGGCTACTCCCTAAGAGTAACTTTGCTACCGCTATGAATCATAATGCAAATATTATACGCAGGATGTCTGATAAGCGGCCCCTGACGGGATCGAAACCCGAAGGCTGCGAAATGCTGTCCCACGAGCTACCCACTCACTCCTCACAATTAAGCTCCTTCTTCCACCCGTACCCATCTGGCCAGCCCAACCACTTTCCTGTGGCCTGAGCCAGACCCGACATCTCCCCTCTTCTCCTCCAGTTCTGTGCAGCCCTGGACTCGCTGACCAACATCTCCAGCTGTAACGCCATCCACAAGACCCAGAGGATTCTGAATGGGCTGTGTGCCCGCAAGGCCCCCGCTGTGGTAAGCTGGCCCCACCCCTGTGCCCACTCCTGCTGGCCGGCTGAGCACCCCATGTGTTTGTCCACTGTGGCAAGAAGGACCCAGGCTTAGGGAGTTACCATTCTTGGGCTCAAGGGCTCCTACCTTTTACCTGAGCCTCAGTTTCCACATTTCTGAAGGGGCAAAACCAGAACCCCCATGGCAGGGACTTTTGGGAGAATTGTATGGGACAGTCCCTGGAAAGCCCCAGTGGGTGCTGGCGTCCCTCTAATGGACGGGCCTCTCTCCTCGTTCACAGGTTTCCAGAGTCCCGGATACCAAGATTGAAGCTGCCCAGTTTATAAAAAATCTGCTCGGCCACTCAAAGCAACTTTATCGCCACGGCCCCTTCCCCTGAAGAGAGAAAAACACACATTGAGGTGCCCTGGACACCTCAGCTGTGGACCCATTTTTTTCTCTCTCACATCAGACATTTCTTGGGGAGCCAGGGGGGAGGGCTGGGAAGGGACCGCGATTGCCTCAGCTTTGACCTCAGCCTGCACTGCCTGCCTAGTGCCAGAGGGCTCAGTCTGGCCACCTCCCCTGTCATCCCATCCCTACAGCAAACTGGAGCATGACGGTGAGTCCAGCCTGCGGCCTGGGTCACACAGGGCAACTGAGGCAGAGATCAGCTTGGGCGCATTTCTTCTTGATCTTATTTATTATGATTTTATGTTATTTAAATAAGTCTGTCAGTATTGGGGCAAAGGTTTGCTGCCTACACCCTGGGGCCCCAGCACTGAAGCGGCGGGCTCTGGACATCCCTGGCGATAATTACTGTATACACAATTGTGCTACCTCACTGGAGCCTCCAGATCTCGTCCAGGCGGGAGACAGGATCAACCCTCCTGCCTGCCAGCCGGCAGCAACCAGCCCTCAGCCATGAACTAACTTATTGTTTTGTCCTTATATTTAAAGTATTAAATAGGTTAGCAAAGAGTTAATAATATATGGAAGAATGGCCTGTTAACAAGGTGGTGTGTGGGGAGTGGGGGGAGGGTGGTAGGTTTGTCATCGAACAAGTTTTGTCATTGACTGTCAAACTAGAAACCGGAAATAAAGAAAGATGGTGACAGATAGGCCGGCCTGCTTTTGCTGTCTTTTTTTTTTTTTTTTTTTTTTTTTTTTGGTCCTTAGGGATGCTGGTCTGTGGGATCCCAGGGTTGGGTAGGCTGCCCAAAGGAGGTAGGAGGACTGAAGGGCAGATGTGGGCTGAAAGAAAGTAAGCCCTCTGGGCTGGGTGGGGGCAGGGGGATGTGGCCAGCAGAAAAGCCCCCTGTCTAACTGTTGGTGAACAGAGGGAGCTTGGGCCAGGAAGTTGGGGTTCAGGGGGGCTGTCTGGAGCAGGCCGGTAACCTCTTGGGTATCTCTGATGACTGGCCAGCTGTGTCTGCACCACCCACACAGTCTCGGGTCTCCCTTGCCACCCTGGGAGGCACAGACGAGCCTGAGACAGGGTGAGGGCAGGAGGCTTGCCCAAGGCACCTGCTGGGAGGAAGCCAAGCCCACGCTCTGCCTCCCCTTTTCAAAGCCACCTGCCTGAATACATGGCTCCTCTCTGCAGCCTGTCTGGGTGTGCTAGGAAGTCACTGCTTTCCAGGGACAAGCTCTTTGAATCCTGGAGCACCTACCATTGCTTTATAAGTCAGGTGAGACAGCTGACATGTCGGGGACCGGACAGACAAGGCCAAGGAAGACGGCACCTCAGAGTAGGTGGCCTGCCTCCCCTGTGCAGCAGGCGTGGGGTGGGGTTCAGGATCCACTCAAACTCTGAATGACAGGTGGGCACCCTTCCGGGGCCAGAATCTGGGATTCTCACAGCTGCACGTCAACCCTGCAACACCGGAGGATGTAGCAGAAACTTGGCTAACTCTTGGGGAAGTCAGTCTCCCCTAGGCCTCAGTGCCAACAAGGAGAGAAAAAGAAGCCCAGCGGTGGCACTGGAGACCTGCCACCCTGCAAGAGAGTGAGCCCCTGCCAGGTGGATAGCAGGGTGGGACTGGCTGCTGTACACAGTGCCAAAGAGGTCCCATTTGCCGAGCACCACCTGTGGCGGGCACAACAGCAGCCACCCAGACCGGGAACTGGGTACCACCCAGACATGTTACCAGGCAGAAGTGACAAAGGTGGTGAGGAGGATTCTCTCCCCTGTTGTGCTTGTTTTTCAACTCTATTGCATTTGGGGTATTTAAACTCCTCCTCCCTTCCACCAACCCTTTAACCCTAGGGAAGAGAGAGAAGGTTAGTGGGGAGAGGGGCACAGACCCCTTTACTTCTCCCGGCTGTTTAGGGTCGATGGAATCTTGGCGGGCTATCCCAATCTCTGTCAACAGTAAACTCAGCAAGCTGTCTCTCCTCCAAGATCTGTCTCTGGTCTCTCCAAACTGCGACATCTTTTCTTTCCGGGCTCTTGTATTTACATCCCTAATAGTCCTGGACCACGCCCTTCTCCAGACCACACGGAGGCAGGCCATTACCAGCTGGCAAAGACCACGGAACCCGAAGGAAGCAATTATCAGCTATGGAAAAACTAAAGCTCAAACTAAAATCCTACACTTCGGATTAAAACAAAAACGTATTTGCGTCACTGAGCTTTTACAGAAGCCAAAGCTTCCATTACATCCTTCTGCCTTCCCTGCCTTGGGCATTGCTGGAAAGTCAGATCTTCTTGCGTCCTTCCCTACCTATAGTCGAAACTCAAAGACTAGATGGCAGTTGTTTCGTTTTTGAGACAGAGTTTCTCTGTGAAGCCCTGCCTGTCCTGAAACTCGGATGTGTAGACCAAGCTGGCCTTGAACTCACAGACTCACCCGCCTCTGCCTCTCCAGGGCTGAGATTAAAGGTGTGTGCCAGAAGTGAGCAGCTTGTTCTGTTTTGTTTAAAGAAGGGATGAAGTATGTGTGCGCACATTGTGTGTGTGTGTGACTATGCATGTGTGTGTGTGACTGTGCATGCATATATGTGTACAAGTGTGAGTGAGTGTGCGTGTGCGTGTATGTGTGTATGTGTATAAAAAGCAAGAGGTCGGGGCAAGAGAGATGGCTCAGAGGTTAAGAGCACTGGCTGTTCTTCCAGAGGTCCTGAGTTCAATTCCCAGCAACCACATGGTGGCTCCCAACCACCTATAATGAGATCTGGTGCCCCCTTCTGGCCTGCAGGTGTACATGCAGACAGAACATCGTATACATAATAAATAAGTAAAAAAAAAAAAAAAGCCAGAGCTCAACCTTGGGTGTTGTCTCTCAGGAGCAGCAAACCTTGTCTTTTTACGTCTCTCACTCACTGGTCTAGAACTGTCCCATAGGCTGTGCTGGCTGGCCACCAGCCCCCAAACGTCCTTCAGTCTTGCTTCCCCAGCACTGAAGCCGCAGGAGTGCAGTCCCACCGAGTTCCTCATGGCTCCACGGCGAGTGATTTACCCACTGAGCCCTCCCCCCACCCAGGGCCCAGGAAACACGACCAAGGTGTCGGCCTGTCTGTCTGAAATAAGGGAGGTGGCTCAGGGGGATAGAAACACTCGGCCGTCCAAGCCTGGTGACCTAAGTTCGCTTCCCGGAACCCTGACTAAAGGTCATGCCAGCGCTCTTACAGTAAGGCAGGAGGTGAAGGCAGGAGAATCGCCCACAAGCTCATGGGCCGGCCAGCCCGGAAGAAGAGGGAAACACGGGGCTGAATGGCTCAGGCCCACGTGGTTAAGAGCGCAGGCTAATCTTCCAGAGGCCTCGGGTTTCATTCCCAGCCACGCGATGGCTCACAAGTGATTGTAACTGCAGTCCAAGGGGATCTGATGCCCTCTTCTGGCTGGTATGGGTACTGCACACACATGCGGCTCAGAGGTCTAGGCAGGCAAACCCTTACCACATAAGATAAGAAAATAAAATCTCACTGGGCAGTGGTGGCACATGCCTTTAATCCCAGAACTTAAGAGGCAGAGGCAGGAGGCTCTCTGATTTTGAAGACAGCCTGGTGCACATAGTGAGTTTCAGGACAGCCAAGGCTACACAGAGAAACCCTGTCTTGAAAAACCAAAAAAAAAGAAAGAAAGGAGAGAAAGAAAGAAAGAAAGAAAGAAAGAAAGAAAGAAAGAAAGAAAGAAAGAAAGAAAGAAAGAAAGAAAGAAAGAAAGAAAGAAAGAAAGAAAGAAAGAAAGAAAGAAAGAAAGAAAGAAAGAAAGAAAGAAAGAAAGAAAGAAAGAAAGAAGGAAGGGAGGGAGGGAAAGAAAGAAAAGGAAAGGAAAGAAAACCTCAGCTGGGCGTGGTGGCATACACCTTTAATCCCAACACTCAGAAGGCAGAGGCAGACAGATCTCTGTGAGATAGAGGCCACATAGTGAGTTCCATGACATCCAAGGCTGTTACACAGAGAAACCCTGTCAAGAAAGAAAGAAAGAAAGAAAGAAAGAAAGAAAGAAAGAAAGAAAGAAAGAAAGAAAGAAAGAAGTAAAGGTCAAAAGAGAGAAGCAAAAGTTGTCCGTTGACCTGCATCCATAGCACACAGGAGTGCAGGTACCTGTGCACTTGAGCAGTTTTCTTAAATGGAGGAGGACTCTCTCCCAGCGCAGTTCCCAAGGGAGCTTTTCCCCTGGTACAAGGCGCAGAAGGGGCCACACCAGGTCTTGCCACTAGGGGGCCACAGCTAAGCATGCCGTTATCCACGGCACCGCTCCAACCCTTCACACTTCTACTCTGTGCCTCCGGGCAGAGGAGGGACCTGTGGCCCTCAGTAGGGTGCCCTGGGCCCTTCAGAAAGAAAAGCTGCCTTACACTGTCACAGAACAAAGCTTCCATAGCTGACAGCAGGGAGGTGGCCTAGTCGGAGCAAGAGGAAGAGGAGGAAACAGGAGAGATGTCAGTTGTCAGTCTGGAGCATCACCTAGACTCTAGGTCCTAGATGGCCTTCGCAGCTCCCAGCAAGCTACTGGGGACTGTCTCCCATAGGCAAGGAAAACTCAAAGCAAGGCCCAGAGGCAGCGGAGCTGAGAAGAACTGGGAGCCCTCAGTGAGTGGGAGCCAGAGCCAGCCAAGACATGGGGGAGAGGCCCCCTCGCCCCCCCAGGCTCAGGAGGTTTTGCCAAGGGCCGGGGGCTCAGGTGAGAAGCGAGACACACACTTAGTTTGCGCTGAACTCCACAGCCAACAAACACCCCAGCTGTTCAGGGAAGGTGCTGAAAACACAGTCGCTCCAGGGGTTTCTCCCAGGCTGGTCCCGGAGGCGCTCCGGACAATGCCTGTGTCTGTCCCCTTGTCTGCGGGCAGCTCAGAGGGTGGGACCAATCAAGCTGTCCTGTTTAGGCCACAGTCAGGCAGGCCCCCGTGGAAACCAGCCTCAAGCCTTGCTTCTCCCTCCTGAGATGGTGGTAGATGCAGCAGCTCGTGAGCCAGCCTGAGAGTCCTGGCCTGTGTGGTGTGTGTGTGTGTGTGTGTGTGTGTGTGTCCCTGGTGTGTGGTCCCACGCTTTAGGTTGGTCAGGTCTAGAGCTGCATCCCCAGTCACCTTCCCCCACGCTGCCCTTCTCTTACTCTGAAAACTAAGAGTCACGAGGGCCTCATTATCTTCATTCATTTCTCAGCTCCACCCAATAGTGACAGAGCGCATGGCTTGCAACGAACTTTCCCAGATCAACTGATTTCTCGGCAGGGGGCAGGGAGGGCCCCCATGACGAAGCCATGCGAAATCCCAGAAGCAATTTTCTACCTACGACCTCACTTTCTGTTGTTTCTCTCTTCCTTCCCCTTCACCGTGGTGCCATCTCGAGTGGAAAGTGAGCCCCTCGCGGAGTGTCTTAAGAAACGCCCCCAGCCCTGCCCTGCCTGGCTGTGTGGTCAGAGGTGACGCAGGCGCCAGGATTAAATATAGCAGATCTCGTCACCGCCGCCCTGAGCATCACGGTGGACCAGTGCGTGGGGGCTGTGCCACTCTTCCCGCCCCCTCACCGAGCAGCAGCCCCGGTGTCCCCTGTAGCCTGGCCATCGGCCACGAGGACCTGTGGATCTGTGGTCCCTGGCCCTGCTCGGATTCCCGCTTGAGGAGCTCCAGGGACATGGAGGAAGGAAAAGCAACTTCTCACGTCCTTCCTCTCCCGTTTGCTCACCTCTGCTACATACTTTTAAAATAATGAGTGTACATCCATGCCCCAGTCTGGCCAGGGGCAAAGAACAATTTAAGAGAGAAGAGCACAACGTTCCTGAGGTCCAAGAAAGCCACGGATCAGGATTGGGGCTGGAGACAGGACCGACAGCATCCTCAGCTCTTCCGGGAAAGGATCAGGTCTGGGAAGCCTCGGCAGTAGGCCGACCGGAAGAGCCGTGTCCTCTCCAGGGCCTCCAGGCCTTCAGATCTGACCCTGACCCTGACGTGAAATGTGCAAAAGGGACCGCTCACTCAGCTCTGAGTCTGAGGCTGCGGTGACACCAGAGTCCTGTGGACAGATGAGAGTAGCTATTCTCCTCAGTGGGGAGTATCAGGGAACAGAGGAGCCCACAGCCCACCCAGACCCTTGTCCACACACCAGCTGCTGCTGTTCCCTCTTCTCCAGTGCCCACGCTTTGGTAGGGTCTTCTGTGTCTGTGATCAGGGTCCCTCATCCTGACCTTTCCTTTTTAAAAGACATTTATTTATTATTTATATCTCCCTGCATGTACACCTGCAGGCCAGAAGAGGGCACCAGATCCCACTATAGATGGTTGTGAGCCACCATGTGGGTGCTGGGAATTGAACTCAGGACCTTTGGAAGAACAGCCAGTGCTCTGTGCTCTTAACCTCTGAGCCATCTCTCTAGCCAATTATTCAGACCTTTTGAGGACACAGGCAGACATGCAGCCAAGGAAGGGCTCAGGGCAAGAACTCAGCGTTAAATAAACTCTAACTTCAAGTCCCACAGTGTCACTGGTTGCAGAAATTGTCCCTTAGGCCAAGTCTCAGGAGCCACTCTGAAGCAGTGTTCTTTTTTTTTTTTTTAAATTATTTTATTTTATGTGCATCAGCCTGAAGGTATCAGATCCCTTGGAGCTGGAGTTACTGACAGTTGTGAGCTGCCATGTGGGTGCTGGGAATTGAACCTGGGTCCTATAAGAACAGACAGTGCTCTTAACCACTGAACCACCTCTCCAGCCCCTGAAGCAGGGTTCTATGCCTCCATCCACCCACCCAACCACCCATCCACCCACCCACCCAGCCAGCCAGCCAGCCAGCCAGCAAGCAAGCAAGCAAGGATTCACTGCATTCTTACCAGATCTGTTCCAGGGCACAGAGAGGTCATAGGAGCACAGGAAAACGAGAGCGCCTCGCTCGTGAGACGGATGAAAGCGGAGGTCTGGCTGGACAGAGTGCCTGTGAGAAAAGCTCTCTGCCTTAGGAAGAGAAAAGCGTCAGGCAGGAGTCCTGGAAGGGCCCAAGTCTTGACCAGACGCCTAACTCCGCCCTCTGGAGGGGAAGGCAGGAGGATCAGGTGTTCAACAGCTGTGAGGGATAGCCAAGATCTCCAGGACAGGCCATATCTGATTCAGAGCCATTCCCTGCGCAGAGGGCGGGGCTAGGAAGACTGCCTACCAGGCTCCTGCAGAGACCCAGGGGGGAGGGAAAGGCCGATAAATCGCTAGAGGGGTAAGAAGACGGTCTAATGTTGGAGGCGTGTGTATGTGCAATTCATGTGCAAATCACGTGTTTATGCTTTATACTATACAAAGTAAATGTGCAGAAAACACCTCCTGCATGTTCATACATGTGGTTTTTTTTAATGTCGGGGGTGAACGTCTGTGTGCCGCATGAGGATGTCAAATGTCTTGCTCTATGGAAGACAGCGTCTCTGAACCTGCAACGAGAGGGGCAGCCCGCAAGCCTGTCGACCCTCCTGTCTCCATCCTCCACAGTGCTGGGGTCACAGGTCCCTGTGAGGCCATGCTGGCTTTTATGTGGTTTCCGGAGATCTGAACTCGGGACCTCATGCTTGCTCCGAGAGCGCTCTTACCCTCAAGATGATTTATTACCTACCTACCCTTTCCTGCAGAGCCAGAGGTGAAACCCAGTGCCTCACACATTCGCCAGGCGCTCTACCGCTGAGCTATACCTCCTAGCAATTTTGGAGCTATACGTCCCAGAGCAATTTTGTTTTGTTTGTTTCTGTTTTTTGTTTTTGAGACAAGGTAGTCCTGACTGTTCCGGAGCTTGATATGTACACCAGGCTGGCCTTGAACTCACAGACATCCTCCTGCATCTGCTGCCCAAGTATTAAAGGCAGGAGCCACCACGCCCTGTCCCCCATGTCAGTTATTTTTAAATCTTTAAATTAAAAACAAAACAAAACAAAAAACCGTTTGAGTGTGTTGCAGTACCCCCAGCCAGCCAGGAGGGGGCATCAGATTCCCGAGAGCTGGAGTTACAGTTGTCAGGCGGCTAGTGTGGGTGCTGGGAACCTATGGGGTCCTCCGCAAGCACAGCACACGCTGACTGCTGAGCCACCTCTCCACCCTCTAAGAAATGTATCATCAAAACCTTCGAATAGTTACAAAACCAGCCCACAGGTAGCACCCAACCTCAGCGGTTGCAGGCGAGGGCCAGTTTCCTCTCATCCCTAAACTCCTCCCGGCCCTACCGACGACGACTCCATCCAGAACCCCGGTGAAAGCAGAGGCTGTGGAGGGCCGGACGCGGCAGGCGAGGTCCAGGCGCCCTGTGTGTGAGCACCCTGCGCTTTGGGGTGCTCGGCCAAAGGCCAACTGTGGACACCACGTGGCTCCCTGGAGCACGGCACAGCCTGCCATGGAGGCCCCTCCGGTCTGCCTCTGTCCCCACCGCGCAGAGAAGCAGCTGCCGTTCCGCTGACGTCACCATGCTGCCACCTGCCACTGGCCGCGATGGCCAGGAACTGCAAACTCCTCCCTGCCGCCCCGCTCAGCACTGCTGACCTCTGACCCTTAGCATGAACCTTCTGAACTACCATCTCCCAGAAGGGCAGGCGCTCTGGGCCAGGAACCTGGGCCGCCTGCAGCTGACTCCTCACTCACCTCAACGTGCACTCGGCACCATGGCTGCCGCCACCACTGTTGGTGACGCGTTTGGCTGGTGTGAGTGTGAGTGTGTGTGTGTGTGTGTGTGTGGCGGGAAAGGGAGCGTTGTTTTATGGTTTTTTAAATGCGTTTACGCTTGTTTTGTTTTTTGTTTGTTTGTTTGTTTGTTTTTCTCCTAATGTTCCAGATACCACACCAGCACTTGGCACTTACAGTTTTCCCACACCCCTGCTCTGCTGTCAGTTGGTTTTCCTGGGACACCCAGACAGAACAACTTTCCCAGAGCTGCTCAGAAAGGTGTCTGAGCTGGATTCAAGGACAGCTGGCTCTGAGTCTTTCTTCGTGTGTGCATGTGTATAGATGCGTGTGCAAATGGGTGTGTATTGATGTGTGTGTGTATAGATATGTCTGCCTGCGTGTGTGTGTGTGTGTGTGTGTGTGTGTGTGTGTGTGTGTGTGGAAGTCAGAGGACGGCTCCCAGGGTGTCAGTCTACTCCTTCCTCTGTGTGGGCCCTGAGGATTAAACTCAGGTCATCAGGCTTTGACCCTCTGAGTCATTTCACTCCCCCCCCACACACACACCTTGGCCGCTCAAAGCCACAGGCCCCTTCCTACTCCCACACTGCGGCCACGCCCAGGTTCTAACTGCCCCTGTCTGTCCTTTCTCCCTCCCGGACACCCCTCGCCTTCTCTAGAGCTTCGTAGACACCACAGCGGGCCTCCCACGTGCCGCCTCTTGCCTGGTCCTGGCTCTCAGGCCCACAGTGCCAGCCCCAGCCCCGACCCCAGCCTGTGAGGGAGCGAGGCTCCGTCCTCAGCTGCAGAGAGAGAACGCAAGGCAAGCCTGGCTCCGGCGAGCAGGCTGCAGGGCCAGCCAGCCAGGTCTGAGGACACCTCGGTCTTGCTTGATTCTGTCCCTTTCTCCTTCAACAGTGCAAGCAGCAACGCGGCTTGGCTGTTCCGGTGGCATGTCTGAGCATCCGCTGACGTGAGTCTGCGAGGAGCTGCTTTCTCCAGAGGGGTTCGCCCGGCGGAAGGGAGGTCCACCCATCCGCTGGGCCGTGAGGGCACCAAGTTTTCTTCTGGTGTGACTTGGCAGCTGTTAGAAGGCGTCACAGTCACATCTGAGGAATTGCACCGCCCAAGTTCGAGGCCCTCCTCTGAGTCCGAGGCCCAGGATGCCTCAACTCCCGCAGCCTCCTCACACTCCGCCTGCACCCACCTCCCTTTCCTGAATCAAGTGCCCATGGCAGGGCAGAGTCCGCTTCCTTCGCTACCAGGTGCATACATCTGAGGCTTGAAGGGTCAACACTGAGATTCTTCAGGAACAAGTTGGGGGGGGGGGGGTAAAGACATAAGAGGAGATTGCCTGAGGGCTGGGGGCAGGTGTGGGCAGCAACCAGGTGACAAAGCTCGAACGTGCAGAGTTGAGGACTGTAGGAGTACTGCAGTCGGTCCCCCAACCACAAGGTGATGGATAAACTACCCTGCCACAGCACCCACCGAGTGCAGGGTGCTCATCTAAGTACCTGAACTTAGTGCTCAGAACAGCCTCACAAGACAAGTGCAAGTCTGGGGGCTGTGGCTGAGGTTCTGCCAAGGTCACGTGGGAGGACGCGGACCAGCCGGCCCAACAAGCTGCTGGGGCCCGGAGTCTTCGTTCTCCGTCACGTGGCAACCATGTGCCTCTTCATCGTGTGACTCAGGCTAAGCGCTTTCCATGGATCTCTGACTTGCGGCTCACAGGAGCCCCGGGGTGGGGTTGGTAGATACACAGCTCCCTCTTCACTGTGGAAACTGAGACCCAGAGTGAACGAGCCTCCCACGGAGCTGCCTGCTGGACTCCACTCTCTGCTCAGTAGCTCTCGGCTCTCACCAAGGGCAGGGGAGGGCCCGAGAGACAGTCACCTGTCCCTCCAATGCCCACAGCTCCTGCAGGCTGGCTGCCACTGTTTCCAACCTCCGCCTCGTCAGCTCCATTCACGGCCGCCTGTCACCGTGGGGTGGGGTGGACCATCCCCTTCTATCCATTGGGAAGACTCGGTGTCTGGGTCCATTTGCCCTCTCTTCTCTGGCCTCATTCAACCACTGAAACAAGCGACATAAACCAAAGTCACCCCTGGGTGGAGAATTCCCGAGTGACATCCCTTCCTGACTCATCATCTTTTCCGAAGAGCCCCGGAGGACTAAGGCGCATCCAGCCCTGCCCTGGCTGTCCCTTCTCAGCATGATTCCTCCCGCTGTGGAGGACAAGGTCCTTCCTGGTCTCATTCTCTCGAGGCCCCGCCCCTGCTCACCTGAAGGCTCAACCCCAGCCACCCTTAATCGGAGCAGCCGGTCAGCTGCTTGTCCTAGAGGCAGCCTTCCAAATGCTCTTCTCAAGAACCCCACCCTTCAAGATGGCTGGCTTCTTGGTGAAGAATCTTGGATATTCTTCCAGAGGACCCTGATTGGGTTCCCAGCACCCACAGGGAGGCTGACAACCATCTCTACCTTCAGTTCCACGCCTTCCAACACCCTCTCTGGGCCCCCATAGGCACCAGGTATACATTTGGTACACACACAAAAGCAAAATACACAGTGAAGGATCAACTTCAGAGCCAGCGAGAGACACTCAGCGGGGCAGGGTGGAGCCTGAGTGTGACCCGTAGGACACGCATAAAAGCCAAGGCGAGAGCCAACTCTAAATAAAAAGTTAATTATTTTATTTTATTTTATTTTTGTTTTCTTTGAGACAGTGTTCCTGGCTGTCCTGGAACTCACTCTGTAGACCAGGTTGGCCCTCAGACTCAGAGATCCACCTGTCTCTGCCTCCTCCCGAGTGCTGGGATTAAAGGTGTGGCCCACCACTGCCTGCCTTAATTTTTATTTATTTATTTTTTTAATGAATCTCCTTCACCCAAAGAGAGCTCTGGCCTTTATCCTGGCTCTCGGCCCAGGAGGACAGACCTGGGCTTTGCCTCTTGTTTCTCACGTGCCTGGTAGGTAACAGTTCCCTAAGTGTTGACCATGTCTCTGGAACTGCAGGAATGTGACTGTGTCCAACTTCACAACAGTCACAATTGAAAGATAGATATTTGTAAGCCAGGTGTGGTGGCTCATAGCTGCAATCCCAACACTTGGGAGGTGGAGGCAGAAGAATTACCGTGCATCTGAGGCCAGCCTCACCTACAGGAGTTCTCTACCCGATTTTTATTCCTTAAATAACAATAAGGGGAAAGTAATCCGACACGCAATCAATCACCACCTTAGCAACAAATGTTTCTAGGCGATCTTCCACAAGGTAGAAGTCAGAAGTAGAGGCAGGAACCTCAGAGTAAGGAATCTGGGGGCGGATGAGAAACCCTTTCTCCAGAGGATGGGAGGGAAGGGATCACTGCAGAGAGACCTTTGCTTCCAGGCAAATGGCAGGGAGGGTCAGTGTGTTTACTGCTTCGGAGGGGCAATGGGCACCTCCCCAGGGCCCACGTGCATTAGAGTAAAATAGCAGGATGGGCGGCAGAAGACGCTGGCTGAGAACAGCCGGGCAACTCTCGAGCCTCGGCTCTGTGTCTCGATTAATGGTGGATGTGTTTAAGTTCACCTCAAAAGCAGCCAGCCGTTCTTGGGCCAGGGAGATGGCTCCGTGGGAAAAGGCGCCCGCTGTGGAGACTTCAAGCATGAGTTCAATCCTCAGGAGCCACACGGTGTGAGGAGAGGATTGATCCCTGCAGCCTGCCCTCCGACCTCCACACTGATCCTGCAGCGTGCACAAATACACACTCACGTGAAATCAATGAATTTTCAAAACTTTTTTTTTTTTTTTTTTTTAAGGCAGGCATTCCTCAGGCCTTCGCAGGGACCATCTCTAACCCTGCCCAGGACCTCCTTCTTGATAAGGCCCTCATGGTCCTGCTCACCCCAAACGAGGCCCGCCTCGATGGCACCTGGAAGAAGGTCTGCCTGCATTATCCTTCTGCCAGGGACAAGCCCAGAGTTTCCCAGGTGCCCCCATGGCAGGAAGGAGCTAAACCCAGGGGCCTCGTAAGCCAGACTTTCTTGAGATTACTCTGTCTTTCCCTAGGACGGCGCCCTCGGACACCTGCGGCCTCTTCCTTCTGTGCAGAGGCAAAGCCAGCGGCAACCCCACGCTGATAAGATTAATCTGCAGGGCCGACTATGGTGTAATTTCCTATGCTGAAACTTTGTAGATTTTTTTTTTTTTAAAGAAGGGGTTTCATTTTCCAATTGGTCTGATTTCACAGGAAAATTTACCTGTTTCTCTGAGGCATTTTTTCTCCTGGAAGAGAGGTGCTGATTGGCCCAAAATGACTGACAATCTGGTGAAAGAAAAATTTCCAATGTAAACTCATTTTCCCTTGGTTTCAGCAATTTTAACCCTATATATATAGAGAGATCTCTGTCAGAAGTGCATTGTTGGCATCTCTTGACAAACTTAATTGTCTCACGTCCCTGACGGTAGAGGTCTATTGATGGGTCTCAGCCCCCAGCTAGCTGCTGTCCTGCTCTGCCTTCTAGCGTGTACCGGGAACTATGCTCACAGACAGGACAGAGGGACAGACTTGAAAGAGATCATCCACAATTTGGACCAGGTCGTAAAGAAAGGGGTGAGTACGCTATCAGGCACCATCTCTCCAGATACTCAGGTGACAGGATCTCAGTTGTCTCAGCTCAGAGAACTGAGTTGCTAGAGAGGTCGGGGTGGCTGGTGGCTGGTGGCTGGTGGCAGGACTAGGGACCTAGCCAGCCTTCAAGGGACCCTGCTATGTCCACCTTGGAGGTGGAAGGAGCTTTCTCAGGGTGAAGGAATGAAAGGTGGATCAATGATTTCTCCGGCCTGCTTGGATTAACTCTTTATTTTTCCATCTTACGCCCATCTGTGTCCAGACACCATGCACAGAGATGTTTGTGCCAGATGTCCTCACAGCAACGAAGGTAAGTGGGCCCGGGGGGTCTGCTTTGGCATGCGGCAGGGAGGGGGGCCACCTACAAGAGTCTGAATGAGAAACTTCTGTGACGGAAAACCAGCAGGCCCAAACTCGGTGGAGTTTGTACTCTGTGGAGGCGGAGTACTGTGCTCTAGTTTGCTTTGTAGTTTTGAATTCCACTAGTCTTAGAAGACATGCCAGAGAGAGGCCGGATTTGTCCATCCTAACTCAGATAGGGTGCAGACATCTCTGAAGTCCTGCCTGGCCTTGGTGCAGCACCTGGATCATAGGAGAGACACACAGTTTGTGCTGTTGGATGAGAGAATTCTCTCTCTCTTTCTCTCTGTCTCTCTGTCTGTCTCTGGGCCCATTTCTGAAAAAACCAAGTACTCTCTCAAAAACAGATATGGAGATTACAGGCTGAGAAGGCTTTCGCTTTGTCTAAGAGACTTCCTACGGTCCCTACAGTTCTCTTTCTGGTCGTGCAGCCCGATGGGATGGTGGCCGGCTGTCCGGCTGGCTCCTCAGCTCATCCTGTCCTGCCGCAGTCCCCTTCAGCCTGGTTCGGGACTGTTCTCTGTCTGCAGTCTGGCCATTCCTGCTTCTGCTTGGGCATCTCTGTCACCTTTCCACCTCCTGCACTGAGCCACCCCCACCCCTCCATCTGTAGTGGGAGGGACAGATGTGACAGCTGATAGTGCATTTTCTCTGACAAACACATGACCGGCTACCGCCGTATCAATAGCTCTGTACACTTCAAGTTCCTGTTTTCATGGAAACACACAGTTTCCATGAAAGCCCCAAAAGCCTTGGCTTACCAGTGGTCTCCCAACTGCCGGCTTCCCACGTGTGCCGGACAGGGGCGAAGTCAGGAGCAAAGCCCTGTTGGGTAGCTGAGGTCACAGCCCAGTACCCAGGCCATGGGCAAGGTTTATCCTTCTTTGAAGGAGAGCTGCTCACCCCACCCTGGATGGGCTTTGTCTGGATGGTCTCAACTCCAGGAGTCTGAAGCAGGATGAGTTTCTGTGCATATGTGTGTGTGTGTGTGTGTGTGCCTAGCTATCTAAAGGCTATATATCATATATATCACTGTTTCATATATGTGCAACCTTAAGTATTTACTGATTCTGAGTCCTTCTAACTCAGATGGTAGCTACTGAAAGCTGAGGGGCCTGGGCGTGAAAGCCTTTGGTTTCGGCTGCAGTTCAGCCAGTCACTAGCCATCTGGCCTTGGTAGTAGGCAGTCACAAACCCTGGAGCCTCAGTGTTCACCTTTGGAGTTACAGAGGTTGATTCTGAAGGTCATCTAAGGGCTCACATAGAGGCCAGTTGTAGGAATTGAATTGGCAGTGTTTGCGGATGGCTCTAGACTCTCACCAAAGGCACAGCCTGGCTGCAGAGCAGGAGGGCTGCCGGCCGGCCATGCCTACGTGGCTCCTTACTGGGCCTACTCCTTGAAGGCTGAGCCTGGAAGACCCAGGGTGCCTCACTCCCACTCCTTACCCTCCTGCTGCCCTTCCTCTTCCTCATTCCGCCCCAGCCCTTACATAGGCTTGAAAACCAGCCTCACCTTGCTCCCTGCCCCGACTGCCTCAGTGCCTCCTGGATTGTTGGTTTTGTTCTCCCTCCCATTCTCGCCTGTCCCGGAGACTCGGCATTGCTTACCTTCAGTGTAGCATTTCTGACCTAGGAAAGGTTATTCTTCTCTAGAGCTTGCAAAAGTCAAAATCTGGTATGTTGACCTTAACTCTTTTGGGGATCAAAAATCCCAGCATCTCCACGTTGGGCTGGTGTTAGAAAGAGCGTGCTGAGGTAAATCCTGGCGTCACAGGCGGCACAGTTGGGGCATCGGTGGTCATCTGAGGAGAAGCAAGTGGCAAGCACAAGCTGGCTGTTCTGAGAAGGGATTCTGGGTGGCTCATCAGCTGGGGTATTTCCAGGTGACAAAAGAGAGTTAAAGACTGAAGTCCTTGAGCTGCTCTGAGGAGTGTGTGTGTGTGTGTGTGTGTGTGTGTGTGTGTGTGTGTGTGTGTACAGGTTCACATGCGTGCATACATGAGTGGATGGGTCATGCTCATGTAGCATCCTCTGTATTGTTGCCTTTTTTTTTGAAAACAGTTTCTCTCTGGCCTGGAGCTTGGCGAGTAGGCTAGGCTGGGTGCCTGGTGAACCTCAGGGATCCTCTTGTCCCTGCCTCCCCAGCCCTGAGATTACTAAGGTCACCACCACGTCCAGCTGTTAAAAAAAAAAAAAAATACAGGTTCTAAAGATTGAATTTAGCTCCTTGGGCTTTGGAGACGAGTGCTCTAGCCCTATTTGTTTGCTTTTAACGGATTGCCTCATCTAGAGCACTGGCTGATTAGATTTGGGCCCAATTAGAGATAAAGAAGTTTAATAGGGATAGGACTAAATTTTCATGGGCTCAGACAGGTCTTGTGGAGACCTGACGGTGGAGACCTACCGTGGATGCTGAGAGGCTTGCCACCCCAGGAGACACCTCCTAGGTAGCCATTTCCTGCCCGTCTTGTGAGCAGCTTGTGGTGAGGAGGGCTGAGGTACATGATTGGCTATCTGTCACTGTGTGCTCCCTTGGTGTCGAAATCAGTGGAACCAAAATCGGACTGTCCTTTGTCTAAGCTGCCTTTGGGGCTAGTTCTTTTGAAGTGTCCCCACTCAGCGCAGTCTCTTTCCAATTCCGTTTTTATCTGATTATTTTTAGAGGGTACCTACTAGAAGCCAGGCCTGATGGCTCACACTTTTAATCCCAGCACAGGAAGCAGGGGCAGGCAGATCTCTGTGAGATCCAGGCCAGCCAGGAGTGCACTGTGAGACCCTGTCTCGAACAAACAAAACTTTAGTAAGATATTTGGGGTTTTTTGCTTCTTCTCTTTTTTTTCACTGTAGTGGAGCTGGAACCTAGGACCTCACATGTGCTAGGCAAGTGCTCTACCACTGAGCTCACCCCCAGTCCTGATATTTACCAAAATATTAACACGATAAGAGTTATCTCTGGCTGGTGGGATAAGTGAATTCATTTTTTGTTAAATCGACCTTCATAGAGAAAAAAAAAAATTAGGCAATTGTGAAAAGTGAAACAGCTTTAAGCTGCTTGGACCTGTCAGCTCCCCCTGGGGTCTTTTCACTGCACATCTTGACTCAGTAGGCCCAGGGTGAGGTGTGAGAGTTGCTACCAAGCTCCTGGTGTGCAGGCTGCTGTGTAGCTAGGGTTAGGCACACATCTGCACACACTGTGGCATAAGCTAGAAGAGGCTTCTCTCAGTGCGATTCAGAGACTGGCTTATACTCACTCTCCATGATCTGCCTGCGAGTTTCAGAGGAAGCGTGAGGCCTGGAGAAACAGAGACGGTCCCTCTCCCAGGTTCCCCTTTGGTGCATTCTGTCTTTTAAGATCTGAGTCCTCAAGAAGAGCCCAAGGGCTCTTATCTCTACCAATGATGGGCAAAGGCTAACCAAGGCCCAGGTCAATGGCACCCTCTCCCAGAAGCCTTTTCTGACAATGCTAGGCCAGGCTCCTGGATACCTTCCCCACACTGGGCTCCTAGGTCTGGTTTTCTGGGGGACAAGCCTTAATCCTCCATTGGACAACGACTGTCTCCAGACACTGCTCTCTCCTTCGGGTAGAGCCACATGGGGCATGTCCCCAGCAGGTAGTCAGCCATCGGTAAACATGAAGGATTTTCGGGGCCCTGCAGGGACAAGCACCATGTCTGGCTAAGTGCTCATGTGGGCACCTTGAGCAGAAAGGAAAGCCCACCGGGTAGAAAGATGGGGACTGGCAATGCGGACAGGTGCTCCCCACCCTGCCGTTTACCTAAGTGGGCGACTTTCCTTGAAGCCAGCCTTCAAGAAAACCCTCCATGGAAAAGAAGCCGGGAGGTTCCTCGGAAACACTTTCGTACAGACTCAAAGCTGGGCAGACCCACCTTAAACGGAGCAGCTGACAGCTTTCTTCACCTTGTCTCTTTGCAGAACACCACGGAGAAGGAACTCCTCTGCAGAGCTTCCAGGGTGCTCCGCAAGTTCTACTTCCCACGAGAGGTGACTCCGTGCTTGAAGAACAGCTCCGCGGTCCTCAGCAACTTGAGAAAACTCTGTCGGAGCATCAGTACCCTGCATCCACAGGTAGGCAGGGAAGGACCACAGCTTGCACGTGGCTTGGCACAGTGGGAACAGCAGTAAAGACCAGCACACAGAGCTCCTGCTCTCACGCAATGTTCCAGGGCAGTAGTTAGCAGAGCCAACCAGCCGTCAAGGCCCAGCTGTGTTCCTGCTGTGACGAAAGACACAGGAATAAAGAGAGCGGGTAGCTGGTTTGGATTAAGGGAGGAAGCAGGCCATGTGACTAACAGACAAGGGCCTGGGTGAAATGCATGTTCCCAGGGTGGCCAGATCAGAGTCAAGAGAATAGGTTAAAGCCGGGTATGGTGGCACACGTCCTTAATCCCAGCACTCAGGGAGGCAGAGGCAGGCAGATCTCTGTGAGTTCGAGCTGAGCCTGGTCTACAAAGCGAGTCCAGGATAGCCAAAGCTACACAGAGGAAACCCTGTCTCGAAAAACGATAAAAGAAAGTACGTTTAGCAGCCGGGAGCCTTTGGATGCTGTCCCGGGACGGAGGGAAACACCTGTAGAGTCACCCACAGGGTGCCCGTGGTGTGTGCCCAGTGATAATTGTTCACTCTGCCCTGGGTGCAGGTAAGTGGAGAACAAGCTGGTTACACAGACCGGGAACAAGGGAGGTGGCTAGATCTCCACTGATGGATGATGTCAGCACTCCCTGACACCCCGCAGTTGACCCCCAGGGAAGGGTTTTGTAAGTGAGACTACGTAATAAGTAACGGGTGGATCGGAGACCCCAAACGGCAGCGCTGGCCTGGGGGCTGCTTCCTGGACCGTCCTCACTGTGAGAGGCACCTGCTTCCTGGGCAGGAGAGGAGGGAGACTTTCATCTCGCTCCCCAGGCTGAATGGCGACAGTCTGAACCTGCATGTTCTTTTATGCCCTCCAGCCATCCCCGCCTGTGACGTGCCACCCTAGAGACTGTGGAGCCCTGACGGCAGACCTGTCGTGACCATAGCACATGCCAAAAAAGCAGGTCAAAATTTGCTGGCCAGCTGACAGACAAAGTCAGGGTTGAGATAGTCTGGAAGCCCTGAACACTATTATTTTGGAGGCGACCAGAGTCGCTTGACCAAGCTTGACCAAGGCCTGGTGGCAAGACCCAAATATTCACTCAATGCAACGTTTCTTTTGTAGGAAAGCTGTACTGTGAACACGTCCACACTCACAACACTGAATGACTTCCTGGAAAGCCTAAGAAGGATCATACAAATGAAAAACTGGCAGGATTGAGTTTCCATGTTTTAACTTATGAGTTTTTAATGGTTTTATTTTTTTAATATTTATATATTTATAACTGATAAAATAAAATATATGTATAATCTAACTGCAATGGTGACTAATGGCACTTAATTTTGGTAATGAGGTCACAGGTCATACTGTTCCAGAGTATTATTTATTTATTTACTGTGGCTGCAAGTGATGTGTGCGCATGACAGGAAGCCAGCTTCCTCCTCCAGGACTTCCCACTCTCCTCACAAATATAACGCACAAGATCACTGAAAGATAGAACGAGGGGTGGGGCTGGAGAAATGGCTCAGCAGTCAAGAGTACTTGCTGCTCTTCCAGCGGGCCCAGGTTTGATTCCCCAGCACCCACATGGCAGCTGAAAACAATGACACCTGTCTCAGGGGCTCTGATGCTCTCCTCTGGCCTCCTGTGGAGGTACACAGACCACATGCACGTAGGCACAAATGAGATGGTACACACACACACACACACACACACGAACTAAATAAAACATCAGAAGCAAAGAGACATGTCACCATACTCTACCTTCCATGAAGAGGGGTCACTGAGACAGGAGAAACTGCAGTTAACGAAACAAGAACCAGAAATGTAAGAGTACATTTTGAAAGGACAAGAAATGAGTAGCACATGCCTACAATCCAGTTCAAAGGGGGCCAGCGTGGATCCCCAGAACCCAGGGAAAAGCGGAGGGAGAAAACCAGCTCTACAAAGTTGCCCTCTGACCTCAACATGTGCGTCAGACGGACATACATGTATTAAGAAAATCAAGAGACTGAAGTGTTTAAAACTGTTAACATAATAGAACAACAAAAATCTTGACTCCTGCTTCGTGGGGAATCCAGCCACGGAGGTATTGCCCTAGTCCTGGGGGAGACTGTAGTGGTTTAAATGAAAATGGCCCCCATGGGCTCATATGTTTGAATACTTGGTCTCCAGTTGGTGGAACTGTTTGGGAAGGGTTAGGAGGTGTGGCCTTTTGGGAGGAGGTGTGTCACTAGGGACAGGCTTTGAAGTTTCAAAAAAAACCCCGGCCATTCCCAGAGCCATTCTCTCTGCCTCCAGTTTGAGGATCAAGACATGAGCTCCCAGCTGTCCCTGCCAACCTACCTCTGCTCCACCATCGTGGACTCTAACCCCCAGAAACCCAAAGCCCCAAATTAAATACTTCTTTCATAAGTTGCATTGGTCATGATGTCTTATCATAGTAACCAAGACAGGGACTAAGACCGGCCAGGTTTAAGAGCAGCAGTAACTGCTTAGGTGTGGTCGTGCACCGCTTTGATCCCAGCACTTCGGAGGCAGAGGCAGGTGGATCTCTGTGAGTCTAGGCCAGCCTGGTCTACATAGTGAGCTTCAGGCCAGCCAGACTATATAGTGAGACCCTGTCTCGAAGAAAAAAACAAAACTAGAACCAGATGAGTTCCTGAGCTGCAGAGATGGCTCAGTAGATAAGAGCACTTGCTGTTCTTGCAAATGGCACACGCTGTTTCCCAGCACCCACACGGCGGCTTTCGATTATTTATAACTCTGGGGGCTCCGACAACTCCGGCCTCTGAGATTACTGAAATCATGCACACATATCCATACGCAGACACACACATTCAAACATCTTTTAAAAGAAAAAAACAGCCTACCTGTGGTGCATTTGAGAGGCAGGGGCAGGCAGATCTCCGAGTTTAAGGTCAGCCTGGTCTATGGAGTGAGTTCCAGGACAGCCAGGGCTACGAAAAGAGAAACCCTATCATGGAAAAAAAAAAAAAAACAAAAAAAAACACAAACAAACAAACAAAAAACTTAACTAAATAAATAAATAAATAATTTTTAAAAAGAACATGAGTTATGACCAACCTGAATAAGTAGAGATTTTGCCTCAACTCTGTGCCCACTCCCAAAAGAAATAAATCTTTATTTTTCAATATATATCTAAAATTGATAATTAAGAAAATAGGTAAGTGTAGTCATGAGTTGGGGCTGAAGAGATAGCTCAGTGGTTAAAGGCACTGGTTGTTTTTCCAGAGGACCTGGGTTCAAGTCCACCACTCACATGGTGGCTCATAATGACCTATAACTCCAGTTTTGTCTGGGGCATCTGTCAGCCTTTTCTGACCCCTTGGGCACTACAGGCAGAACACAAACTTGCACGCTGGCAACACATTCACACTCACACGAGACAGAAGAATAAATCTCAGTAAGAGAGTAGACATGGGTTTGTGATGGCTATAGCTGGGGACAGGTCACAGGGTGAACTATTTTGATTTCGCACGTATTTGAGTTTTCTTAATTAAAAGTGAAAAGCAATGAATGAATTAAAAAAAAAATCTTTAGATGTATGATGTTAGTCAATGGAGGAATAAAAAAAACCAAAGGGAAGACAGGTCTTGGGTTCAGGAGGGATGAAGCAAGCTGGAGGGGGTTATTGGCAATCAGTCAGTTCATTTTAGATCTGTGTGCCCATGCACATGAGTAGTGTGTGTGTGTGTGTGTGTGTGTGTGTGTGTGTGTGTGTTCCTGTTCGTGTGCATAAGAGATAAAAAGAGATAAAGTTTTGCTTTTTTACCCAGTTTGAATTCCTAGCACCCCTGTGGCATTTTACAACCATCTAAAATTTTAGTTCCAAGGGATCAACAGACACTACATACACCCATGAAAGCAAAACTCCATACAATAAGAATAAAAATATTTTTTAAAAAGAGCAAGAGAGTTAAGTTGGGCATGGTAGCCCATGCCTTTAGTCCCAGTACTTGGGAGGCAGAGGCAGGTGGATTTCTTTGAGCTCCAGGCCAGCCAGAGCTCTAGGACAGCCAGAGCTACACAGAGAAATCCTGTCTCGGTGGGGGTAAAAAAATAAAGAGCAATAATTATATCTTAATAACAGTGTACAAAGCTAAGCAAGCTCCATGCTACCAAACCTGCCCATCAGAAGATACCCTGCAGGAAGCAGACCTAGTCACCATGAGTTGGCACTCTTTTGACCCTCAATCAAACTCATGTGACAAAAATTAACACCAATACTAAAATCACACCAAAAATACATACCAATTTTTTTAACCCCTTCAAAATAAGGGGGAAAAAAATCAAAAGCCTAAAATCTCACCCTGACCACAGTCAGTTTCACCCTGCCCACATGAAATACCAGCATGCCAAGGGCAATAGACGCTTCTAAGGCCAATGGGGAAGGTGCACAGTGAAAACTCTAATTTCCACTCTCCTCTGATTGAAACTCATTTGCATGTGCTGGCTAATGTCTGCCACAGGATATGAGTTGTGGGTCTGCCCTTGGTGTATGAGGCTGAGATGATAAAGGAAAGGCTGTCAAAAGGAAAGACCTAGAATAGAGCACAGGACACACACAGGCTCCGGGTCAGTCAGCACTGTAAGCTTGGACGTTAGGACACACTAACGTTTTGGCTTGGCATCCAAACTGGAAGTCCTGGACTCTGGATTTACATATCCAACCATCCACCTCTGATTGCACCAAGAGAAAAAGAGAGCGCAGGTTAAGGGCAGAGAGAAAACACGTGACCTTAGGATTAAGTGAAAATCCTGAGGCTTGCGGCTGGAGCAGTTGCCGAGACCACATAGCCACAGCCAGCGCCTGCTCGGTGGAGTGTGCCGTCACTGACGGCGGAGGTGGACACCATCACTGCCTTTGCCCTCAGCCAGTGGACGGGTTCCCTCTAACTGGCATCTGGCAACGGGTAGCAAGTACCTGCTGGGTAGACACCTACCAAAACCACAGAACGTGTCTTGCTGGCAACATTCTTGCGAGGCCATTAAGAAGTGTGGGCTCTGGTAAAAATGCCACGGGGATATGCTGGCAAGATGGCTCAGCAAATAAAGGGGCTCATTGCCAAGCTTGAAGACCTGAGTTTGGTCCCCAGGACCTACATGGTGGAAGGAGAGAGCTGACTTCCACAAACTGTTCTCTAGTCACCACGTGTGCTGTTGTGTGTACACACGCTCACATAAACACATGCACACACACACATGCACACACACACACACACAAATAAATAACTGTAATTTTAAAATGAGCCGAGCATTCTCTTCTCAAGACACTGGTCTCTCTGCACCGTTGCCTGTGACTTTTTTTCTTCCACAATACCAAGATCCTCTGAGGATGCAGCGAACAGCAGCACGCAGCTTCCTCGTGAAAGAGACACGGAGGGGTCCCATCAACACCCAGGCCAGTGTCTCAACTCCTCTCATCCTGCACCTAGGGCGAGGCAGGGCCTTTCTCTAGTGTTGGGGCTAATGTCCTGTTAACTTCCAAGATTAACTTATTCAACCCAAGGTAGGGGTCCGCTCTCAGGAACTGTAGTCCTGTAAGTAGCTGTCATGGCTGACATCTGAACTGGTCTTTCTTTAAAAAAAAAAAAAAAGTTAGGCTGGGGTACGACCGTGCACACATTTCATCCCAGCACCCAGAATTCTCCGTGAGTTCAAGGCCAGCCTGATCTACAAAGTGAGTTCCAGGACAGCCAGGGCCACACAGAGAAACCCTGTCCTGAAACACCAAAAGCAAGTTTAAAATAGATCCCCCTCCTGCTGCACTGGAGACTGAACCCGCGGCCTTGTGTGCAGCAGCGAAGCATTTCACTGTGAGGTGTACCCTCGGCCCTCCTGTTCTCCAGCCCTGGGATATGACACTCTCATCTTAGCTCTCCAGACCGCGTGTGTGTGTGTGTGTGTGTGTGTGTGTGTGTGTGTGTGTGTGTGTGTATGCGTATGTGCCCTTACGCTGCAATGTGAAGACCGGACAGTTTCATGGGTCGATCTCAATTGCTTACTTTCTCTTTTTATAAACGTCCCCAAGGACACATTACATGCCTCGGGGGTGGGTAGGTGGGGGTGGAGGGTGGGGGAGGTGGTCAACAGAGACGCTGCTGCTACACAAGGAGCACAGGAGAGACACGATTAATTTTGTTTGTTTGTGTGTGCGCATGTGTGCACTTGCCTTAAGCAGGCCCAAGGGCAGAGTCCGGAGGAGGACCCTGGGGGTCCTGCTCTACAACACTGCCTTGTGTCTTTGAGACGGGACCTCGACAGTCTCCGTCCCCCAATGGTGCTGGGGTTCCGGGCACCTATGGCCTGTTACATGCCTGTTACACGCGTGCTGGAGAAGTGACCTCCGGTTTTCCCGTGTCCTCACCCACGGAGCCATCTCTCCAGCCCCAAGATGCGCCTAACAGAGGGCGCCAGCATGCCCGCACACTGCACGCTACACAGACGCTTGGACACTCAACAGTCGCTGCGGCACCACAGCCATGGGGACGAAGAGCCAAGACAGACGTCCACGGAGAAGTAGAGAATATGTTGCTCACATGCGCAGTGGAATCGCGCTCAGGAGCGAAGCTCGAAGTCACCACGTTTACGGAAAGCAGACGTAGCCCGGAGATTACGTCAAATGAAATAAAGCCAGGTTGAGGGGGACAAATTGCTCCGTTTTGTGCAGAATCTGGATCTAAATCTGAGTGTACTCGAGAGTGTGTACCCGTGGGCAAAGTGAAGAAGAACTGAGAGAGGAGGGGGAGGTCTCCAGGGACAGGGAGGGCGAGGTACCATGTGACCTGTGAGAGGCAGAGGCTGGGGCTATGTGAAGAGGGGCAGGGGAGGCAGAGTGAGACCACTCCGTGTGCTAAAGAGCTAACAACAAAAAGGAGGCCGTCGGGCCAGTGAGGGGCAAAACTCTCAGGAGATCAGAGGTTGAGGCCAGCGTAGGATTTCTGCAGCGTCTCTGGTACTTTTAGGTCGGGTTAGGCAATATCCTCTCTGTTAAGATTGGTATCGGACTCTGAGAAAATTTTATTCAGTTGTAAAGTCCCAGTTAAACTCTTAGCTATGCAGCCTTTGATTACAACTCAAATTTCCCCAGCCCTCCCGGGAGGCTGGGGGAGGGGCACGTGTGGGAGACCGTCTGATCCGTCCTGTGCTTCGGCGAGAGCCATAACCGTGTTTGGGTAAGACAACCCGATGTTCTGATAAGGCTGATAAAAGTAACCTGAAGGCTGGGTCGCAGGAAGCCCAAGATAAATGCCGAGAGGAAACAGGTTGTTTTTGAAGTAGCCTCTTGGCAATCACTTTCCCACACAAGGGCCCAGCTTCCGAAGGAAGACGGAATACCTGATTTGCTTTGCAAATCAACTGGTTTAAGGAGCAATTCTGCTAATGCGCTGACAGATTGGCCTGGAGGCTCCGCCCCTCGGCCTGAAGCTCAGGCCGGGGCTTCAGAGCCCTCTGAACTGCTCTAGCTGGACTTGGACTGTGATCATCATTCATTCAGATAGATACTACCTAGTTTTACAAATGAATTTGAGTGACTCACCGGAAAAGGGGAGGAAGCAGCAACGATGGCTGGCCTTGGTGGCTCCTGCCTTGATCACGGCACTCAGGGGGTGAAGTCAGATGATCAGAAAATGAAGGCCACCCTTGGCTGCGTACAGAGTTGGAGCCTGGCCTGGGCTAAATGAGATCCCATTTCAGAAGAAGGCCTGTGGGGTGGGACGGGGGAGGTGGGTAGGAGGAGGGAGGGCTGTGGGGATGGCTCAGAGGTTAAGAATACACGCTGCTTATCCAGAGGACTGGAATTCAGTTCCCAGCACTCATGCTGTGTGGCTCCTAACTCTGACCCCAGTTTGAGGGAATCTGACACCCCTTTCTGGTTTCCATGGGCGACGGCACTCATTTATACATAGCTTCCCATCCCCACCCCCCTAACAAACACAAACAGAAAATCTTAAGAGCGAGGAAGGGACATGGCTGGAGAAATAGCTCAGTAGGTAAACTGCTGAGTTTGACCCTAGCCTAGCAGCAATGGGCCTGGGGAGGAGGCAGAGAAAGGAGCGAGTGTGTCCCTGGAACTCACTGGTCTGCCAGCCTAGCCTGCCGCTGCTTCAGACCAAGCAGCACCGGTATCCCCAGGCGGTCCCCATGCAAGTATTAGTCAGGCCCGACCCTGCTCAGACAAGATCGGGTGAGTTCAGGTTGGTGGTGTGCGGCTCCCGTGAACACAGCGGTTAGTTCCCTGTGTTGTGGCCACAGCCACCTCTGTTCCAATCTGAGTCAGGACACCAATGCTGTACGGTTACGCCATGCAACATACCTGGCATAAGGAAGTTTATTTGGGGGAGGGGAGGGGGAAAGGAGTTAGGGCCCCCAGGAGGAGAGGTAGAGGCAGATGACTGGATATGTAGACAGACAGACAGGGACAGAGCCTTGAGGACAGGGAAGGACAGAGAACGAGAAAGAGAGAACATGGGGACAGAAGGAAGCTGGAACACAGAGAAACAGAGGCAGAGAAAGAGAGCTGGGGTGGTGGTGGGTGGGCCCTTTTACCCTCCTCCTCTGCACACACCTGGCACACCTGGAGGTGGCAGCAGGTGGTGACAGAAGACCTTGCTAGGACGCTGAAGGCCAGTTAGCTGAATCGCCTGTACACTAACATAGCCTAACCAGAGCCCTAGAGCAGACAGAGGCCTGCACCTACACACACGCAGCCCCAAAACGAATGTTATTAGTCTCAAAGAACAAAGGGACTAGGAAATGGTGATTCAGAGTCCACCAGGCAAAAGGAAAGGAGGCAACCGTTACATCTTACAATTCAATCAAGAAAAACTTGAGGGCTCAGCCTTTAAGTGCACCTGCTGCTCTTGCAGAGGACTGGGGTGCGGTTCCCAGGACCCACGTCACGTGGTGGTTCTCAACTGTCCACAACTGCAGTCCGGAGGGACATGATGCCCTCTCATGACAACTGCAGGTACCAGGCACACGCACACAGACGCAGGAAGATCATGCCAGCACATAAAATAACTCAATCTTGAGAAGGGGAAAGGAAAGTCAAAACCCTCTTCCCACAATACTCCCGGCTTTAGAGATGAGCATGTTGTGTCCAGCCGTTGCCCCCAGGCAGTTGTGTGTGATTCTTCCCTAACTGGCCCCTGCCGGGGCAGGATGGAGAGAGATGGTCCCACCTATGCAGCATGGAGAAGACACCATCCCTGCTGGGGATGGCACCTCGTGTGCCCTCCTCCCAGGGACTGTCAAGACCAGCTGGACTGCTAAAGATGGCTGCAGTCTGGCTCAGAGGACAGGGTGTACAGCACCTGACAGGCAGGTCCTCTAAAGGCTGCTGGCTGGGAAGGGAGCAAACCCCGTGTTTAAAAATTCAAACAGAAAGAATCCTTTGCACGTAAGCAGAGGAGTGATTTGGGTAAAGGAGAGACCAACAATGAAAGCAGGGGGCGAATAAGAAAGTCTAAGGAGACGGAGGTCTGAAAATGACATAATCAGACTCAGGCGCTTCGTATGCTAACTTCCAAAAAAAAAAAAAAAGTCCTTTGAACTAGCCATTAAATCAAAACTTCTCAAGGCTTGCTTTGAATTTCTTTAGCCTGCCTCCCACACATATGGCTGCTCATAACTGTAGCTCCAGTTCCGGGGGATCCGACACACTCTGGTCAACACAGGCACACAGCACACACGTGGTGCACGCATGTGCAGGCAGACATTCACACACAACAAAATACAAATGAATAAAGATGTTCTAAAAGACAGTAGGCACTGGGGAGGCATTTTATTTCTCATCTCACCACGCTGCATTACGCACACTGATATGTATATGTATATATATACACAGCTTGAACAAGTACAATTTATACATAAAATACAACTCAAGTGTGGGTTCTTAATTAACACGGCAAACTTACTGTAGAGTTTGTATCCTGGTCAGTAACAGCAATAGAGTAATGCTATTCAGGTTCTCACTGATTCTAATGGTCAAACGGCAGGGTCAGCTCAAAGGCACTAGGAAGGATGTCGTTTCCTAATATTTTAAGAAAAAAGTTACATAAATTAAAAAGTGGGGTGGAGGAGAATCTGGGAAGAGTGGTGCGTAAGTGTAATCCCAGCAGTCATGAGGTGGACGTAGAAGGATCAGGAGTTTAAGGCCAACCTGGGCTACAGAGAGGGTTTGTGGCCAGTTTGGACTACATGGGACTCTATCTCAAAATGGACGGGGGGGGGGAGGGGGGAGGAAAGGAAGGGAGACACTAGGCAGACACAGCTATGTGTGAATGTAAACTCCGCCCATTCCTCAATTCACAGCTCTACAGGAAAGAGGGTGTCCTGTATGTTAAAAGAGAAAGCTGTGAGCCTATAATCCCAGCACTCAGGGAGGCAGAGGCAGGTGGATCTCTGTGAATTCGAGGCCAGCCTGGTCTAAAAAGTGAGTCCAGGAGAGCCAAGGCTACACAGAGAAGCCCAGGCTCGAAAAACAAAAGTTAAAAGAGAAAAGGGGGGATAGGACACACACCCCTAAAATGGAGATTAAAACGCTGAAACTAAAATCCTAACTTTAAAACATATTGAAGATGAAGTAACACTTTCCCCCCTCCTTTCAAAATAACCTTGATGTTCCAGTGCCCAGAAAACATAAATTAGAAAGTCACCTTTTCCAGAATATAAACGAGACAGCCTGCCAGAGGGTTCTGTAAACACTGGCTGCAGAGCATTTCCCTCAGCCGAGCCTGAAGGCTGTCAGAGCAACACTGAGTGAAGAGCCTGGCCTGCAGAGCCAGCCACGACCTCCTGTTACAGCTCCTCTCAGATAAATAAATACTACTTTTTAAATTAAGGGAAAAAAGGGTACTCATCGACAACCTATTTATAGACGTGTTCCACTCATTTAAATCTGTACATTTATTTTAAACATTAAACAAGTTTGTTCTTCAACTATATCCACTTAAGAAATTAACACTGAAAATACAAACAATTCCATTTGTGAACAAAAACACAGTAAATGAGATGTGGCCACAGCACTGCTGTGACAGAGTGGGTGTCCTGCCATCTTCAAGTGCATCTTCCAACCTGGTTTTCATAAAATGAGCAATGTCCACCTGATCATAGTTTTAACACAAATGCTTTAAGAAACACACTGCTTGGCCTGAGAACATGCACCTGCCATCTCAGCACCTGGGAGGCTGAGGCAGAAGGATCACGAGGCCCAGGCTGGCCTGGGGTGACACAGAGAGACCCTGTCTCGAACAACACACAAACAAGCAAACAAAACTACTAAGTCAAGCTGCTTAGAGAAATTTCTAATATTTTCAGTTTTATCGAGTTACTTTTGTTACTGTGATAGGCTTTAACTATCTATTTCAATTTCTCTTATGTTTTTATCGTAATTAAAAGCAGATATTCCTTCCAGGCCAAACAAACTGTTTGATAGAAACATGAACTGTTTAAAATGAAAACATACAGATTATTTTCCTTACTGGTAAAATTAAGATTCTATAATTACTAACAGTTAAATTTACATGATGGAGAAATCTGACATCACCAAGACGCTCACATGAGTCTTTTGCAAGACACCCACTTAGCTCATCAAAATCACAGTCCCCAAGCCACACCCAGTACCTTGAAGATGCTGGCCATGCTTACATCAGCACCCTGCAGAGACAGGACACTCGGCACTCCAATTCTGGAAAACCCAGAACTCTACTGACCCTCACCAGGGCTGTGCCTCTACTTAGCCATCCACAGCCTAAGACAGTTCTGCAATTTTAAACCAGTATTTATCCAAGCTTGTTAAAATCATAGCAATCTAATTAATCCTAACTTTCGAAGTCTCAAAACTTCTGCAATAAACAGCTCAGAGTTGATTGTATAATTTCAAATGTAGAAAGCATGGCAAGTTTCAGAAGCATATAGAGTGGTCAAACATTTTTTTTTTTTGTAAGTAGACAACAAAACCAAAAACCTATTTATTATAATTTATCATACTATAGAATTAATATAATATAATGTTTCTTGAGAGGAATATGGTCTAACTGGCTTATTTAGTGTGAGAAATTCAGAGAAGATTACAAGCTATTTTTCTGGCTTTGCTTCATTTTTCTGAAAAATGAGACTGGTTTCAATTTGTATACAGTTGTTTCCATCGAACTTAACATTCAGACAAGGGAGTGTTTGTAAGCCATATGTCCAAGGGTGTTTTTTTGAGAGGAGGGGTTGAGACAGGGTTTTTCTGTGTAGCCCTGGCTGTTCTGTACTTGCTCTGTAGCCCAGGCTGGTCTCAAGCTCACAAATCCGCCTGCCTCTGCCTCCGAGTGCTGGGATCACAGGTGTGCGCCCCTGCATCCGGCTTGTCCAAGAGCATTTTAAAGATGTGTGTGAGCAAAGGTAAGTGGCCGGCGCTGGCTTCGGGAGGCATGGAGAATCCAAATCAGCAATGACAAAGGCTGAGGGTGGAGTCAGAGTGACAAAGACTGGAGGTGCCCAGACGAAGCACATGAGCAGACCGCGACTGTAAATGTAAACCTGCAAAGCTGTCAAATGAGACAACTGTCTACAGGAGCTCACCACAGTCAGGCATCTCAGACTCAGACGCAATGAACCTTAGTATACTGCCGGACTGCGTTCAGACAGGCCAGTCAGGGTCAGGCGCAGGTCACTGCTTAGATACTGACACAGGACCCAGGACAAGGCGAGCGATCTTCTATACGCTGTGTGCGGACAGACAGACTTTGCTCTAGTCTGAGGTTCTGCTTACCTAGATACAGAGGAGTTGAATACGGGGCTAAGAGACCGCACATTCACGGACAACCGCAACACCTGGCAGGAACCGTGCCCTCACTTCCTACAGAGCAGGGTGACACAGCACGGTGTCCCCAACGACCGTGAGCCATGTGTGCACACTCACATTACAGGAACTTAAGAGTCTAAAAGATACTAGGAAAACTGCAGTTTCCAGTCTCACTCCATGATTACAGCTTCCGAACATGAATTATACAGACGTCTTCAGTGTCTTAATTAAGGATTTCTGTCCAGGCATGGGAATATCACTCTTTTTTATTGTAACTTTAATTCTGTAACATTTACTGAAGTAAAGAATCGATTACTGTCTCAGGTTTTGCAGAACGCTTTCTGTTGAGAGAAGAAAAAATAAACAAAAATGCAAGGTGAGTGGTTTTCCCTAAGAGATGGAGCTGTCAACTTTTTTTTTTTTTTTGTCTTTTCAACTTTTTTAATTTTCTGTTTTCTTTTTTTAATTTTTTTATTAATTACACTTTATTCACTTTGTATTCCCCCATAAGTCCCTCCCTCCTCCCCTCCCAATCCCACCCTCCCTCTCCCTTCTTCACGAATGCCCCTCCCCAAGACCAACTGTCATGATCGGACCAATGCTGGCCATGCTTGACCATGGCAGAGTTTGTAGGTCACCAAAAGCAAGCAAAAGAGCATGCTGCCACAGCAGTGTTCCAGAGTGGTGAGGAGCCAAAGTCTTGCTATTGGTTGCATTTGCTCAATGTAGGAACACGAGGAGTATTAGCCCCAAGCCAGGTTCCCACTGAGCTTATCTGACGAAGCACACAGACAACCCAACTATCAAAACTGGTGCTAGAGTCACAGAAGCTTCCCCTAAGATCTAGGCAATCAGTGTCTTTGGGGCAATATCTATTGTTAGAAACAACTGATCAGCTGAATACAATATTTTGGGAATCAAACTAGGCAAATTATCATCTTAGTAGAAGAATTAATACAAAAATGAAGACTCTAAACAGACAGAAGGTAGAAAGTAAACACTAAGAAAGAACAAGGCGAGTGAGGCTAGCTCTGTCCCTCCTGTGGGCAGAAGCTGGAAAGAGGCAGCTCTCCTTCTGTTTTCTAAGAGACAGGGTCTCACTATGGAGCGCTGGCTGTCTTGAAACCGGCAGTGCAGACCAGGCTGGCCTGAAATTTAGAGATCCATCCACCTGCCTCTACCTCTCAAGTGCTGGGATTAAAGGCGTGCGCCACCAAAACTGTCCAGAGTACAATTCTTTATCTCTATTTTGCTTATCAAAGCGTAACTGCAGAAAGAATATAATTTCAAATTATATGCCCTGTTAACTGAAGTCTGACGCTGTCGCTTCAGGGACTCAGGCTGTCCTCACCTTCTCCCTGTCTTTGGCCTTGCTTTTCCCTTGGAGGTCCGTGGTCTTTCTAACTTCATCAGAGACTGACGCAGACTCTCCTCTGTATAGGCGAGGTACACGTGGGAAAGGTCTACCTCAAAGGGCTAAAGAAAACACACACAAGAGATGTTAAAGCAGATCTGGGAGGGGCTGAAAACACGTCTGACGCCAGACAGAACTTCTGAAGACAAAATCAAACAGCCCTTTAAGCGTCTCTTCTACCCCAGCACGCAAAGCTTAAGAATTAGAGACCCTGCCATGACACAAAGTTCTCCAGATGTAAAGAAAAAAAGTTCTCTGGCTGCCCTCTGGCTGAGGGAAGCAAGGCATCCTAGACCCTGCCATGTCCTCACAGGCCAGAGTGGTCGGCACGGCACGTCAGAGTGACAGCAGGCCGCACTTGTGGAAGGATCGGAAAAGGGACCTGTACTGGAGAGCAGACCTGTCCTAACAGCCCCACCCAAGAGCTTCTGTTCACGAAAGATGAGCACCAATGAGCCACATTCATTAAAGATAAGGCAGGGTTTAAAGGGGTTCTTACATCTCTCTCCTTCTTGTCGGGCACTGGAGTTTGTTTCCTCATGTTATTTCCCGTGTAGGCCACACATTTCTCAAAAAAGGAAAAGAGGGAAGAGACATGTCTGAGTTAATACTGTGAACTGGGAAGGTTGCTGCGAGACAACCGACAGCTCGATGGTAAACAGCGTGACTCCTGGAGCAGAATGGACCCAACAGGCCGCCCAGAACCGAGAAGGCCCAGGGCTAACCCACTGCCACACATGGCCTCCACGTTGCTGTGAATCACGTGTCCTATCCAGGCCACTGAGCTCGCGTCTGTCCTCCCGCAGCAGCCAGCACCGTCTCCCTAATTTCACCAAGTGTGAAGGATACTCACCAGCTGCCACTCTCCGATGTCTTCATTCCAATGCACGTAGTTTTCAATCATTTCCTTCAAAAAGAGTCCAAGCTTATTCTTAGTTAACAGTTAAGATACTGAAAATATTTACAGGACAAGATAACCATGCGTGATGTCTGTATCACTCTATCTTGCTCATACAATCCCTCTGACTCCCCGTGGCTTGAACTGAGCTCTTCTAAAGGCACTTCATTTTTATCACTATTGTGTAATATATATCCACGTTTGCATGGTGGGGGACAGACACGTCACATACTTATGTGGAGGTCAAAGAACAACTTTGTGGAGTCAGTAGTTTTCTCTTTTTAGACCTTTATGTGGGTTCTGGTATCAAACTCAGGTTGCCAAATAACTTCGCTTGCTAAACCACCTCATTAGGCCTACATTTTCAATGTTAAGTGAAAAAAAGTTGCTTCTAAATATTATGTACTACATCAAGTATTTTTTGTTTGTTTGTTTTTTTTTGTTGTTGTTGTTGTTGTTTTTGAAACAGGGTTTCTCTGAGTAATGCTGGCTGTCCTGGAACCCACAGAGATCCAACCACCTCTACCTCCTGAGTGCTGAGATTCAAGGCATGCACTACCTTTGAGCATTTAAAGTCATACACTCCTTGGGCTAGAGAGGTGGCTTAATGGTTAAGAGCAACTGTTCTTGCAGAGGCCCTGGGTTCTGTTCCCAAGTCACAACATGGTGGTTGACAACAGAATGTAACTCTGATTCCAGGGATCCGACACCTCTTCTGGTCTCTATGAGCACCAGGCTTGCACACGGCACACATACACACATACAGGCAAAACATCCACATACATAAAAATAAATTTAAGTACACACACATGTACTCACAAACATCTTAGGAACCCATGTAGGTTCTATTCAACTACATAAAAAGAAAAGGCAAAACTTGGGATCCTGGGAATCAGGAGACAGACGGGCTGGGCTAGAAGAGGTAAAGGAGTAAAAAGGTTGGAAAATCATTTGGCTAAAAATAGGTTACAGTCTAGATTAGATTTCAGCTCTGATTTTGGGTAATGAGTTACAACGTGGAACTAGGGCATCCTGGAGTGTGCCAGAAACCCGAGACTGACCCTGGGTACTCAGGGCCCAAAGGAAAATGCAGACAAATTTCTCATAGCTCTGCTGAGATTCACAACATTAAACACACACATTAAAGCTTACTAAGACACACTAGAGGGTGGGCTGGAGAGATGGCTCCAGGAGTTGGGTGCCCACTGCTCCCGCACCCACACCCAGCAGCCTCCCACCTCCTCTCACTCCAGTTCTAGGTGACCGACACTCTTTCCTGGACTCTGTGCACAAACCCATATTCTCACGTAAATACAGAAAGTTAAAAATAAAATAAAATTTTGCGAAGAAAAAGGTAAAATTATGCTGGTGATAACATTACTACCTGTTTGAAAATGGCTACTATGATGGTTGGTTGTACAAGCAAGTGAGTGAATTTGGAGTTATTAACTGTATAAGTACAGATGACTAGAATGGGCAAGTTCATGTTCTGTCTATTTACACAAACACAGACACAGACACACATACACACTGAGGGGACCAGAGCACATCCGTCAAGGGAGAAGACAGCAGCGCATTCTGTTTCCTTTTGTTTAAAAATTATTTATGTAGCTTGGGGGGAGCGCACAGGTGTTTAATCGCAGCACCCGGGAGGTGCGCCACATGTTGGCCTAATGCCTGTGGAGAAGAAGGAGGGCGTTGGATTCCCTGGAACCGGAATTACAGATGGTTGTGAGCTATCATGTGGGTGCTGGGAATTGAACCTGGATCCTCTGGAAGAGCAGCCAGTGCTCTGAACCACTGAGCCACCTTTCCAGCTCCCTCTCTACTTTCTAAGTACATAAATATGTTAACGAATCAATAGGACCTTGATTATGCATGTATTTATGTGAACCAAGGTCCCTGCAATGGGCTGACACATTCTTATTTAGATACTTAAGATACTCAAAAAGACAATTACATTCTAAAGAAAGTTAACATCACCCTTGGCGCGGTAGTGCACACCTTTATAAAATCCCAGACCTCAGGGAGGCAGAGGCAGGCAGATTGCTGTGAGTTCTAGGCCAGCCTGGTCTACAAAGTGAGTCTAGAAAAGCCAAGGCCACACAAAGAAACCCTGTCTTGAAAAACCATTTGAAAAAACAAAGTCAACATCTTTTATGCTGGCTAGCTTTTTATTTTGGTCATAGAGTAGCTTATTTATTGATTCATTAATTAATCTTGGACATTGGCCCCCCCCCTCCCCTCCCGGCCAGTTCCACCTTTCCTCCTGCATCCTCTCTCCCCTATTCCTCATAACAGGGGAGCCCCCCCAACTGAGACACCCCAGCTCACCTATTCACATGAGGACTGAGTTCATTTTCCTCCCATGTGGTTTTGTAGAGAAGTCCCATGACGGGGAAGTGATAAAAAAGCAGGCAACATAGTCTTTGTCAGAGACACTCCCTGCTCCCCTAACCAGTGGGTCCACATGAACTTATCTTATCGGACTCATCTTCTTGGGGTCTGTGCATTGTAGTATGTCTGTCCTGTACTACATGACTAAAATCTGCTTCTAAGTGAGTCTATACCAGCTGTGTCTTTCTGAGTCTATGCTGTCTAGTTTTGTGTCAATGTGACTCAAGAGTTATCTGAAAGGAGGGAACCTCAGTTGAGAAAATGCCTTCATAAGATCCTGCTGTAGGGCATTTTTGTAACTAGTGATTGATGGGTGAGGGCTCAGCCCATATGGGCAGTACCCTCCTTGCCCAGTTTTTCCAGCAGAGACTGATGCTCATCTTTAATTCTGAATCCCAGGCAACTGCTGCTCTAGTCTCACGCCCCCAACTTCAGTAGAACTGAAAATGCACACTTAGAGAAATCCAGTCACATGGTATCTATCCAAATCATTAAGCACACATTAAGGCAGGCAGCCCTGGGTTCTATAAGAAAGCCAGGCACAAGGAGCAAGCCATTAAGCAGCACTCCTCCATGGCCTCTGCATCAGCTCCTGCTTCCAGGTTCCTGCTGTGCTCGAGTTCCTGTCCTGACTCCCTTCAGTGATGAACAGTGATATGGAAGTGTGAGCCAAATAAACCCTTTCCTCCCCAGCTTGCTTTTGGTCATGCCATTTCATCACTGTGATAGTAATCCTAACTAGGACACTTTTATATTACAGCACTAGTTCAAAGCAACTTTACAGAAGATAGTTGCAATGTAAACATTTAACATCTTAAATTAGCTACACTGGCTTGCTCTTTAGCTCTCATCAATGACCTAGATCAATGTCTAGATCGGACTCTCCCCTCACCTGGTAATCCTGAGGTATGAAGTTATCAATAATGAGCATCTGAAGCCGAAGCTCACGGCTGAGCTGCCGAATGTTCTCCAGGAGGCCTTCAATTTCCCTCTGATGCTCCTGCTGGAGATCAGCCATCTGCCAGAGGACACATGAACAAGATTTTAAGTACAAGCACTGCATCTGGCCAAGTTCTTGAACACACTGACACGGTCATTGACTATTTCCAATTATTACTTACAGCTCAAAGGTGGATGAGCTTAATAAGTCAAGTTTTAAATATACAGACAGGAGTAACTGTTTCAGTGCTTTAAAACTGTAAGCACACAAATCCAGGGTGAGGTGGCACACACCTTTAACCCCAGCACTCAGGAGGTAGAGGCAGGTGGATCTCTGTGAGTTTGAGGCCAGCCTGGTCTACAGAGTGAGTTCCAGGACAACCAGAGCTATACAGGGAAACCCTGTCTTGAAAAACAAAACAAGCAAAAAACCCCCAACCAACCAACCAATTAAAAACAAACAAACAAACAAACAAAAACCCATAAGCACACACTGAGGCTCTAAACCGCATTAGAGGCAATTTCCAAGACACTAACCTCTGACTTTGCAGCCATTAACATGGTCCAGACTTTCTTCAACTTCTTGGTCTTCCCCTGAGCCTCCTCTTGCAGACTGGTATATTTCTCCTCAATGTCCAAGCGTTCTTGCTATAATAAAAACAGGCCACAAATTCAACGTAACACATGATCTAGATGTTTAGTAGCTACTGTCTTCAAAATGATCCATAGTCTCTTTCTGCTGTATTTTCCGCACTTAGCTCCCTACTGGAAAAGAGTGGGCACGCTGCACACAGCACACCCAACATGGCGGTACCTCTTTTTCCTCGAGTTCTTTCCGAAGTTGCTCGGCTCTTTTCCTCCTCTCTTCCAGTTCCATATTGGACTCCTCAAGAAGCTTCTCTTGCTCTTCAGCTTTGGCCAACAAGTCCACACCACCGACAATTACCTTCTTCTCCAAAGCAGACAGTTTTTCTAGCAAAGACTGATGCTCTTGTCTGTAATTAAAACAAGAGCATTCTAAATCCCCATCACCTGCTGCTCTAATCTCACTCCCAAAATTTCAGAGGAACTGAAGATGTACACGTACAGAAATTCAGTCACGTGGCGTCTATCCGAACCATACCATCACATGGCACTAAACCATCACCTAAGGTACAATTTCAATTGGCCAATATTTTCCCCTACACAGATACTTGGTAATCAGAAAGAGCCAATTTTAGAAATGTGTCACACTCCGTGGACCCTCTTCCCCAAAACAGCTACACTGGAGACAAGAGTCAGTCAAGCTTTTGGTTGCTTTTAATTGATCCATTTTCCTGATACCCAATCCTATGAAAACACTAGAAACTCAGTCATGAACCCACCACACCTTCACCAGCACTCACTGGGCTTTCAGAAGGTCTTTCTCCCGTCTCTCGAGTTCAGCTCTAGCCTTGTTTCTTTCTTCTTCTTCCATGTCAAGTTTTGTTTCCAGTGCTTTTCTCTCCTCATCAATTTTCGCTTGCATTTCCACCATCTTATCTGGGGAAACTTTCTTTTTACCTGTTTGAGTCATTTAATTGCAGCAGTCACTAAAGCAGTCTGTTTCAGACATAAGAATTATCTTAGCATAGCACTGCCTATACGCAGTCAGACATCAGCAAATGTTAAGCTTCCATTTCTACTTAGCAGTTCTGAAATTTTTTAATTTATTAATAATTTCAAACTGTTGTCTTACTGTGTAATGATATGTAAGGAAAAAAATGAAAGAGGAACAATACAGATGAGCAGAAAAATACAGAGAGAAAATTAATAGAAAAGCCAAATTAAAGAAAAGAAAAAGAAAAAAGCAAAGCCTGTGGGTTCCCAAACAGCACACAGAAGCTAAAAATGGCTTGCACGCTCATTATGTAAGTTACTTACTTGGGGCAGGTGTTTCACTGATAAACTGCCCTGGGAAATCATAAATGAGTCACCAAAGTAACTTACTATGTCAAACTAGATGAGCAAAGTTCCTAACTCAGATCAAACATGCCAAGTACAGTCAGCAGAAGCACTTCCAACTAATAACCAAGAGTCAGTGGAATGCAGCTTCCAGCCGACCGCAGTGTCCAAGCGTGTGTAGATAGACAGCTGCACCCTGCTCACACAAAGTTCACCAATGACTCTCAAAACCATCAAGTTATATGAAAAAAAAAAATCACAAAGACAAAACAAACACTGGGTATTAAAGTGGTTCTGAAACTGAGCCAATGACAATTCGTTTCTGGTTGATGCAAGTTCTTAGAAATGCACTCCTTCAGAACAACAAGCATTTCATAGAACTGTCAGGCCTGAGACTCTCCCGAAAGCTTGTCATTCTCAACTTCCTTCCCGAGGGACAAGGACAGAGGATTACAAATTAATACTCCACCCCAAATGAAGCCCCTCCTGCTAGGAAGGAAAAGACTGAAAAACAATCAGGATGGCACGTCAGATCTGAGTATCTTCTCGTAGGAACCATGAGAGGAAGGGTCTGCGCTTTTCCAACTCTCGAGACAAAATCTCATTAGAAACTCAAGGGTTTAACGGCATCCTTCCTCCTACAGAACCAAAGTCTACAGCAAAATCTAAGGCACAAAACCAAAGAGGAACTAGGAGCTGTGACCCGGGCGGCTGGTGTGGTGTGATTCACTGCACTCCATGTCGGAGGTGGGCCCGAGCCCGGCGGCACAGCTGCTGCCTTGAACCTCCTGAATTACACCGTAGAAGAGTAATTTTCACAAATAATTTCATTCCTATTCCCAATGAATTCCTTCAAAAGATTTTCTATCAGTAATAACATTTATTAAAATTATGAGGAGAAAAGTCTAAGTTCAGGTTTACAGGAAGTACTTGCACACTAAAACACGTAACTTCCACCTGAGGATTACAAACGTTTAGAGCAAGGTGGCAAATACGTTAAGACCAGAACAGCGTGTGCGGAAGGCAGGGGTAACCATCGGCATAGGTGAAATGACTGGATTAATATAGGAACGTAGTTTTGTGTTTTTGGATTTGTAGTGTTTTGCTAATAGCTATCAACAGTTCCAAATACCCACCAGCAGTTATGCAAAAAAGGCTGGCATGTAAAAATAGACAAATGCTGTTTCTTGATTAACTGACTGCTTTACACAGCAATCCCTTCAAACCCATGCTTTAGAAGAAAATGTCACACTGTGCTCAAGAGGAATTCATGAAAACACTCCATCTAGCTAGGGTCAGTTCAAAGGTCCATACATCCAAGTCCCTCGTGGCTCTAGCTAGAATCACTATGCCAAGCCACGTTATTTTTTTCAAGTACCCCTTTAAGCTAAATGTGACTGTGTAAAAATTGGGTTGCCAAGAGTAACTTCACATAAATCTCTAAGGAATGGAGCTTTCATCCCGTGCTCCCCTCGAGACAAGCCTCAGCCTGCAGCGGGCTGTTTCCCACTGCTGTGAGCAGCCTGCAGTGAGCCGCCTTCCGTGCAGCCAATGCGCACTGTGACCCCTCAGTAGGATGAGAGACTACATGTGCTCTGAGGAGATCTTTACACGGAGATGGGGTGGAGCTCAGTGCTTGGTCACCGTGTGCAAAGCCCTGGGTTCATTCTCAAGACCATCACACAGTCTTATCAGCCAAATCAATAAAAAACAAAACAACAATAAAAAACCCCAAGAGGGGGAAAAAAAAACAACCTCAGAACTTTTTTTAGTTCTCAATGATAAAATTCAGCACAAAAATTTTAAGTACTCTAAAAGTAAATCTAAAAAGGCATGTTGATAATATAAAAAAATATTGAGCTAAGTCAAAGGGAAGTTATGAGCCTTCCGTTCCCCCGTGGCCAGGTGCTGCCCAAGTGAGGGTGACCTGGCAGAGTGGGTGAGGGTGGAGCTGCAGCAAGTGACAGCTGGACTAATGCTGTGTGTTTCACAAGCACCTATGATGCGGGCAACAGGAACTGACTCTCGGCCTTCAAAAGGAGGGAAATGCCTGAATGCCCAATCAGTGACGAGTGTATTTTCAAAATACACTTAGCGGATCTTTAAGAATTTAGGGGAAAAGTTTTTTTGTTTGTTTGTTTTTTAATAGCTAAAATGGAATTGTTTTTAAAGACAGATACTTACCTTGTAAAAATTGTTAAATTTTAAAAAGTGAAATAGTTAAGTGAAAGGTCTTGAGAAAATGAGTAAGTGCACCACGGGGAGTGCAAGCCAATCACACCAACCTGCTTGGTCTTGCAAAGAAGCGGTAAGCGAGTCGCAGACAGGAAGCATGTGCACAGAGATGAGGAGGGAAGAAAGGAAAACATTATTTCCTTTGTAAAAAGGAGAAAACGTAACAGCATTCATTTAGCATGAGCATAGACATGAATCAAATAACCAAAACTGAAATAGTCACAGAAAAAGAAAGCATGTTCCATAAGACAATCACGAATGCTAGACTCGGTTCACTCTGTGGTTCCCACGCAACCTCAGGCGCCCACAGTGCCCCCTGCAGGTGGTACAGCTCAGTGCATGTGCTTGTGCTGATGGAGTAGACATGGAATTGGGAACCTGCTAAGACAGGGGAAACATCTAGAAGGGCAAAACCAAAAATAGAGTCAATTTTTAAAATTAGTAAATGAAAAGTAACAAGTCTCTTACTGTCCATTTCCAAAATTTCCCAATTCAATGTTTCTTCTAGATACAGACCCATTACAGGTGTGCCCCATTTTAAGAAAATCTACCAGGTAGACCTGAAGCAACAGAACACATGAACTAGTTTATGGGAGTTTAAACTGGTCATGTGACTAACAAAAGGGCTAAGAATTAAGCTCACAATATTTTATTTCCCAACTTGATTTGTAAGCAGCCCTCTAATTACATAAAATGAAGTGCACCTGTATACAGCAAACTTACACTCAGCCTATGGGTAGACAGTTCTGGGTATTCAATAACGACCAAAGTAAATGGCAACTGATGACTCAAGCAAGGGACATCAACGGCCACTGGTATTTTTTACTGGGGGGTCACACACAAGTTACACACAGCAACCACATGCCGGGACAACCATCTCTCCACCTCCCCAACACATCCATGTTCCGACAACAAAGGTAAATGTTAGGTGTGCAAACAGCAATGAAAGCTTCTTGAACGGGAAAACAGTCCTGAATTGAATAAGGTAGCACTCATTTCACAACTTTCATGTAACTACTCCCCAAGAATGGTAAGTTTAGGACAGAAGTTAAATTACAGTGCTTCCTACTCAGATAGTTTCCCCTCATTTCACAGTTTATAATGCAAAACTGTGCTTCTGTGTGGTGTCTGAACAATGCCATGCATTTATAAATTATCCGGTGAGATCAGCTGTTCTGGTAACCTGCTTCAACAGTGTCAACAGACAGTGTCTTGAGTCTTAAAATACTCCCTAGTAAAGCTAAGAGCAATGGCTTCTGGCATTAGTCTGGGTCAGGGTAAAGATAATGCTCTAAGAGACAGCAAGCTGCGAGCTGGAGGAAGCAAGCTTCGCTTCCATTTTCTTCTGAAAGTAGAAACAGACAAAATTAAGTAATGCTTTTCAACTAATGGTTTACAAAAAAACTCTAAGTCTGAAATGAGTCTACCCAGACCTTATGATCTCTTTGTGGCTGAGTTTTCTAATCATGTCTCAGAAAGTCTTACAATCAAGATGGTAACTCAGCAGTGGGGGCACATCCAGCTGGATGAAACACGGCTACCCAATCTTCTCTACTTGCCTTGGACTTTACACAGCTCCTTATCTGAAGCTCGTACGGCTTGTTACAATGGGGGCTGCTGTACTTGCAGGGATTCCAGATTCGTTGTTCGTGTCTCTGACACTGACCAGAATTAAAGATGTACAAGCAGCATAGAAAAGGGCCCTGATGATGCTTCTTTCACACAGCTTACTACCTCTCTTTACATTATCTCAGCGGCAAAAGCAGGATTCTCTCGGCCACCGTCTCAAACATAGGCTCTGGCCTATGTTTCACAGTTAACTGAAGCCATGGCAGGGCGGGGATCACATGCTTGTTCTACTGGGAGCCCAACAAGGACCAGTCATGACAGGGAGTGGGGCAGCATCTCCTGAATGAAGCCCATGAGTGATGGAGAAGCCAGAGCTCTGTTAGAGAGGTGAGGGCCGCCACTCACGAGGCAGGGACTCATCCAGAGGCTTCTCTATGACAGAACATGTGGAGTCTGAGCTACTGCTGCTGCTACTGCCTGGAAGACAAAGAAACGAGCCCACGGGAACCAGAGAGAGGGAACAAGAAAGGAACAAATACACAGAGAAAACTTGAGTTGTGCAGGAAGAATTTAGAGCACAATTAAGCTTTGCATTCAAGAGCAACTCACTCTAGCTTAAAACTAGGTAGTCCAGCCACTGTCCTCTTGTCACAAAGCCATGCAGGGAATTAAAATCGCATTTCTGTAAAGATCTGCAGTAGTGGCAAACCCCACTACTCATCAGGGGGCTGAAGTGACAAAAACATCACTTGCTGACCTGCAAGTCTATTTAAGCTGCTAAGAAAGAGAGACAACTTTAAAGCATACAGACACACAATTCCTGTTACAGAATAAGCTGCCCTTCAGCACAGTCAATATTGTCTCCAATTCCCCATCTTCCCTCAAGACATCAAGCTATCAGACTTTACTTACATTTAAAGCCTGACAGCATAATTGACGAGGCTCACTGAAAAATGTCAAGGCTCTCAGCACAGGGTAAAACATATTACTTTAAAATATTCTAACATATTAAACACTGGCGCTTTTTTCCTACATAAAATTTATTTTTTCCTAAGTCTACTATCTGCTCCAGGCCAGAAAAGAATAGTTTACTCTGAAAAACTAGCTATGAATAAAAACCCATTTTAAGTCAGGGCCGACTAACAGTTTTTGTAAAAGGACCAACAGCCAGGCCACATGCGTTGGTGTGAAAGAGCCAGAGAGCACAGGCAAACAACCGAGCGTGGCTGCTTTAGAACACTTATTTACAGAATCAGGTTCCACAAGGTTTTGGCTGGCACACTGTACTCTGCCAACCTCTGCCCTACATGCTACTTTTCCTGCGTTTTGAATACACAGAATCTTCAGTGTTTACTTTGGGCTCCCTCCAACAGTGACGGGTCTGCCCTCAGCGAGCCTGGTTAACTGTGGCTGTGCAGCAGCCTGCAGGAGCTGAGGAGAGCTCCGAGTTTGGAATGAGGCAGGGACACCCTTTTCTACCTGCCATCGGCAGCCTCGGTACTGCGGTTTTAATTCACACTTAGAAACCGCCCCGAGAAAGGTGACAATGACACACAGTTTACAAAGAAAGGAAGTCAATGAAAAACTATAATCCTCATTCAAATTTACCACCTGCAAGTGATTTTTAAAGGCTAACCTCACTTGAAGAAGAAATCCCCCGTTATCCTAATTTCAAAAGCAGGCAGGAAGCTGACAGATGTAAAACCACGTGATGGTGTATCTACCACCACAGAGCTTTACAGGGTGATACGGCATCCTAGGTCAGCAAGGTAAACAGGAGGCAGCATTTACACAGGTACCCACACAGCACACATTCCCTGCCGGAGCCACTACCATAATTAAAAGAGCACATTGAAACTTGCACCATCAGGCCATGAACTGAACTTACCCCTTCTCTTTTTCCTTTTTTCACCATCTTCTCCAAGTTCCCCCTCCTCATTGTCCTCCTCTTCTGACCCACTGATGTCAGAGCCTGATACTTCTTCCCCTTGGACAGAAATTCAACAATGATTTTTAGTCTGTACCAAGTCATTGGGTATTTAGAAAATGCCTACGTCTGTTCTCTTAAGTTTTTGTACTCCAAACACAAACTGAACGTCTACTTAAATGTTCATAAATAGTGTATCTGATATGCTTAAACTGACAAATACATAAGGGCAGGTGGAAAATGGAGGATTCTTGGGGTTTGCTGACAAGCCAGCCTAGCCTACTTAGGGAATGCCAGGCCAGTGAGAGAGCCTGTCTTCCCCCAGCTCCACCGCGAGAGTGGACACTAGCTGAGGAGCAACGCCCCCACTGTCCTCTTGTCTCTAAGCCTGTGCACAGGCACAGCTGCCCACGCAACCACACACACAATGGACACGGAAACTTTACTTTACTTTTTAAGAAAAAATACGCTTTTGAGACAGGATCACACTGAGTAGCTCTGACTGGAACACACAGCACTTCCTGCTTATCGCCCGAGCGCTGGGATTAATGGCGTGTTCCTTCATGCCTAGCTAGCAATTTTATTTAACAGCCCTGAAAGAGAAGTTAAAATCTGACCCACTGCTGAGTACAGCTTTAAACATACACATGGAATATGCACTAGCATTTGCTTTTGTAAAAACGTGATCCTCTGGGGGAGCATTTTCTCCTGTTTTCTGTTTAAGAAATCCGCCTTTGTTCTGTTTTGAATGCTACGCACAGGCACGTTTTACCTGCATGTGTACGTGCACCAAATGTGTGCAGTACCCACAGAGTCTAGTAGAGGGTGCCCTAGCTCCTGGGACTGGAGTTACATATGGCTGTGAGCGACTGTGTGCGTGCTAGGAATAGAAACCGGATCATGGGCTGGAGAGATGGCTCAGAGGTTAAGAGCACTGGCTGCTCTTCCAGAGGTCCTGAGTTTGATTCCCAGCAACCACATGGTGGCTCACCACCATCTATAGTGAGATCTGGTGCCCTCTTCTGGTGTGGGGGCAAACATGCAGCAGAATAGTGTATAAATCAATCAGTCTTTAAAAAAAAAAAAAATCGTCTGGAAGATCAGCCAGTGCTCTCGGCTGCAGAGCCATCTCTCCAGCACTTACATATATGTTTTTTAAGAGAATTAAGCCTTTGGAAGTGAGAAGGACTGCCAGGGGATCGAGGCTAACCTGTGCTACTGAGTGAGACCCTGTATCAAAACAATAGCCATAAACTGTCATCTCACACAGGGATCTACTGGGAAGGAAACTGACAAAGTCGGGGGAGCCTGCAGGTTGGTTAGTGACTCTGAACCAGCATTTTCTGGACTCAGTACCAAGACCCTGGCTGTGAGTAATGCCAAGCAAGGGCAGATGGAAATTCTCCACTCTATATAAACTTCTACAAGCTTCAAATAATCTTAAAACAAGTTTATAAAGTTATTTCTTTAATGCTTTTGCCTGCATTTTGTTGTTGATTTGACCATTCTGTTAACTAGATCATAAAGACAAAGAGTTCAGGCTCAGGACACGAATAAAGTAAACCACATTACAAAGAATATGAGTGTGTGCTCTGCCTCTGGGTGCGCACCCAGCACACTGTGGACAAGCACTTGAACTTGTGTGTATCTAACGTGTACAACCACACCAGTCACACAGACCACAGGGTGCAGCAACTCACATCCCTAACGCAGTGTACAAGCAGGGTGGAATCCCAGCCATCTAGAAAGAAACCCTCACAAGCCACAGCGCCCTGAAGCCCTGAAGCCCTTACACTGTGAATAAGATGGACACAAAAGCAAAAACAATTCCTTATGTGAGGTGCCTACACAGTCAAACGTCAACTTCTACTATGTAAATTTGACATATAAAAATGTGAAAAATAACCGAATCATCAACATGAAGGCATGTGCTCAGCATCAACTGTGACATGAAAGATTTTGAAAAAGAACTAGCTATAAATGCCACCTAGTGGCCATTTAAAAACACCAACTTTCATTTTCTGTGAGGCTTTTTCTCCTGCCTTTTCTCAGAATCTAGCTTTTCCCCGGATACAGGAGTGGCAGGTTGGCACCTCTGGGTCTTCTCCAGAGACTGCAAAGGCTTGGTCTCCAGGCCCTTCGCCTGCTGCACAGGGAGCTCTACGGCAGTCAGAGCTCCTGCTGACAGAGAGGAAGTGCCCGGAACTCACCAGGAAGCTCCTCACCGCCATCAGCTACGATTTCCTCTCCAAAAACATTTTCTTAGAAGACACATATCCCTCAGATATATTATTTTTAAATGTCAGTGTTAGGGACCACAAATGGCTCAGCAGGTAACATATTTTCCATGCAAGCCTGACATGAGTTTGATCCCTAGAACCAGAGTGCAAGGAGAGAACCAGCTCCCACAGGTGTCCTCTGACCTTCACACATGGACTGTGGCATGTGAGTGGTAGTATTCACACATGTCCAACACACAAACAGACACAGACACACAAACACACACACACACACACACACACAGATACTTTAAGTATCAATATTAGAGACGGAAGGCAAATGCTTGGTCACCAGTCTGCCTCAGCTGACAGCAATTTTTGTGAGAAGTTACCTTCCTCAAGCTTTTTCTTCAGCTCTTCTATTTCTTTCTGAAACTGGCGAAGCAGAGCATCCTTTGGGTCTTCATTGATTCTGGCTTTGTTTTTAATGTTTTTGGCGCGGTTGGCATACCGCAAGGTACTGATGGTTTCATCATAATTATAATCTGCTGGCCCAATATTTGCACACTGTTGAATTAGAAATGTAAATCATTCTACATCATTTCTTTTTGTTTTGTTTTAAAGATTAATTCTGTATAGTTGTTCTGCCTGCATGTATGCCTGAATGCCAAAAGAGGGCACTAGATTTCATTATAGATGGTTGTGAGCCACCATGTGGCTGCTGGGAATTGAACTCAAGACCTCTGGAAGAGCAGCCATTGAGTGCTCTTAACCTCTGAGCCATCTCTCCAACCCTTTATACCAACTGTAAGACCACCATTACCAAAACATATAGTAAAGCATATATGCAATTTGGCCTTCTTAAAATCAGTATTAATCATGTAGGTATGGAAACATACAACCACAGGCAATTACTTGGTGCATTACACAGAGAAAAGAGATTGATTTGTAAAATGCTATATTCACATTGGTTACGGGCATAAATTACAATCTTAAATTTGCCTCATATGAATTAACTCTGCCATGACTGAAGTCTTACCATCATGGTTTTTGAGTTCCCTCCTAAGGAATCCTGCAGAAGACGCGTCAGTTTAGAGTTCCGATAAGGCACATGAGTGCTTTTTCCATCCACCAAGGCAGAAATGACATTGCCCAGGGTGGACAGCGAAAGGTTGATTTTTGTCGCTTCCTTGAGGCGCTGTCCTGTGGCTCCAGTTTTTGCCTGTCTTTCTGACCCCTAGCAATAAACAGACAAAAGTTGAACTAATTTTTTTTTTAAATCAAGAATGTGTTTTTTCTAATATCTGGTTTTTTAAAAGTAATTTAAAATATCAAATATGACGTCTGGAATTCACCTCAAAGTAATGAGGGAAGAACACACACGCAAAAGCCTAGCCAGCTGCTGACAGCTGTTAATGGTGACAGAAGTACAGAGAATCATGACATTACTCTATCTACTTTCAGACACATCCTAGAGTAATAATTTAAAATTCCATGGAGGTCGTACTTTAGACTTTAACTTTTTTTTTAAATTATTTTTATTTTATTTTATTTTTTTCTTATCAGTTACATTTTATTAACTCTGTATCCCAGCCGTATCCCGATCCCTCATTCCCTCCCAATCCCACCCTCCCTCCCTCATCTCCACCGTGCCCCTTTCCAAGTCCACTGATGGGGGGACCTCCTCCCCATTCATCCGATCCTGTTTTATCAGGTATCTTCAGGACTGGCTGCAAAGCTCTCCTCTGTGGCCTAACAGGACTGCTCCTCCCTTGGGGGGTGGGGAGGTCAAAGAGCCAGGCATTGAGTTCCTGTTAGAAATAGTCCTTGTTCCCCTCACTATGGGAAACCAATTGGTTACTGAGCTACCACAGGATACATCTGAGCAGAGGTTCTAGGTTATATCCATACATGGTCCTTGGTTGAATGTCAGTCTCTGAAAAGACCCTGTGCCCAGATATATTTGGTCCTTGTGGAGCTCCTATCCTTTCCCCGTCATACTAACTCCCCTTCTTTCATATGATTCCCTGTACTCTGCCGAAGGTTTGGTCATGAGTCTTTGTGCTTTGAAAACACTGCTAGTTAGAGTCTTTCAAATGCGCTCAGTAGACTCCTGTCATACGTTCAATGCGCATCCCATCTGTCTTTCTAAACGAGGATTGATCATCTTACCCCATGTCCGCTCTCTTGATTATCTTTTTTAGGTGTATAGATTTCATTATGTTTATCATATCTTATAGGTCTATATAAGTGAGTATATACCGTGTTTGTCTTTCTCCTTCTGGGATATTTCACTCAGAATGATCTTTTCTAGATCCCACCAATTGCCTGCAAATTTCATGATTTCCTCCTTTTTGACTGCTGAGTAGTATTCCATTGTGTATAGACTTTAACTTTTATTAACAGATAGATGGCCACAGAGAACTGTAAGGAGCATGCAGTCACTCACAGCAAGATCCACGAGGTGGAGTTTCCCCATCCTGACATGCATATTTCCATCAACGCCTTTCTCACTGCATTCTATAGTGATTGTAAAGATGGCATGGGATCGGGAACTGTGCTCATTCATATTGGTCGCACCAACAGAACCTTTAACAGAGGAAAGAAACCCTTAAAAACTGTGACAGAATGCCTTTACGCTTGCTTTGTTTGTTTAGACAGGGCATCCTGTAGCCCAGGCTATCCTTAAACTTTGGTTTCCTATCTCTATTTCTTGAGTACCTCCACACCCAGTTTATGCAGTGCTGGGGGCTGAACCAGGGCCTTCCACATGCTAGGTACACACTACCAACTGAGCTATCCTCAGCCCAAAGAGTACCCTTATTAATTAAATTCCTAGAACATTTAAAATACTTGGCCTCCTCACAGTCAAAGCCACTGACAAGGGTTAACTATAAACCACAAGTTGTGTTTTGCCATTGAATACTTTTTGTTCGTTCTCTCTCTTTCCTTTGTCTCTTTCAAGACAGGGTTTCTCTGTATAGTCCTAGCTGTCCTGGACTTGCTTTGTAGACCAGGCTGGCCTCGAACTCACAAAGATCCACCTGCCTCTGCCTTCCTGAGTGCTGGGATTACAAGTATGCACCACCATGACCCCCTGTATACTTCTTTTGTAATTCACACTATAACCAAAGAATCTGCATTAAAACATCATCAGGGCCAAAAATTCTTCACTTCATGCCAAAAGATTACTATCTAAAGATTAACCTAGCTGTGAAACTGGACAGGGTGGTGTCTACCTAGGAGGCCAAGGCAGGCTCCCAAATCCCCAAAGACTACAGTGAAGCCTCAGTGAGCACCCTCAAACAGCACACAGCACAAGCACCTCCCACCCACTAAGTGCTCAGGCAAAATGCTATCATGATTTTAACCTGCCCGGTTGGTGGTGGCACATGCCTTTAATCCCAGCACTCGGGAGGTAGAGGCAGGCGGATTTCTGAGTTCAAAGCCAGCCTGTTCCAGGTCAGCCAAGGTTACACAGAGATACGCTATTCCAAAAAACAAAATACAACAACAACAAAAAGATTTTTAACTAGTAAAACAGCTTCAAAGATTGGCACTATTAAGAGACTGGAGAGCCGGGCTTGGTGGCACACGCTTTTAATCCCAGCACTTGGGAGATAGAAGCAGGGAGAGCTCTGTGAGTTTGAGGCTACCTTTGTATATATAGCAAATTCCCAAATAGCCAAGACTTTGTAGAGATCATCTCTCAAGAAAACAAAAAGCAAACAAACCAAAGAGGCTGGAGAGATGGCTCTGCAGTTAAGAGTGCTGACTGTTCTTCCAGAAGACCTGAGTTTGGTTCCCAGCACTCACATGACTGATCACAATTGTCTGTAACTCCAGTGCCAGGAAATCTGGTGCCCTCTTCTGGCCTTTGTGGGCACTGCATGCACATGGTGTACTTACACACATGCAGGCAAAACACTCATACACATAAAATAAAAATAAGTAAAACCTTACTAGGACAGTAAGACAGTAAGACCCTGTCTTTAAATAATTAGATAAAGATTGGTACTAGGGCTGGAGAGATGGCTCAGAGGTTAAAAGCACTGGCTGCTCTTCCGAAGGTCTTGAGTTCAATTCCCAGCAACCACATGGTGGCTCACAACCATCTATAATAAGATCTGGTGCCCTCTTCTGGCGTGCAGGTGTACATGCAGAAAGAACATTGTATACATAATAAATCTTAAAAAAAAATAAAGATTGGTACTAACGAAGAGAAAACTTTAGTCAGCATGAAAAGTAATCTGTGCTATTGTTCATTCACATATGTTCCCTAGATGGTGAATAAAATGAGTGGACTTTAAAAAATAAAAATTCGCTGGGCAGTGAATTAGTGCCAGCACTAAGGTAGCGGAGGCAGGTGGAGCTCTGTGAATTTGAGACCAGGCTGGTCAACAGAGTAAATTCCAGTACAGATAAGGCTACACAGAGAAACCCTGTCTCAAAATAAGAAAATAAACAACAACAAATAATAATAATAATAAATAAAAGGATAAAAGAATTCAACCTCTACGGGGCAAAAGCCAAACTTCTTTGCTTCTCATCCAGCACTCAAATACGGGCATTTCACCACAGTAATGTCCGCACTTACGGTTCTTGTGGCCCAGAGTCATGATTCTATCCATATCATCAGCATTATTGACCACATAAGCTGATAAATCTTTGATATACACTCCCACATCAGGCCTTTCTTTAACCTGAAAAACAAGCAAAAATCACGCCTAAGACTTTGGTTTATAACAGAGAAGTTTTCCAGTTATTTGCTGAGTATCTACCGTTACACGTGGGAAAACAGTAGGGTACGGTTATGAAAGATGCCTGCTTCACAGAGGTGAAAATGTGTAAGAACTCAGAAAGGAATACTGAACACTAAATTAACTGTGATGATGCCATAGCACACAAGACAGCATAAGAAAACAGCTCACGCTTCCCTCCTCCACCTGTGGTCTCAGAGACCAAAGCCTGGTTCAGGCTCAGTGGCGAGCCCTTTACCTGCCCTTGGGCATGCACCTTAGCCCAGGAATGTATTCAGGGACAAGGAGCTGGTGAAAGGAACAGGGTAAGCCTCTGCAACATGACTTTAACCTAAAATTTTCAAAAATCGAAGACAGGCTGGTCTGGGGTAAAAGAATACGGCAAGGATCTTCAAATGAAAACAAACAAACAAACAAACAAAACACAGACAGGGCACTTACAAAAATAAAAAAATTCCAATACTAACATTTAAGAGGCTATTTTTTTTTTTTTTTCCCCAGAGCTGAGGATCAAACCTAGGGCCCTGCACTTGCTAGACAAGCTCTCTACCACTGAGCTAAATCCCCAACTCCCTAAAAGGCTAATTTTTAAGAAAAATTAAAAAAACAAAAACAAAAACAAAAAAACACAAGAGTTTGTTTTGTATCTTCAAGTATCTTTAGGATGGCACTATCTATCAAATTCACTGCCTGACTCGGCAGCCATGCTCAGCGACTTTTGCTCAAATGGGTCTGCTGGTAAAGAGGGACAGAGCAGGTGGTTTTTAAAAGCACCTCTTATAGGAAGAGAACACACAAATGAATGCAAAAGAACCTTCATCTGACAAGCACTCTATTCTAATTTTTATTTCAACTCTAATTCCATCCTTACCTCCAGCCTCTGAGTCTGATCCTTGCCTAAAAGGTCTCGAACTTCTTCATTATATATCTCCAAGTATGACACTCGCACCAAAAACCTGTAAGTACAATAGAATAGTCAATGTCTTCACTGTGTTTATAATCCCCGCGCTCCCAGGCCTCCCTCTCATGTTAGGAACTGGGAGCACTCTCACCTTGTGTCGCCCTCTGCTTTTGCAATGTGGCCAAATATGTGGGCAAATGAGTTGGGGATGACCCCTCTGAGCCCCGGCACTGAGCGAACACCTTCCATGGTGAAAGTCTTGCCTGTCCCCGTCTGTCCATATGCAAAAATGGTCCCTGAGAAGGAGGCATAGAGTCTGTTACTTCCAGAGTCTGGTGATCTTAACATTAAGCTTTTGACACTTTTAATTCCCTGAATTAAAACTCCACTCTCCAGCTGGGCACAACGGCACACATCCATAATCCCAGTACTAGAGAGAGGAAGTAGGAGGATCACTGCATGTTTGAGGGCAGCCTGGGCTATATGGCAAATTCCAGGGCAACCTGGGCTACATAGTTGAGACTCTGTCTCAAAACAAAACAAAACAAAAACATATTCTCATATATGTTTGACCTTTAGTATCAACATCAACAATAGGTGTTATGCCAAGTAAGCAAAATACTGTTAAAGCACCAGGATCAACAAAACACTTCTAATTAATCTCTAAAAAGTATCCCAAACCCTAAACGTAAAACTCTTACACTGGCTGGACACGGCATGCCTTTAATCCCCACACTTGGGAGGCAGGGGCAGATGGATCTCTGGGATTTTTTGTTTTGTTTTCATTTGTTTTGTTTCAACACCAGGTTTCTCTGTACCCTTAGCTGTCCTGGACTTAACTGTCCCTTGTAGACCAGGCTGGCCTCAAACTCACAGAGATCAGCCTGTCTCTGCCTCTCTGGCTGCTGGAACCATAGGTGCGCCACCACGCCTGGCTGGATATCTGGCATTTCAAAGCCAGACTGTTCTACACAGTGAGTTCCAGACCGGACAGGGCTACACAGTGAAACCCTGTCTCAAAAAAAGAAAAGACAATTTACATTATAGTTAATTCTAAGAAATTAAGTTGGAAGAGACCATTAAATTGGAGTCAGTTAAAGCACAGCAAAGAAGCAGAGCAGACACATGTCCGAGTCTACCGTAACCGGTACTCTTTAGCCACCTGACCTTAGACACGTTAAATTCCCAGAGAAGTCTCCACAGAGGTAAAACAGGCTGATAACCTACTCCACATAGCAACAGGAAGAATTAAATGAAGCGATTCACATCCAGTAATCAACACATACCTGATTGAGGATATTGGTTAAAACGGCATTTTCTTCTTTTCAATTCTAAAATAATTATTATTTAAAAAGAAATGGTCTGTGAGCATGGTGGCGCACACCTTTAATTGCAGCACTCAGGGAAACAGAGGCTGTTTGGATCTCTGTAAGTTCAAGGCCAGCCTGGTCTACAGAGAAAGAAAGAAAAAAAAAAGAAAGAAAAGAAAAAAAGAAATAAGAAAAGAAAAGGTCTAAAGTAACAGTTTCTGTAAAATACAGGGGCTATTAACTAAAAAAGTGATAATTATTTTAGGCAACTGGTTACAACTTACACTTCCTAAATCTATCTATTTACAAATATTTACCTCACACACCTAAGTATAGCACTAGGCACCAAGGACAAATACAAACTCTGGTGTTATGGTGAGAAACCAATCTAGATGAAGTAAGGATGTAAACCGGGCAGGGTAGCGGGGGTGCAAGAAGACAGAGGTCAGGGAACAATTTCCCGAATAGGTGAGTTTACACTGAGAACCAGAAAGCACAATGAAGAACCAGAATAGAGGCAAGAAGAACGGAGACTTCTAGGAACTGAAGCCGTCAGGATGGGAGAAACAGAGAGGGAAAAGGAGGATGGATTCAAGCCAGAAAAACTCACAGGTCCCTAATCACACAAGCTCACAGAAACCACAACCTAGAACAAAGCAAAGCAAGAGCGACTGTTCTGTCAGAGTGCAGCCTCCAGACCACCGTGGCTCCAAGTGCCAAGGAGCAAGCAAGGAAGCTGGAGACGCAGAGAGCCGGAGTCACTGGCCAGGACACTGCAGAGTGAACCTGAGTATGAAGGAGAGGTTCTGGGTGATGATAGCGTGGCAACGCTGGGACCTCGGCCTCAGGGCACTTGGCTCTGGTGGGGACAGTCACACTGAGGAAGCGCTGCACACAGCACTGGGCTCCATCGGCGTTGTCTATACTTTGCTGTGACTCGAAAACTGCTCTAAAAATAGTCTATTATTATTTCTTGACATCGGGTCTTACCTTGAACGCCTGGCTTAGGTGAGCCTCCTACCTTGGCTATCTTCAAGCCGGAATAGACATTCATCACTGAACCTAGCTAATACTATTTTAAAACAGGTGAAGATTAATGGCAGCCCCTGAGAATCCTAAAGATTACACCCGAATTACATTCAGTAACGGAGAATGGCCTGCACTAAGTGTTAGAGCATTCCTATGTAATTATCTCTTCCCAACTGTTCTACTGTTATCAGTTTCTAGAGTAGGCACTAGACAATGGAAAACAGGTACAATCTCTTGGTAGTCAAAGACCATTCTTCATACTATTCATTTTTTATTTTTATAATTTAATTATTTATTTTGTTTTATGTACATTGGGGTTCTGCCTGCACGTATGTCTGTGTGATGGTGTCAGATCCTGTGGAACTGGAATTACAGACAGTTGTGAGCTGCCATGTGGTGCTGGAACTTGAATCAGGTCCTTTGGAAGAACATTCAGTGCTCGTAACCACTGAGGAATCTTTCCAACCCCCATAGTATTTATTTTTAAACAGTCATAATTCTGTTAACTCAAAATTAAAGAAGTAACACTTTTGATTCCAACCAAGATGGATTATCAAGGACTAAGTGAGCCATACTGGCTAGAACTGAAAATAGAAAACCAAAACCAAAACGAAAGCAACAGCTTTCAAAACAGTTAATTAAACAATCTAATTCAGATATGGTGGCATTTACCTTCAGCACCAGCATGCAGGAGGCAGAGGCGGGTAGATCTCTGGGGTTTTCAAGGCCAGTTGGGTCAAATACAGAGCCTGGGAAAGAACAAATCCAAGTCACAGAACAAGAGAGGGACACAAACAGAGAACAGCCGATTTCCCATGAGAACTCCAAAGTGAGACTAGAGTGACCAGAGCCTGGAGGAGGCAGTGTCCTGGGGAGAAGGCAGCAGAGAGAGAGAGAGAGAGAGAGAGAGAGAGAGAGAGCGAGCTCTGGACACTGGCAGAGGATCCTCCTCAAGTACCTAGCTGAGTGCCCACCAGAATATGAGAAAGTCATCTAACAGGGTGGGGGAGAGGCATCTGGAGAGACTGGAAAGAGGAATGGTCAGCATTCACACTACCAAGTGACAGCCGGCCTGGAAAACCCTGGATGTTTAGTACAGTACACAAAAGGATCATACGACAGTGGAGAAGGGGGGACATTGCTCTGGTTTTTACTAGCCAATCTTGGAGGAGACCTGAAGCCAGGCATGGCGGCAGTTGGGAGGCAGAACAGGAGGATTCAAGATCATTCTTGGCTACATGGTGAGGCTAAGGCCAACCTGGATTATATAGCAAGTTTAAGGCCAACTGACTCCAAACCAACAGTAAGAAAGGAAAGAAAGGAAGAAAAAGGAAAATATAGAGGGAGGGAGGGGAAAAAGAAGAGAGAATGAGAACATGTCTCCCTAAAAAGATTAAACTGGTTTTCAAGTAACTGCTGAGAACAAAATGTTCATAAAAAAACTAAAAAAAGATAAAAAATTAAAGTAAAAATCACAATGTCTAGCTTCCAACCAGAACTTGCCAAGTTTACAAAAGAAAAAAAATGATATGGTCTATTAAAGAAATCTGTCAACTAAAACTAACTCAAAATCGACAGAGGCTAGAATCAGTATGCACATCAACAGCGCTAGGAACGTGGGCGTAGGACACACAGAGCCCAGACATCTAGACCTGCAGACCAGAGTGTGGGTGATAGAAACTGCAGTGAGGGGCTAAGGGCACTCGAGGCATCGCAGAGGAGGTCAGAACACTAGGAAACATACCCAAGCAAGCAAAACAGAGAAACTGGAAAACAAAGACAGAGCAGTGCATCAGGAAGCCAGGACAGTTTTTAGCACTCCTACGTATCTCTGGAGTTTCCCTAAGAGTGATGGCAAGGACTGTAAAATACCTGAAGAAAGAACAGCAGAAAATGCCCCACAAAGGATGAAGTCAATAATCTACAAATCCAAAAAGCTTAACACCACAAACACAAGAGACACAAAGAAAAACCCAACAAAGCATATTAAAATCAAATGAAGTGAGACCGGTGATAAAGCAGAAAGTCTTCAAGGCAGCTGAGGAGCCAGACATACTTGAGATGATGGCGGGGCGGACTCCGTGGCAGCCCCTGTTACAATTCCATGCTTAGGGCACTGAGCTGGTTCTGCAGGCAAAGAGGCACTCGCCACCTGAGTTTGAACCCTGGCACTACTGTGAAGGTGAAAGAGAACCAACTCCTCAGATGCGTCCTCTGCTCTCCACACAAGCCCTGTGGCATGCACATGCCCCACTTCTGTTTCTTTCATCTCTCTCTAGCATCTCATACACAGAAACACACAGACACTTTAGAAAAAAATATGCTTCTAATATCAAAGCACAAATTGATTAAAAGGATGGAGAAAAGCACATATCAATAAAAGAAAAGTCAGAGTGTCTATATCAATACCAAACAGCAGATTCAGGGCAAATATCACCAGGAGTAAGGGGGTGATTTCACAGGGATGAGGATATAGCTTAATAGCAGAGCACATGCATTAAGCCCTGAGGGGAGAGACAGGGAATCCAAAAACAGAAAGAACAATTTCACAATAAAAAAGTCACCAATATAAAAAAAAAAAAAAACCCTAAGCATTCACGCACCTTCTCACAGAGCTCCAAAATACATAACAACAACAAGAAAGTAGGAAGTCCAGCATGGCGGTTCATGAGTTTCATTAATCCCAGCACTGAGTGCAAGGCCAGCCAGGGGTATATAGTGAGACTCTTGTCTTAAAAAAAAAAAAAAAAAAAAAAAAAAAGGCAAATCAGAAAACAGACAAGCTATTCCAAGGCCAGGCATGGTGGCACATGCCTGTAATCCCAACACTGGGAGGCAGAGGCAGGCAGATCTTTGTTTGAGGCCAGCCTGGTCTACAAAGTAAGTCCAGGACAGCCAAGGCAAAGAAACCCTGTCTCGAAAAAAACACAAAAAGCAAAGAAAAGATACTAAGAGATTTCTCGGTAACTGTTAGACCAAACAGACAGAAGAGCTAACCAATAATAGTAAAACAACTGTGTAGTAGATATTAAAAGGACACCCCTGCCTCAACAGAACACACAGCATTGTCAAATATACACAAAGCATTGACTAACAAGTTACATTCCGGGAAAGAAAACAAGTCTCAACAAACCTAGAAAGATTCAAATCACATAAAGTATGTTCACTAGCTAAAATGAAATTAGGCTAGAATCAAAAGAAAAACCTCTGGAAAAAAACTTAAAATATCTCAACTAAATAACACATTATCAAGGAAGCAATCAAGGGGCTGGGAGATGGGTGGTTCAGTTGGTAAAGAGCTTGCCACACAGGCGTAAGGACTTGAGCTCAATCACAACATAAAAAGCCAAAGGTGGTGGCATGTGCTTGGATTCAAACTCTGGGGAGGCGTCTACAGGAGGATCCCGAGGCTCACAAGCTAGCCTACATGGGCCTCGGTCTCAAAGAACAAGGGAGATCCCTCCTGAGGAACAACGCCCGAGGTTGACCTCTGGCCTTCAAACAATGTGCACAATACACATCCATGCACACTGGCACACACATAAAGCTGCAAACACGTAAACATGCACATACACACCCACAGTGGAATAGAAAGCATTCTGGAATGGTGTATGTGAAACACGGTCTGAATGTTTTAGATGACACTAAAGCAGTATGTGGGGATGGATATGGGTATATCACTAAACTCCTATACAGAAGGGTGAAAAGTCTCCAAACAGTGACCCCTGTTCCCACTATAAGACAACAGAGGCTGGGCACAAGTACATGACTTTAGCCCCAGCACTTGGGAGGCAGAGGTAGAAGAATCTCTGAGTTCCAGGCTAGGCTGTTCTACATAGCAAGTTCTAGGTCAGTCTAGGCAATGTAGAAAGTCCCTGTTTCAAACAAACAGAAAACAAAAACAGAGAAAGAACAAATTAAAATCCAAAGTCAGAGAAAAGAAGAAATTAAGATCAGAACAGAGCAACAGGACAGAAACATCAAACAACACAGGAAAAGTGAAAAACATCCAAGGTATAATCTTGTCAACTAGTCAGGAAAAAGAATCACCATATGGGGAAGAGAAAGGTTAGCACTGAGCATTCTAACACCTGGAGCCATGAGAACAGAGAACAACTTCGTGATTAAAATGACAACTGCCTCTTTAATCCTAGCGCTCAGGAGGCAGCAGCAGAAGCAGGTAGGTTTCTGAGTCTGAAGCCAGCCTGGTCTACAGAATTCCAGGTCAGCCAGGGCTACACAAAGAGAAACTCTGTCTCAGAAACAAAACAAAACAAAACAAGAAGCTCGCTCAAGAGAAGAAAAGTCCTGGACCCACTTGCGTAACTGCACCTGAAGAGCTTACCAGCCTACCTACAGAGAGGGCTGCACCCAGCTGCAGCACTGATGAGTGCTCTCCAGTGTCTGAGGAACAATATCAATTCTACACAGGTTCTACTAAAAGTTTAAAAAGGGACTAATCATAATTGGAGGTTATTGGAGAACTAGAGGCCGGAGAGATGGCAGAGGAGCCATGTCCCACTGCCAGCATCTATACTGTGCAGCTGACAACCGTCTGTAACTCCAGCTCCAGGGGATCCAACACCTTCTGACCTCCACCAGCACATACCCCCACACACACACACATACACACACACACACAGTTAAAAATAAGTCTTTTAAGAAAACTAGCAGCTTTAGCCCCAGCACTCATAGGGAGAGGCAGGCGGATCCTTGTAAATTCAAGGCCAGGCTGGTCTACAGAGTGAGTTCCAGGACAGCCAGGGCTACACCGAAAAACCCTGTCTTCAAAGACCAAAAAAGAAAACTAGCATTATTCTGATAATCAAACTAGCAAAAGACATTTCCAGAAAACTGTGGTTTTATATCTGTCATTAACACAGGTGCAAAATTTTTAAATAAAAACTTGGCAAATCAAATGTAACAATATGTGAAAAAGAACAAAAATCCATGATTAAGTGACAAAGCTGGTTTCACTTATAAAAACCTAATAACAAAAAAACTACATTTGAAAAAATGAAATATACACTCCTGCAAGAAAGAAAGGCAAACAAACAAACAAACAAACTGTCAGCAAACTGAACTAGAAGAAAGGCACCTCCTCAGTCTGCCTGAGAACATTTCTATCTATAGCGAATACTAAGTTCACCAATCAAAGAATAAGTACATTTTCCCCAAGATCAGAAGCAAGACCACAATGTCCACTTTCTCCAATTATGTTCTACATTTATTGGAGTTTCTGGCCAGGGAATCAGGCAAGAAAGTACATTAAAGGCAAAAGATTGGAAAGAAAAGTAAAAACTGTCTTTACAGGCAGACAATACAATTATGCATGTAGAAAATCCTGGAGAACTTTTTTTTTTTTTTAAGTATTAAGAGTCTGAATTTGATCTCCACCTCCTGCCCGAGGGAAAAACACTAAAATCAACAAGAATTATTAAGTTTAGTAAGGTTTCAGATACAAGGTATTCAACTGCAAGTCATGAAACAGCCATTAGGATGATGCTACCAAAATGTCAGTAACAGATGCTGGCAAAGGAACGGAGAAACTTGGAACGTTCATATCACTGGTGGGAATGTGAAATGGTGACGACACTAGAAATACCATTTGGCAGTTGGTCAAAGAAAGTTACCCCATGACTCAGCAACTCTTCTCCTAGGTGTGTATGTTCAGGAAAAAGTTAAAAGCTTGTACAAGAATATGCAAAACAACATTATTCCTCAGCCCAAATGTTCAACTGTGAATGTCCAAACAAAATGCATCTACACAAAGGAATAGTATTTGCTCATGAAAAGAATGAATGCTGATACAGTCTACAATAAGAACACAGAAAAACACTGTGCTAGATGAAAGAAGCCAGATAAAGGACACTGTGGTATGTGAGCCTCTTTCCAAGACATGCCAGAGCAGGAAAACTCCAACAGAGCAGTCATGCGAGAAGAGGACTGAAGTGGCTGAAAACGAGATCCAGACTGCTTCCTGGGTTGCTGCAAACAATCTTAACAAAGGTGGTGGTGACAGTTTGCACACTGTGATCCACTGAAAAACGTGTGAATCCTATACTGTCCAATGATGAGTGGATTTATGTCACTTCAATTTTATCTAGTAAGAAAAATTACTTTAAAATCAAATACATTTCTGTATATTAGCAATATATACAATATAAAAAATATATATATCAATATAAAATTATGCAAACAATTCTATTCGCCACAGAATGCTGAGAAGTGGGCTGAGAGAGAGATGGCTGAGCGGGTAAGACACTTGCCACCAGACCTGACACCTGAGTTCAAACCCTGGAATCCCATGGTGGAAAGCCAGAAACCACTTTCCCAAGCTGTCTTCTGGTCGCTACACAAATGCCATCGCACAAATTTCCTCACCTAAGTAAGTAAATGTAACTTTTTAAGTTCATAAGAATAATGTGAAGACTATTAAAAGAAGTGAAAGAGTTTAATTAAGCAAGACATAAACAGTAATGTTAATGAAAAAGAAGACTCAAAAGCGTCAACAGAGCAATTCAACACACTGTGATCAATAGCCCAAAAGGGATTTTTATGGAAACTGCTAAGGTAGTTATAAAATCTATATGAAAATACAAAGGAAAAAACCAATTATGGAAACTAACAGACAAAAAAGAAAGCCAGCCAAGTTGGAGAATGGTTGCCAGCTCAGAGTTGCTACCTAACTTCAACAGCACACTACAAAGCTACGGCCATCAAGGCAGACTCTACACGGACAGAACAAGCAGTCCGAAAAGTAAGTATACACACCTCTGTCAGCAGAGTTTTGACACCCCACCCCCCCAAAAGCCAATTCAATATCAAAAGAAGGAATGACTTATTGGTTTTGTTTTGTGGATTTTTCTTTTTCTTTCTGTCTTTTGAGACAGGGTTTCTCTATGTAGCTCTGACTCTCTTGGAACTTGCTTTGTAGACCAGGCTGGCCTCAAACTCAGAGATCTCCACCCCCAAGTGCTGGGATCAAAGGCACAGGCCACCAGCACTAAACAGTGCTGGAACAACTTGGTATCTATATACATGTCTAAATCTGTCTATGTGCTTACCATTTGACAATCTAATTTCTAGGTAGCTATCCAAGACAAACTTTACATCCTTACCAAGAATTAAAGCAGTATTATTTATCTTAGCAAAAAGTCTAGACTTCCATCAACTGATAAATGGACAGGGTGTTACATACTTACAGTACAATGCAATTCAGAAATGTGGATGCTTAAGAATCAGTGCAAGGCTAGCCTCAACTACTAACAAGTTCAATGTCAACCTGGGCTATTTGAGACCATGTCTCAATAAAGGGACACAATTTAAAAAGAATAAAATCACGAGATAAGCCAAGGATGGTAGTGCAAACCTTTAATCCTAGCACTGGGGAGGCAGAGGCAGGAAGACAGGAAGATCTCTGAGTTTGAGGCCAGCCTGGTCTACAGAAGACAGTCAGGGCTACAGAGAGAAACCATCTTGAAAAACCAAAAGCAAAATAAAAAGCATACAGTAGGTCAGGCCTGGAGAGATGGCTCCGTGGTTAAAAGCCCTTGCTGCTCTTTCAGAGGACCTAAGTGAGGCTCCTGAAACCCAATTGGTGATTCACAAATCAACGACCTCTTATGGCCTCTGAGGGTACCAGCAATGCGCATGGTGCACATACATAGAGGCAAACGCTCAATTGTACAAATAAAATAACAAATAAATCTTTTTTTTCTTGGTAAGTCACAAAGTATTAACATGAAAAGAGCAGTAAACTCCAAAAACATTACACAAAGAGAAAGAAAACGGCTTTTTTTTTTTAAATTGCATTTTATGGGCTTGAGAGATGGCTCCGCAGTTAAGAGCACTGGCTACTCTTCCAGAGGACCTAGGTTGTATTCCCAGCACCCACAGGGTGGCTCACAACCATCTGTAACTCCAGCCCCAGAACCGCCTGCCCTCTTCTGACTTCCATGAGCACTGTATGTATGCAGAGCACGCACAGACCTACGTGAAGGCAAGATACTCATACACGTAAAATAAAAATAAATCTTTAAAAACAAAAAGGTAGCATCTTATGATATCATTTCAGTGAGATTTCAAAAAGACAAAACGACTGTGACACGAGAGCAGGTCAATGGATGCAGGGCAGGAGAGTGCAAGAAGGGTGGAAAGGAATGCCTGAGGATGCCACCAGCATTCCAAAACAGAACCTCAGGGAGGTCTCACAACTGTGTATGCTTACCATGACTATCAAGCTGCAGGTGCGATTACATGGACTACCTATGTACTGGGCATCACCTATACAATAATAAAGGTGTTTTGTTTGTTTTTTTTTTTTTTTTAAGTAAGCCGCATAGTCACTCACCATTGTAGCCTTCCAGAACAGAATCAATAATAGGTCTTGCAGTTAAGTTATATACATCAAGCTGTTTACTTTCTGGTCCAAAAACAGTATCAAAAGTAAATGTCTTCGGAGGTTCGTTGGAAGAGTCGTTCTTATGGACAGTGATGGTGCCTCTCATCTCATCCACGCTGACGGCCTGTCTATAGCACATTGATTTCTCTCTTTCGTTGAGGGGCCGGCACCTCACAACAACCTTCACATTATCGCAGCTTTCGGGCTTCTCAGATTTATTGATCTGATGGAGACAAGGTTTACAAAGAACAGAAAGAACATTCATTTTTGTCCTAAGTTTGTAACTGGAAAAGATGACTTTTCCACCTCAGCACCCTGAATGTGTTAGGACTTCACAAGTCTCTGTCAAATGCGACGAAAGATCTCTACACACACAGGAAGGGTTTGTTAGGATGCAATGAGAAAATGTCTCTTTTGCAGTACAAAAGAGAGAGAAAAGAGGCCCGTGTTCCTCGGTGAGTCTGAGACCAGCCTATGTAATACAGTGAGACCCTGTCTCAAAACAAAGCAACCATGTCTGAGGGCCTTTGCTCTCCCAGGACAGCTTATTTCATTTTCTAGAATGCATTTATGAAATTTTTATCATGACACATCTATACATGACCTTCTCTGCACAACAGTAAGTTAAGGACAATGACATACAGAGAAAAATGTCTTAGGAACATTTGTATAAAGTTTTGATTTTCAAAATTTTACATGGCTAGGAAATTAAGTCCAAACAGTCCCATTACTATCAATATGCTTCTCCCCAGCTTGGCCTTCATCACCTTAGGCTCTGGCATATTACCTGGGCCCTGAATTAGTCTCCTAACTATGCTCCTAAATCTAACTAAACTGCCCTTCAGTCTGTCCTCTTACATGGTGGTGTAAACACAAACCAAACCACATTACTCTCCAATGTGAAAATCTCCCACAGATGACAGATATTAAAAATAAAAATGTTAAGGTGGTCTAGAAATGCCTGTAGGCGTCACCAAATACTCTGGCTCCTCTTAGCAGACTTTCGTGATCTTTTCTAATGCCCACTTCTTCACCCTGGCTTTCCTTCTGCCTAGAACATTCCTCATGTCCTCCTTCACTTATTTATCCTTCAGTTTTCAGCTCAGCAGCCACTTCCTATGGGAACACTTCTCTGACTAGGTCAAACGGTTTTTTTTTTTTTTTTTAATAGACTCTGAGAGAGAAAGAGAGAGCAGCACATCCTGCTTTTAAAGGATACAATTTTACTCCTTTGCTCCTTGATTGATATCTGTCATTCTATTCACCTGAGCTCAGAACAAGTAGTCAACAGGCTGAATTCAGCCCATAATATTCTTTCATTTGGTCCAGAGTATTTTTGTTTTGTTCAGACACTGGGGTCTCAGGCAGCTTGGAACTTATCAAGAAGTCAAGGACTCTTTTTTTTTTTCCTCTCTCTCTCTCTCTCCCCCTCTCTCCAGACAGGGTTTCTCTGTGTACCTCTGGCTGTCCTGGAACTCACTCTGTAGACCAGACCAGGCTACCTTCGAACTCATGGAGATCCACTTGCCCCCGCCTTCCAAGTGTTGGGATTAAAGGTGCCATCACCGCCTAGCTAGCCTTGAACTCTTTTTATCCTCCTCCTCCCTCAGCCTTTCAAAATGCTGGCCAGCTGGCTCACAGTAGTTTTCAGTATTTTAATCAGCTGCTAAAATTGAGAAACTCTACAAATATAGCAACTTAAGTCTCTTGAAAAGTAGATCTGGTATCCGTAGGCCAGCATTTTCCAGTTCACCAGAGCCCACTTCTATCATATGCCACTTACCCACTTCATTTATTAAGACTGTCTTTTCTCTGTTACTATGTATGGCTTTCACCTCTGCCTCAAAAGGCAAGCTTCTCTTTCTCCCAAGTCAAAAATCTGGCAAATGGGGGCTGGGGAGGTGGCTCAGTAGTCAAGAGCACTTTACTTTCTAATCCTGCAGAGGCCCTGGGCTGGGTTTCCAGCACCCACATGGCAGCTCACAACTGCTTATATATAACTCCAGTTCCAAGAGGTCCCACGCCGTCTTCTTCCTTCCCCTGGCTCGTGGTGCACATACACGCATGCGAACGCTCATGCAACACATAAAGTAAAAATAAAGACACAAAAACTGGCAAGTTTCGCTCAACCAACCCTACCACCTATATAACCAACACACATATATATAAGGCTAGTGTCCAATATTTATCGAATACCCTGCAGGTAATGAATAGAAACAAACACTGAGCATTCTGTGTTAAATGCCAAGTCCTTGAGGTGTCCTGTGCATTGTTTTATTTCGCCTTGATAAAAACCCCAAGAAGAAAAGTTTAATTGTGTGGGAACTAAGGGTCCAGGCAATTTGAATAACCGTCAGAGGCCTCATAACCAATAAATAACCTTTCGTGGCTCGAGTCTTCTCCAATGGGACTTAAAATCACCCCCTTATTATGGCACGATAACAATCCGTGAAACCCTAGGAGGTAACCAAATCGCCACCGCGTACTCACACAAAGACACCTATGGGTCACACTCTGCACCATAAGCTAAAGTGCCCCCAAGGGAATGACAGCTTACACCCCGGGAACGGGAGGCCAGGGCGGGGGCTCTAGGGGCGCGGGCACCCCGTACGACCCCCGCGGCCGCGCGCAGCCACCAAGCCCCCGCTGCCCGCGCCGCGCTTTCCCGTCGGACAGCGCAGGCCCGGTGGGAGGCAGCGCGGGGCGGGGCGGCGACAGGGCGGGTCCCGGGCGCCCCCGGACGCCCGCTGGACCCCAGCCCCGCCGCCCTGTCCCCTCCCGGGCCTCGCGGCCACGCCCGCCCGCCGCGCGCTTCTATGGCAACGGCCGCGCCCCCGAGCAGGGCCGCCACGATGAGCCGGAGCCCCAGCGGCCGAGTGGCCGTCCTCACCGGCATGGTGGCCGCGCCCCGTGCTCCGCCAACGTCCCCGCTCGGGATGCAGCCCAACAACCCCGGGTTTGCGGGCGACGCTGGCCGCAGGCGACCGAAACACCTCGGCGTTCCAGGGACTGCGGCTCGCTCGGCGCAGGGCGCAGGGCGCAGGCGCACTCCGAGCTCGCCCCGCCCCAGCTCGGGTGCCCTGGGCTTCTTGGAGTGCGCGTGCGCAGGGGCTCTTCGCGTCCATCTCCACGGACGCCGCGCTGCCTTGTCTCTGCGCTGCAAACCTGGAGGTTCAGGTTGCGACTCTGGGGACACCTGACCCGCCCAGATTGCGCGGAGCTTCTGGCGCCCCCAATATCCCAAATATTAAAAACAGCAGTGGACAATAAAGCACCAGAATTCCGATGAATCCTTATTTCATGAGGAATATCAGAGGTTGGGTTCTGGATATCTCTGCCTGCACCAGCAGTTTGAGAATTTGAGTAAGAAGTTGTGCTACGTGAACTTAGTCTGTTTATGTGCATTCCTCAACCATTCAGTTGACTGTAGAGCGCTCCAGTAGACAGGTGAGGGCTTTTGTTTGGGGGTGGTGCCATGGATTGAACCTCAGGCCTCAGACATGCTGGGCAATGGTCACGCTCCTATTTAAAACTGAGCTCTTTGCAGACAGAGGTTTATTTCTGGCCTGAGGTATCTGAATGAAAAAAAAAAAAGAAGAAGAAAGAAAGAAAGAAAGAAAGAAAGAAAGAAAGAAAGAAAGAAAGAAAGAAAGAAAGAAAGAAAGAAAGAAAGAAAGGAAAAGGAAAGGACATGACTGTTCCCAGGTATGGTGGAGGAGGTTTATTGTAGATAAAAGAGAGGGCACAGCCAGAGTCAGAGACATCTGGGAGAATTCAGGGTGAACGTGACCCTGAGCCAGGTCTTACGAGGAGAGTGAGGAGGAGAGAGAAGAGATGGAGGAAACCAGCGGATTAGTGGAGCCAAAATGGTTGGATTATATAGGGAAGAGCCCCAGAAGGGCAGCCAGCGCCTGGGCAGGAGAGTTCAGGGGGAGGCAAACCCTGTAACAGGCAGGGACTGAGGGATGCCAGGAGAGCCTAGCAGCCAGGTCCACTTTCCTAAGTTAAATAGGCAACCCAGTTAGCCATTTATCCCTGGTTTGAGACGTAAAGGTATCCACTCCAGAAACTGGTCAAAGCAGAATCTCCATCTAGATGGCATTTGCTCAACAGAACCGGTTTGGATTCTTCAGTTACGGGAATTTGTTTTGGTTTGATACAGGGTCTCACTGTGTAGACCAGGGAGTTGCCTTGAACTCACAGAGATCCTTTGACACCCCAGTGCCGGCATTAAAGCCATCTACATTGCACCTGGGAGTTACCGGCGATTTTAAGTTGCAAGAAATTGTAAAGCATGTTTTGTGTCAACATTTACAATGTTCAGCTTGGGGCTGGAGAGAGGGCTCAGCAATTAAGGGTACACACCGCTCTTGCAGAGGGTGGCGTTAGGGTCCCAGCACCCAGCTCAGGCATTCATGACACTCTCTTAGCAGTTGGTCTCCATAGCAGTTGGTCCTTTCTTCCCCCGATGGAACCAAGGTAGTCAGGGTTAGTGGCAAGCACCTCCACCCACTGAGCAATCTTAAAAGATGTCTTTAGGGGCTGCAGAGACGGCTCAGAGGTTAAGAGCACTGGCTGTTCTTCCTTAAGGTCTTGAGTTCAATTCCCAGCAACCACATGATGACTCATAACCATCTATAATGAAATCTGGTGCCCTCTACTGGCATACAGGCACACATGCAGGCAAATTTTTTTTTAAGTTTTTTTTTTTTTTAATATATTCTAAATGAATCCAGTTTCATGGCTATGCCCATTTTTCCTGGTATAATCCTGCATTCAAATGCATGTCGTATTACATCATACGACACAACATCGAGATATTTAGGCCACCATAAGCATCTTGAATCTAGAGGCTTTTTATGTATGTTTTTTTTCCTCTCTGTGTTACATCTCTGAAAGAGTATTAAAATGTTTGCTGAAAGGATGAAATCAACCCATTTTGAGTGCATTGCTTTGCATTCAGATACCTTCTACTAGTGTAAAGGTTTTTAGCTGTGTAAAAATCATGTTATTAATACCGTACAAAAGGAAAAAATAGAAGAAACATGGCCATTGTACACTGTGTTCCAGTTGGGGAGCAGAGCAAAGGACCTTTCAGAATGGCCTTGCTGGTTAATTAGTTTATTTCATGGACCACCAGCAGGAAGGGAGTGTCTTCAAAGCGAGCCCAGATCCTCGCCTGCCTCACCACAGCAGAGCACAGACCCTCACCCAGAAGAACCAAGATCCACCTCCTTCCAGCCCAACCTCTCCCCTGGGTGTCAGTCCACTTGGGTGTGTAACAGATACTTTAAGTTTATCCCGTCAACGTTTAAAGCCCATTCCCCGGTTAGCATCCCTCACTTCCCTACTGCCTTAAAGTAAAAGCAGAGTTTGTGTCTCACCATCACTACCTGTTGTGGGGGAAAAAAAAAAAAGTGGCTACTAACGTTCAATATTGATTTATATGACGATTAGGGTGACAGTTATCCCTTAACCCGCTGTATTAGAAATAAATGGGCACAGAAACCTGTTAGATTTTTAATAAGCCTTAATATGCCTGGGGCTGGGAAGATGTTACCCCTCTAAGCTAGCTTGTCTATTTTCCATCTAAAAGCCCCATCAAATGCTTGCACAGGTTCCACTTGAGCTGTTCCTGTTCCATTCGGCCAGTCCTCAGAGCGAGCTGCTTTTGGCCACATATTCCTGGTTCACCCTGACCCATGGCAACCTGCTTCTTCTTTTCTTTCTCCTCCCTGACCCCCTCCTGGTCCTTCTGCAATCCCCCAAAAGCCCTCAAACCTAGGCTTCGCCTACCTCTTCCTGCCCAGCCCAGGTGTAGGCACTTTATTCACCAATCAGGGACAATTTGGAAAGCAAGGTTTTGGATACGTGAGGATACGTGAGGCTTTGCTCCTAAGGAACTTGGGAAGCAAACAGTTAACATTTGAAAACATAGTAGCTTCATATCAACCACAACAACTACCACTGTGGTCCCTCACAGGCATTGCTACTTTCAGAGTTGGTTTCCATAATAGCATCCTTACGGGGTAACAGCTGTGGCTTGGTTGGCGCGTCCTTGCCCAGCAAGCTTGAATCCCTGGGTTCCATTCTCAGTGCCTCATAAACCTGGTATACGCAGGTGGAGGGAGGAGAATCAGAAACTCAAGGTCATTCTCAACTACATGGTGAGTCTGAGACAACCTGAGATCCATGAGACAGAGGAAGCCAGGTATGGTAATCCCAGCACTCAGAGGCAAGAGACAGATTGTTAGCTATCTGTGAGTTCAAGCTTGGTCTGTATAGCGAGTCCCAGGTCAGAGCAGCAAAGTATGACCCGTCCCCAAAACAAACAAACAAACAAACAAACAAACAGAAAACCCAAGGGGCTGGAGAAACGGCCCAGTGGGTAAGAGCACTTGGGAAGGTGAGTTCTCTTCTTTGACCATATTAAGCCTGGGCATCAAATTCAGGTCATCAGGCAAGACAGGGAGGTCTTTACCCACTGGGTCATCTTGTTCACCCTATGTACAAACTTTGTTAAGATATAATTAATACCCCACACCATACACTTCATCAATTTAAATTGCGTAATTCATTGGGTTTTGCTAACACGGGTGGAACGGCATGTCTATATAACTACAATCAACTCCTTTACCCTAAAAAGAGGTGTAAGCCTAAAAAGTTCTGTGCCTAGAGTAGTCACTCTGTGACAGGGTCCCAGACTTAGTGGGCCCACAGACCATAGCATGACTGACTCCGTGAGGGAAGTACCATTCACACTGTAAAACTCAGCACATAGACAGCACCGCCTGCCAAAAATGAAAACAGAAACCTAACCTACCAAAGCTCTGTGAAAGTCTCTAAATGTACCAACCTTGCTTTTGGCTCTGTAGTTCTGATTCTGGCTAACTGTTCTTGTTAACTGAGTGATGTCAACCCATATGTTTGTGCTTAAAAGCTCATCCTGAGAAAGGCTCAGGGCTACGCTGTGATCCCAAACACCCAGCGTAGTTGCTGGCTGGCTAATAAAGACTTTCTGTTGGCTTAAGTCCATGTGTGAGCAGTCTTCTCTGGTAAATATCCCACAACGTTTCTGTCTCTGTGTCTTTGCCTAGTCTGGACATTTCATGCAAATGGAATTACGTCATGGGTGACTTTTGCGAATGAATTCGTCCACATTTTTAGCATGATTGATGTCATAACCCTTTCTCTGGCCTGTATTCATGTATGTACACCAATGTGAGTGAGTGTCTGGTGCTCATGGAGACCAGAAGAGAGAAAAACAAACAAACAACAGACAAACAAACAATCCAAAGCATTGCCAGTTCCAAGGTGAGAACGTAGTTCAGTTGGGAGAGAGCTCACCTAGCATGCGTGAGGCTCTGAGTTCATCCCTAGTGCCCTCTCCTGGTGATGCCTCTAATGCCAGCACTTGGGAAGTAAGGAGGTTCTGAAGTTCAAGAGCATCCCGGGCAAGCCAGAAATACATGCTACTGCTTCAAAAACAAAACCATTACTAGCCCCCTACACATTCCTGGTACCCCTTTCCACCACTATTCAACACCATCCCAAGGCTGCCGAGATGGTTTGAATAAGAATGGCCCTCGTAGGCTCAGAGAGCGGAGTGCTTAGTCGTCAGGGAGTGGTGCTGTTGGGAGGTGTGGCCTTGTTGGAGGAAGTGTGTCACTAGGGGTGGATTTTGAGGTTTCAAATGCTCAAGCTGGGGGTCCGGTGTCTCTCTCTTCCTGCTGCCTGTTGATCTAGATGTAGAACTCTCAGCTTCTTCTCTAGCACTGCATCTGCTGGGTGTCTCCATGCTTCCCACCGTGACAATAACGGACTGAACCTCAGAAACTGTAAGTCAGCCCCAATGAAATGTTTTCCTTTATAAGAGTTGCCATGGTCATGGTGTCTCTTCAGAATAACAGGACATTGACTAAGACAGCTATTGTGTAAATGGATAAATGCAGAAATGACTAACCTACCTTAGAGGGTGGGATTATCACTTTTTCTGTGAAGCAAAGTCTTGCTAGCCCAGGCTGTCCTCAGATCCACTATGTAGCAGAGGATGACCTTGAACTTCTGAACCTCTTGCCTCCACCTCTTAAGTGCTGGGATTACAGGCATGGACTACCACACTGGGTTTATGTGATGCTTCGACTCAAATCCAGAGCATTGTGGGTAACTGAGCCACATCCACAGCTGGGATTTTCGCCCTTTTGGATAAGCAGAAACCCAGACCCTGAGATCAATGTGCAGTAGGCCAGGAGCTATCCCAAGACTCAGGAGTGCTTTCTTGATGCTCTTCATGTCCTCGCATCAATTCTATCAGGTAAGATGCAGGATGTATGGCCAGGCACACACCAGACAATCCAGGAAGACTGTGGAATTCTGTGTGGGGACCAGGCCTGTTTAGGGAAAAGGTGTAAAGCATGGGTATAAGGGTGGAAGAGGAGGAGCCTCTCACTCACAAGTGGGTGCAGACTTTCACTTTTTCACACGCAGGTGCCTAGCACCCAGTTTCACAGCGAGGGCTAAGATGCAGCCACCCGGCAGCGGAGCAAGTAAGTCCAGCAAGCCCACCGCTTCCTTGAGGTGCCCCAACTATAGGGTCACAGCACGTGGCCGTGAAAAGCTAGCCTGGATCTAGGCTCCACCAGGCTGGCGCCTAGGGTGAGAGGCATGAGCCATCTCTCTGTCGTGTGTTGGCTTTGCTCTCCTGGAGGACCCCTAGTGGCCTTTCGATGAACAGCACGGGTTCCTCGAGCCTAGGCCGGGTCCAGACACCAGTAGCCTAAGCCGCATCTCAGAGGCACCAGGAGTGCTCCTGGCCTGCCCTCCTGATGCACATCTCGAGTGAAAACACGCACTGTGCTTTGGCAACTATCCATCACCTCCTCTGCGGGACCCAGACCCAGTGCTGCCGGTGTGGTTTCCCTCACCTAGCTAGCAGGAGCTTCTGCCTTAGAATAGGCCAGCAGGGGGCTTAATTCCATCTGGATTTAAGATCCTCTAGCCCCTTTGGTCTTTGGTCGCCTTAATCAGGAGGCCTTGCCACTGCTGGACCCCAGACTCTGCCAAAACTCTGGCCACCCTCCTTGATTCTTCTCCCAACAAGTTGAGATGTGCTATGCCTTGCAGGAAATCCTCTCCAGGCTAAGAACGTCTTTTATTTTTCTGAGCCAAAGTATATATACATATACATATATACATAAATCCTGTGGATGTGTGTCTGCCTGTGAGTTTGTACATGCTAAATGTGGGTGCCTGTGAAGGCCAGAGATGTTGGATCCCCCTAGGAGCTAGAGTTACAGGCAGCTGTGAGCCACCTCATGTGGGCACCAGCAACCAAACCCTGGTCTTCCGCAAGAGCAATGTTCACTCTTCACCGCTGAACCAGCCCTTCCTTGCAGGCCACGTCCAACCTGGCTCTTTTTGCTATCTTCCTGCGGCAATATGGTCACAGTAACAGTAGGAAGGCCCCTACGGGATGGTGACAGTTGCTAGGACAAGTGACTTCAAGTTTACTTCCAGAAACTTGACCTGGCTGTGCCCATGAACGTGGTCCCTAGTGACTTGAGACCCTTCTCTGAGAGGGGCAGGAGGTCCAGGTGCTGAGGAAAGAGCAGGAGTTCTGTATGTGCTGCAAGTTTGCTTGGCCGCCAGAGTTTTGCTGCAGCATTCTGTCAGGACATGGTTTCTCAGTCAGCTTCCCAGACCTTCCCACCGCCGGCTGCCCTCTTCCACCTGGAGGGTGGGGACATTCCTGCCATTTCTCCAGCGCCTTCCCTGGCCAATGCCAGTCTCCAAGGAAGCAGGAGAATATGGCTTGTGTGTCCAGTTCTAAACCTTGAATACAAATGTTTATTACAATATAATCTGTGGGCTGGAATGATGGCTCAGTGGTTAAGAGCTCATGCTGTTCTTGCAGAGGATCTGGGTTTCTTTCCCAGGACCCACATGGTGATTCACAAACATCTGTAACTCCAGTTGAAGGGCATCTGTTGCCCTCTTCTGGCTTCCTGGTATACACAAACCCCCTCATAAACATGCGAGTGCACATGCACACACACAATTTTTTTTAAATCTTTTTTTTTTTGTTTTGTGTTTTGAGACAAGGTTTCTCTCTCCGCATAGCATTGGTTGTCCTGGACCCATGTTGTAGACCAGGCTGGCCTCATAAAATCTTTTTTAAAAGATATACTTTGTGCCCACTAAATTTTGTTTTTGTCTAATGAAACCTCAAGTGAATAACCTTTAAAAATAAGTAGTTTGGGAGGTCATAGTAATATTTTGTTTCTCTAAAAATGTAGTTTCAAGTCATTAAAGCCTTTGGTATTTGGAAGTTTACAAAGGCTTCCACGGTTAGAAGCCTAGTTGTTTGTTTTGCTTTTGGTTTTGACTTTCAGAGACAGAATCTTCTGTAGCCAGGCTAGACTCAAATTCACTAGATAGCCAACGTTGACCTGAGCCTCCTGCCTCCACCTTCCCAGTGCTGGGATTTTGTGTGTGTACCACATCTGACAGAGACGCAGTCTTCTCAGACCTGAACCATCTTCAATACAGGCGGAAGGAAGGGGGTGGGGCAGGGCATCAATTGGTAAAGCGCTTGCTGTGTGAGTGAGAGCCTGAGCTGGCTGAGATGAGAGGCATTTATAATCCCAGCCCCAGGGAGGCCGAGGAGATAAGTCCCTAGGGATTGCTGGCCAGCCAGCGTCACTTACTGGAGCCACAAGTTCCAGGCAAGGAAGAGATGAGAGACCCTGTCTCAAAACACAAAAGGTGGTCGATGCCTAAAGAATGATATTTGAGTATATCCTCTGGCCTCCTGTACATACACGCACACACACACATGCATACAGAGGGATAATAAGGTTGAAGGAAGATATGAGGCTACCAGGCTATCAAGGCCCTGGGCAGTTTGTCAGAGTGCCTGTCTGCTGGGATTGAGAGGAGGAGTGAGCGAAACCCACAGCTCCGGGGAAACTTGGGTGAGCTCTTGCAGCTGAACACACATGACGCAGCCCAGCCTCCGAAGCGCCCCTGTGGCTGAGCTGGCAGGCAGTGGAGGTTTCAGACCTTTTGCAAAGGGAGTCCCTCTGAAGTACATGACAGTCACCACTTCCTAGTGACTTGCCAGCCAGGCAAGATGTGGTTTGGTTTTTCTCCCAGAAGTATTTTCAGTGGCAGGCCACTAGAAGACAAGCTTACTGTGTGTGGATGCCCCGGTCCCCATGGATAAGAAAACAAAAGCTACTGTGACATGATGTAAGGCTTTGGCCTCTTTTATTTTCTTTTCTTTTTTTTTTTTTTTTTACAGTCAACTCCACGTGTAAAAGACTTCATAAAGCATTGTGGCTCTGGCTGTACCCCGAATGAGCTGCTGGGGACGGGACTGGCTATTCCGAGCAGACTTCACCGGGACCCCCACGCGGGGACGGTCGCTGGGATTCTCCTTTATAATAAGCATGAGTTCGTTGAGTCTCCCTGAGACTCATCCGTGCCTTTGGAACAGCTGTTTTCACGACACAGAACAGGCAAGGCACAGGCGTGCAACACCTTGCACATGCACCACGGCGAGGTGATCTGATTCACAGAGGCTCACAACATATGGCAGGGTGGAAAAAAAAAAACGTCATCTTTCTAGCCCACACCATTCCACCAGACTCGCACGTCTAAAGGACACAGGGTTCACTGGACGGAGACATTTGGACGGTACTATTATGGTCAGTTTCTCTCTTAAACACACACTGCAAAAATATTGAACTTTCCATTCTATGAATATTGTAATATAAATATCTGTCTGCCTTTGCTGTACTTTACACACATTCGCTTAGCTGTCTCTATTCACCTACACACAGTCCTTATGGAGGCGTTAGACCCCTCTGATCTGGCACTTAAAAAACATATCAGATATCGGTTCGTGTTGGTTTTAGTCGGGGGTGGGGGGGAGGAGAGAGGGGATGGGGACATCCTTCAGGATGTGCTTGTTAGTAAGGCAAAATTATGCAAATGAGGAAATGTCATGGCGTCTTGGTCTGTTATGAAGCATGAAAAGTTAAATCACTAAGGGCAGTTCCGTTAGGAAAAACTGGCGTTGTTGACAAGGTTCCGGGTTTCTCCTCAGGTCAAGCAGTTACAGGTAACTTTCCCCGCTCACAGTAGGCTCACATTGCTCAGAATCCAAGCGTGGCCATCTATAACGCTTGCTTCCGCCTCAGAGGGACCACGTCACCAATCAGACTCTCTGGGAAAGAAAAGGGTTGGGCCCACGCCCGGATGCTCCCTGATCGGAAATTGGAAAACCATTTGCAATTTTGGTCATTGATATGTGAAAACTGGGGGTGGGGTGGGGTGGGGTGGGGGTTGGGGGCGAGGGAAGTCTCTGTTCTAAATTAAAAAACCGTGGTCTCCACTTCCACTTCCACGCCCTGACGGTCCTGAGCTGGCCCCCACGTGGCTGAACGGCTGCCTCAGAGGAATCCTTCCCTCCACGTCGCGTCCCTGACCAGGCAGCTGCAGCACTGGATGGCGGGCCACCAGCTGCTGCAGTTCAAGGGTTCCACATTGGCTTTGGCCATCATCACCTTAGAGCTGGAGAGGCCCAGGCCCGACTGCTGTGCTCCTATATCTGATCTGCTAAAGAAAGCACAGGTAGACATCAACTTGGCCCTTCGGGCTGGCCCATGGCCCTGCTTGCTCCTTTACGAACTCCAGAAGATGCAGGATGGCAGGAGTGACTGCGGCTGCCATGTTTTCTGTACGGGGTCATGCTCTGCATTCCCCCAGGATGGCAGACCTTGAACTCATGGGGAAGGGGTTTTGGCAGCGAGGAACAAGAATACAGGCAGTCTTCTGGCCAAGAGGATAGCAAGTCCTCTGGCAGAGGACTTGCGAGCTCAACACTGAGGACTCTAATGAATAACGTGAGCATGAATGGAGGATTATAGACTTCCGTGCTACATGAGTGTGCAGTGACAGGCACGGGGTCGGGGGGAATGCTGTTGTCAGCAGGACAGATTAGGATGAAATGGTAGATTAAAATGATGGTGATTGAGGTTGGAGATGGAGTTTCCTAGGATGGTACATTAATGCTATGAAGCAGGGGAGTTGTGCCATGTTCATAGCGCCTCACGTGACCACGCTGGCACTTGGCTGCCCATTCCTGCGTCTGAGATGACTCTGCTTCAAGGTTACCACTCTGTGTGGACACCCATCATTGCTGAGCAGCACAGTGTGGCTGAGAGGCACTCGGGAAGCCACACCTGACAAGTCTGTAGTTACCTGCCTGCACAACCAATTCTGTTTCACCCAGCAGCCAGCCCCTCTGCCGCCATCCCAAGGCCTCCAAGACCTGTGGGAACACAGCATGCTTGCACGCCTGTAAGCTCTTTGGCTTTATGAGTCTCATAAGGAGACTGGGAGACCATTCTACAGCAGCGGCTCTCAACCTTCCCAATGCTGTGACCCTTTAATACAGTTGCTCATGCTGTGGTGACCCCAATCATCATAATAATAAAATTGTTGCTACTCAACTGTAATTTCACTACTGTTGTGAAAACAGTAAATCTCTGATATGCAGGATATCTTGTATATGCAATCCCTGTGAAAGGAACAGGTGAACCCCGGGGGGTTGCGACTCATAGGCTGAGAACCACTGCTTTAAAAGCCCCACTGGGGAAGCTCCCCAGTCTCAGAAGAAAGTTAGGAGAGATCAGGACCAGCAGAGGTGAGGTGGCCTGAAGCTGTGACCCTGTCTTTCCTCTGCCCCCTCTCGGAGGCCAGGAAGCCAGGGAGAAGGCCGTACTCTAACTTTTTCCTTCCTCAGCAAGGCTGGTTGTGTCCCTCAGAGCTGGCCTAAGAGCTACGGTGAGCTCTCCTCAGCCTGAAGAACAGGGCTAGCTTTTTCTGTCCGATGACACAGGGTCTCACTGTGTGACCAGGGCTGGCCCAGAACTCACAGAGATCCCCCTTCCCTGGCACGCCCAGTGCTGGGATGAAAGGTGTGCACCTCTAGGCCAGGCTCCCTCACTGACCATTTCTTGCTGTTCCTCCTGCCAAGCCAAGCCAGGTCCTTCCAGCTTCTCAGACTTGTCCCCAACACAGGAGCAGCACTTCAGTCCCAGCTCCCTCTAAAAGATGGTCTCTCTGGACCTGTCCTGTGTAGTGGTAGCTTATGTCTTCTCCGAACATCCAGATTAGAGAGCATCGAATTTCCCCTGGGAGCTCTGAAAGCCCCCCCAGTTCCCTCATCCAGAAGGCTTCAGGCTAAGGATGCTTCTGTGGCAAGTATGGAGGGAATTACGAAGTCCCAAGCTGGAGTGGCTAAGTAGGCTGAGCCCAGCCTGCCCTGCTGCCAGGAAGAGAAGAGGACTTGTATGATGGCAGGGAAGAAGCCAGCTGCCTCTTTGAAGCTGTGCTGCTGTTGAGCCATTCTCAACACTATGGAGCCCAGCTGGCCAAGATGCCAGCTGGTAGCCTTGTGTCAGTCCTCAAGTTGGGGGCTTGAATGATTAGGCCATAAATTTAAAGGTGGTCTGTGAAGCTTTGTCACTGTGAACAGACCTTTTATGAATGTGCTAAGCCATGGGGTGGGTATGGGGATCGGGTATAGTCTGCTGTTGGATGCTCACTGTGGTCCAGGACCAGACAGGCCATATTGTGAGGCCAAGGTACCATTTAATCCTTTCTTTGGTTTTGCTTATAGGAGCTTTTTTTTTTTTCACATTTATTTATTTGTGTGTGTATGTATATGGATACTGGAGGACAATTTGTGGGAGTTAGTTTTCTCCTTCTGCTACATGGGTCTCGGGGATCAAACTCAGGTTGGTAGGCTTAGCAGCAAGCACCTTTACCTGATGACTCATTTCAACAGCCGCCATCATCATCATCATATATCATCGTCATCTTTCTGAGCCCAAATCTCATTGCAGCCCAGGCTGGCCTCAAACCTAAAACCCTCCTGCTTCAGCCAGGCATGGCGGTACATGCCTGTAATCCTAGCACTTGGGGAGGCAGAGGTAAGTGGATCTCTGTGAGTTTGAGGCCAGCCTGGTCTACAAAGCGAGTCCAGGACAGCCAAACCTACATAGAAAAACCCTGTCTTGAAAAACAAAACAAAAAAATCATCCTGCTTCAGCTTTTGGAGTAGTGAAATGCCAAGGACATGGCACCACAGCTGGCTATTGGGGGTCGCTCTAAAAAAACACTTTGAATGATTTTCAGTGCTGCTGGAGGCCTACTTTCCATTAATGGAACTCTGAGTATCTCTCACTAGAGTCATATATACCTGGATCCTGTCAATGGCCATCATCCAGGTAGGTCCTGAGGATAAGGGTGGGAGCTGACAGTTGCCAGGAACCTGGCATTCAGGTATCTCCAGCAAGATAGACGTGCTGACTGGCCTCTTGCTGCTCCATCCAGTGGACACCATGTGGGAATGGGATGGGAGCTCATTTCAAGGGCTCGCACTAGTGACTGTTCCCTGTGGCACTGGGTGTCTCCTGCATAGCGTCTCAACCTGTGAACCAGGGGCTCTGGCCATAAAATGTTCCTAAGCTGATCCTATTCTCAAACTCATGGAGAAAGCCAGAGAGCCTCCTACCAGAGTAAGGATGTGGCCTGTTGCTCTGTACATCTATAAATGAAATCACTTTTTGCTGTTTTGTTTTTCGAGACAGGGTTTCTCTGTGTAGCCTTGGCTATCCTGGAACCAGCTCTGTGTAGACCAGGCTGGGCTCAAACTTACATAGATCCACCTGCCTCTGCCTGACATAAAGGCGTGTGCCACCATTGCCTGGCTACAAGTGAAATAACTCTTCCTGGGCAGCTAAGGCCTCCACTGCCGATATACCACTGTGCATTGTTAAGACTGGGATCGCACCGGGGGCCTGGGGTCTGCTCTCCTTGCCTCTTTTAGTTTTTCACCTCAACATACAAATGGGAATCCCTATGGTTGGTTAGTAGAAACACAATCGATCCTCCTTCTGTCCCTACCTGGAAAGACCGGGGACAAGTGAAGGACTGAGACCATAGGAAATGGAGATAAGAGAAAGCCCCAAGGTAGCTTAGCTTGTCCTTTCAACTACCAGTCCACACTCCCTCAGCCAAACATTTCCATCTCCCAGGGCCTCCCACCTCCACAAAACCATCTCAGCCTCATGGCCCACACCATCACACTTTAAGAACGACCGCATGTCTACTCTTTCCATTATCCTGCAGGGATGGCAGGTTTAGTTCAGGAATTAGAAATACAGATAACCAACATTCAAATCCCAGCTCTCCGACTGCTTGCTGTGTTGCCTTAGGCAATTATAAAGCCTCTCTGGGATTTCCCTGATAAAATGGGGACAATAATAGTACCTAATCATAGGATGGTGAGGATTACAGATGTTAGAGCAGGTCATTACAAGAGCTGAGAACACATAAGCGAGCTGTCCCAAGCCAAGCTTTCTTAATAAAGATGTAAACTTTGAGGGCAGGCTATGCCTTCTGTCTTGGAGCCCATAGCTCTTCAAGAGGCACAGACTGCAGTTTCTCTCTCCTGTGATTCCTCCAGCGCAGCAGGAAGCATTCACAAGCATTCACAGGGGCCTGCAGCAGGATTCACTAGGGAATGGAGTTTGTTCAGGAGATCTGCCTCCAGAAAGGCCACAGGGGAAGCAGGCTGTGTACTACCACAGCTACGGGATATTAACAGGCTCAAGAAAAGCTACTGCCCAAAAATGACACCATAAAAAGCTCAAAATAAATGCAAAATTTAATGAAAACAAATGAGTACAAAGTGGATGGAAAGGAACAGAAACGAGTCAATGGATGGAGGAGTAAATGGATTAACAACTGAAGTGCTTTTAGAAATGCATGGTAACATAACAGACAAGCAAGCTGGCTTCCCTGGGCCTCCTCTTACCCAGTCTGAGCCCCAGACAAGGGGAGTCCACACAAGCACACAGCAACATATGCGGGGCCAGTCTGCAGGTCACAAGATGCCGGGATTCTAGTCACCCAGGATGAGGGAGAGCGGACATCCTGGTTGGCCTGGGATACATGTGCTTGATGGCTGTTGACTTGTTTTTCTGAGTGCTGGGGCGAGAACCTGGTCCCCAGTCATGCTAGGCACATTCTCTAGCTACGGAGGCACATGCTCAGTGTTTTGTTGTTGTTGTTTGTTTATTTTATTTTGACATGGCCTTAAACTTTTGATCCTCCTACCTCAGCCTCCTGAGTGCCTAGGGATCTGACATGATTACTTTTCTCCCTCAGAAGTTGGACCATAACTTACATGGTGATTCTACCACAAAACAAAATGACTAAAGGGGAGACATGACAGTAAATGGCCACATGCTCCTATGGCAGTCCTTGTGAAGACAACTGACAGGGAGAAAACAAAAACAAAACAAAACAGGAATGAATCCCAGCTGTACACGGGGTCACAACACCAATAGGCAAGCTTCATGTCTTTCTTGCACACCAAAGACTAAGTTAACCTCAGCTAAAGAAAACAAAATCCCACACAGCGGGAAAAGAGCTTGCCACGGCTGATGGTCTCCACAGGGGAAAACTTAGAGCCTAGAAAATGCAAGTTAGGTCTCTCCAGGGTCCAGGGATGCTGGTAAGCTTTGGGCCAAGGTAGGCACCGACCATAAACAGCACGTCCATGTTAGCAAGCTGCAGAGGACAGTGGTGGAATTGGCTGCCCCCGAGTTCCCAGCATGGACTACAAGCTGGCAGTCCTGTTATTCATACAACCAGTGGACCTGCTGGGTCATCCTGGTCTCTGGAATATGGCTAGGAGAGGCTGCTCTGACAGTCAGGCTTCGACCGACATGAACATGCTCTCTGTCAGATATTTTCCCAAGAAGAGCCACTGGCCTACAGTTCGCCTCTGCCTCACACACCAAGGTCCAGCATTGGTTCCACCATAACCAGAGATGAATCAGCTGTGACACTCAAGAAGCTTCTAAGGCCCGAACCTAATTCTATATTCTTAAGACAGTCTTTGTAAATAATATCAGTGTCCAGCCTCGCAGCCAGGATCCACCCCGGTCATGGAGGAGGTTTCCTCAGAGCATCGACAAATCCTATGGTCCTGCTGTGGGGAGCCTCTCACAGGTTCAGGCGGCCTTCGGGGAGTCCTGCCTCAATGCACTCACAACACCCTTCCCTTCCAGCTCACTCTGAATGAACCATCATACCAGGACAGGAAGAAGCCACACCGGTGGGGGGAGAAGTGACGCCGGCCTGGCCAAAAGGGGGAAATGGTGGTGGGGCAGCAGATAGGCTAAAAAACTGAATGCAGCAGAATCAGTGTGGTCCCCTCAGGTTCTCAGTGAGGGGCCCTCCGGGCAATCAGCTCCTCAGAATGAAGTATATGTTGGGGGGAGCACGGAACCCAGCCTGGTGCTGCCCCAGTGCTAAGGACATTATTTTTCACCCCCATTTTCAACCCTGAGGCTTGCAAACCATCGGGAACAGAGCAAAGTGGGTGTTTTTCAGTACTTTCCTTGTTTTTATTTTGTTTTTGAGACAGGGACTCACGTAGCCCAAGCTGGCCTCTACCTCACTATGTAACTAAGGCCTTCAAACTGGCTTTCAAACTCACAGGTCATCACACCTGTCAGGCAACTTCTTAAGGATCCACACACGGAAAGCACAGCTAGAAGGGGGAGATCTTGGCTGCTAAGTTTTCGTTTTCCTTTTCGTTTTCTTTCCCTCTCAAACTGTCCTAATACTTTAGACACCTTTATTTCCTTGCCCTGTGACTGGCCCAGGAAAGAAGTAATAATGAGCTAGACGTGACAGCCTTCTCCCCACTGAACACGCTGGTTGAGAGCAGGCAACTGTTTTGAGTCAAACACTGAACACACGTGCAGTTGGTCCCTGTCACAGGCAGCACCTTCTAGGGCAGAGACAAGGGCTTTGGGCTGTTGTTCCATTTACATTCACAGTAAAAAAAAACGCGGGCGTGGTCTCATTCGGGGTCCACTTCCGTCCATAAAGAAGTCCCAAACACTGTCAGAATAGGAACTTTATTTCCCACCTCTCCCTATATATTATAGGGGTGCTTTCTATATAAGGAGGTTTAGAGATCTTTTTAGTTAAAAAAAAAATTTCAGGGAATCTGTGTTACTTATGAAAATATGAAAGATATAGACATTATCTGTCTTTAGGCTGGTGCCAAAATAAAAATTCAGGACTGTGGAAAAAGTTATTGGAATTAAGCTCTCTAGGTTAGAAAAATTAAAATGAAGAGGAACCAGGCGAATTCTGCAGCATGCAAATACCAGACCACAGGCCACGCCTAGGGCACCACATGAGTCGCCGGCTTTGACGATGATCAGTTAGGCCCAGCATTGCTGGCTGGGCCCTCACTAGAGCGGCACATAACTGCTCCGTCAAGGAATAGTGACACTGTAAATGGAAGACCAGCCACCGGCTCTGGAAAAAATAAACCTTGTCAGTTTTGGATTCCAGCATTCATGGCTTTGACGCATTTGCATAGAGAGGGGTCGCTGGCCAGGCCCAGGCAGCCTAGGGCCAGCAGGTGGGGACAAGGCAAAGGCTGTAAACACTGGAGTCTGTACCGGCTCCCAGTCCGTCCTCACACCATGTTATGGGAGAAGGGTCACAAGGTGTAACTCAAGCAATTTAACACATGAAAGTCTAAAGTCCGCTCTCGACATGTAAATCTGTGCGTGCTTTAACTGAAAAATAAAAATAAAACAAACAGAACAAAAACAGACACATTAAAAGATACGCAGACCAAATCAAACAGAAGCAAAAGACAGCAAGGTGGACACTGGGAAAGGGCAGTCAGTTTGGCATTTGTGATGAGCAAAGCAGAGAACTCGCTTCAGTTTGTGGCGTCCCGGGCTGAGGGTCAAAATCTGATTGGGAAGTAATTTCGCAAAAATTGATTAAAATTTAAAGAATGAGTACAAACCAACCAAAGCCATTTAACTAAACGGCCATGAAAAGCACCCACTCCCCAAATGCATGCCTGGCCTACCCTGTCCCATTGGACCAGTGCAAGTGGAAGGTTAGCTCTGAACCCCAACTCTAGCTCCAGAGGTACAGCGTCCTCTTTCCCAGGGCCAAATTGACTGAAGCTTTCCACTATATCCAGCCAGCAGGAAGGGCTGGTCTTCCCAGCCTATCCTGGGAGACCAGACACGCGCCTCTGCCAAGAATTATGTCTGTCCTTTGCAGGGTGGGTGCCACCCTCAACTGTCCTGCAATCTCTATGTTTTCTCTTTCTTTCTTTTTTTGAGATGGGGTCCTAGGCTACTCTAGCAATTCATTACAGAGCCCAGATTGGCCTCAAAAGCTAAAAGCAACCCCTCCTGCATTTCTCTCCCCGTCCTGGGAACACAGGCTTGTGCTACCACACCTAGCTGGCCCTGGGGGCTTCTCCCAGTTTATTTGGGCACACTGACTACTGACCTCTACTTTCACAAGGTAGCCTGGGCTGAGCTGGCAGAGAACAGGGCAAAGTTGTTTTGAGTGTACAGGCTCTGTCCCTGTTCCCCCCAGAAGGAGGCGCATTTCTGAGCTGCCAGCTTAAAGCCCCGCAATGCTTACACCTCAACTGTCCTCCATACTCACTGACAAAGGGCTGGGCATGGGACGAGGGCTGATAGCAACGGTAAAGTTCTACTGGCTGAGGGGAGCTGAGCCTGGGGTCCTCTCTGGGAACAGGCGGCTGGGGTGGGAAAGACTACAAAAAGGGGTAACACCTGTCCCAAAGCAGAGAGCAAGCCTTGGGAACCACCATGTGCATCTAGTGCATTGTCTGCCCCAGGGAGAAGCACTCTAAGTTTGAGGCAGGAGAGAGAGAGAAAGAGAGAGAGAGATACAGAGACAGAGACAGAGAGAGCGAGCTTGTGTGCATCAGGGAATTCCACCTAGGAGTGAGGCAGGATACAGGAGAGTTTATGCACGAAGATGCATCCCAGGACTACAGCTAACAACCCACTGTGTGGCCCTGACCACTAGACTCCACTGCCCCCAAGAATGGAAGGCCTGGGTGCTTATATCCTTAAGCAATACAAGGGAAAACAGGAGCCCAGGAATGAGGGTGAGGATGGATGGACCTGCTTGCTTATTTTATGGATTGGCAAGGAAACAATGAGGCCAAATCTAGGCCAAGGGCCAGGGAAACTGAGGCGGATGGGAACACCATGGTATGGTGTGGCCTGAGTCTGTGAATGAGGTAGAGCAGGAGACTGAGAGCCACTGGAGACAGGAAATCAGATAAGGACACGGGAAAGATCAGTGGTAGCAAACTTATCTAGCATGTGCAAGGCCCCGGGTTCAGCCCCCAGAACCACAAAAATAAATAATAAATAGCTTTCCTAAAAAGGCAAAGAAAAGAGGGAGGCAGCAGGGGCTGAGTCTGGAAGCAAAGAAAATGCTAAGGACACATGACTAGAAGTCCTTTGTCTGGTAAGTTGACACACCTGGGAGGAGCCTCCTTGCCAACTGTCACTCTCTACAGGAACTGCTCCAGACCCTACAAGGGGAGCAGCGCAGCTCCCTGACACAGCCCTGGAGCCCGGCCAGGAGCCACTGTGCTTTCAGCCCAAAGGAGCTGTTAGAGACGACAGTGACTGGGACAGTGCTGACTGGCCCGCCACTGTGAGTCACCTCCTGCTAGGAGTCCCTGTTGTTCTGGGTCACCATCTACCAGCTGGCCTCAGAGGTCCAGGAGGCATGTGCCACAGCTGCTCCAACAGGAGCACGGGGTCTTTTGGCATCTGGCAGGAAATGAGGACAGTCCCACATTCATCGCTCTCCTGGCCTGACAGACTTGTCCCAGTCTCCTGTTGCTACACCTGCTTGGCTGTTTCCCTGCTACTCCCCGCCCATGTGACCCAGCTCCTTCACTACTACAGCAGTGATAAGGCCCCAGATGCTGAGGATGTGGTGGGAGAATGAGGGAGGGCAGGGAGGAAGAGAGAGAGAGAGAGCAAAGGGGACAGGGTGAGCATAGGCCATGGGCTGGATGGAGAGTAACAGCTGCAACAGAGAGAAAGATCCAGATGGTGAGGCATCAAGAACTCCAGTGCAAGAAACAGGTAGAGAGCAAGTGAGGAGGTGAGGGCAAACTGCAGTGAGCATGAGGGCTGGAGAGGTGGAGGGCAGGAATGACTGAGCCCAGGGGTAAGGAGCCAGCCCAAGGAGGGAGACATCACTCACTTCTTCTTGTCCTTGTCTTTCCTCAGGGGCTGTTGCGAAGTGGCGTGCAAGGCCTGAGACTGCAGGGCCTCCATGGCCGCCTTTCTGCAGTTGAAGGCTTTCGTCTCCTCCTCCAGCTCCTTGCGCTTCTCCTCTACCTTGCGCTTCTCCTCCTGGTGGATTCGCTTCAGGTGCTCAAACTTCTCATGGAGCTGGGGGAAAAGGGAGGCACCTGGGTGTGGGTGGGACAGTGGGTGGGACAGCCCCCCCAGCTCCACACCAGCCAGCCTGCCCTCCGACATTTCCTCTCCACGGCGCCCCCACCCCCAGGCCTGGCACACACCTCCCGCTCCTTCTCCTTCAGCTCTAACTCCGTCTCCTTCACTTTGTTGACGAACATCTGTCTCATCTCTTCCTCTTTCCTCTGCAGCTCGCTCAGGAACTCCTTCCTCTTTGCCTCGTATGTCTCCTGGAGGCTGTGGAGACCCAAAGGAGAGACCAAAGGTAGAACTGAGGCTGGCAGAGCAATAGAGCCAGATAGAGGCTGGAGCAAAAGAAAGCAGGGCTGCCCCCCCCCCCCAGCCTCTGCCTGAGGCGGTGCGGCGCAGGCTAGCACCTAAAGGGCTGGCTGTCGCCGTCGCTGTCCTGGAAGCCCATCTCCTCCAACTTGCAGCGCCGGTAGAGCTCGTAGTGCCGACTGTGGGTCTGCTCCCTCAGGTCCTCCATGTTGACCCGGATCAGCATCTCCCGAAGCTTCACGAAGTCACAGTGATTCTCGTTCTCCACTAGAAGCACAAGATGGACATGCAGATAGGTGGGGGAGCAACAGGGCAGCAGTTGGGCACCGCGGTGGCTCCGAAGCATCACGAGGTATGCGGACGGGCATAGGATGGTAAGACAGGGGGGTTCCACAGAGCAAAGCAAACACGAAGACGGTTGTGGGGACAGCAGGACAATGGCTGGGTGCCTCATGGCTCCACAGCATGAGGTAGGCGCGGAGATGGGCAGAGAAGCAGCAGGAGAGTGGCCAGGTGCCTCAGGGAGTTCCGCAGAGCGAGGCAGGCATGCAGATGGGCAGAGGGAGAGCAGAATGGTGGTTAGGGGCCTCAGCTGGCAGGACAAGGAGAGACGGAGCCAGGGTGGCAGCTGGGGGTGCACTTTTCCCACACTCACCCTGCACCACTCCCCAGGGGTACTGCCGTGCTCGAACTAGCTTGTTGCCCACTTTCACCTCCTCTGTGCTGCCCACCACGGCAAAAGGCAGGTGTGCCTAGAAAGGGGCCCAGGTATGTATGTGAGCAGCATGCTGGAACCAGGGGACAGACTCTCTCACCACCCCTGCACTCTAGGGAGGGGCTGCAGGCCTTTTACAAGGCTCTGGGGTCAGAGGGTCACCTCCCATCACTCTCAGAAGACTGTTCTAGACTCCAGACTGGGTGTTCCTGTATGTGGCGTGCTCTTATCGGGGCCAACAGAGCTCTCTGACAAAGACTGTAAGCCTGGTTCCTTCCAGATTCCCAACCCCTAGCCATGCATCTTCTCACTCCTTCAGGCATTACATTCCCACCCTGAGTCTAGAACTTGTGACCCTCAGATCTAGGCGACCCTTGGTGCAAACCCACTATCCAAGTCCTCTAATCCCGTGGCTGGCCGCAGAACTCAGGCCTGGGAGGTGTGTGGTGCCCACTTCTCTGTGCTGGAGACACTAAAGGTACCATACTGGCAGCGGGGTTCCCAGGGGCTGTCTTAGATTGGCATCTCCAAGCCCTCTGGCTCTGGAGGCCCCTCCCCGCACTCACGTTCATGACTGCATTGATCTCGGCAACAGCCTCGTCGTCGGTGGGAAACTGGTAGATCTGGACTCCGTTGCTGACCAGCTCACCCATGATCTTGATCTTGAACTTGTGGAGCTCGCTCTTGGAGATGGTGTCAGCCTTGGCAATGATGGGAATTATGTTCACCTGGGAGGGTCAGGAGAGGCAGAGCAGCCGGTGGGTTGGTTATTTTAAGTAGTGGTCACCAACTGTGGACAAGCAGTAGGAGCAGGAAACCAGGAAGAGAGCCGCTGCCATGAGCAGTACCAGCCCAAACCCACCCACCCGTGGCTGCTGTGATGCCTGAAACTGTAACAACGGGTTGTAAGACTTCTCAGGGTCCCGGCTCCCCAACATAACTATCCAGCCCCCAGCTTGGTCACCCTGGGCATACTCAACTTGGACCCTGGATACTCTGAAGGTCTTAAGTGGTTTGGGCACTGGCAGAAACAGTCGTGGTGACCAAGCCACCCACGAAGCAGGTACGATGACCCAGGAGTAGCAGCTATGGAAAGGGCCTTGAGCTATCCCAGGCCAAGATCACCCCATTTTTCATAGTGACAATTGACTCCTGAGATGGAAAGGCAGCCACAGGGCTGAGAGATAACTAGAAGGGACACATGTCCTCCAGGCAGGACCCCAACCCTTCCTGACAGCCCCTGAAACTGCCCTCTACCCTCGTTCACAGTTCAATCCTGAGTCGTCATTCTCCTCTCCTAGTGAGCTCAGAGGACAGCCAAGGGGAAGTCATGTCAGAAGGGAGAGACGTGCAGGGAGGAGCTAGAGACTAAGAGGCTAAGATGGAAGCCCAGACTGAAAGCCCAGACTCCCAGAGAGGACCAAGCTAACCACAGGATGGCCAAATGCAGTCACCACACCTCCTTCCAGAGGAAGGTGGCAGAGGTCAGGTGACAAACAGGGGCACCTACCTTGCTATCTAGTTTCTTCATGGTCACCAGATCCAGGGACTTCAGGGAGTGCCCGGTGGGCGTGATAAAGTAGAGGCAAACATGGATCCTCGTGTCGTGGTAGTCAAAGAGGGAACGGCGGATCTTCAACTCCTCCTGGAGATAGTTTTCAAACTGCGCATCGATGTAGTCAACGATGGGCCTGTAACTACAAACAGCTTCATCACCTGGGAGGCAGACCCTGGCTGCAGCAAGGGCAGCCCAGAGCCCAAGCCAGGCTAGCCCCTGGGAACAGCTTTGCCCTGTCTGCTATAGGAGGCTGGTTGAACCCTTCTCCTACAGCCCTTCCCCCGGGGCCTTTCTAGGTCACCTTAGGGCTAAATGTATGGGGCAGTTCAAAGCAGGAAGTCCTTGGGAAACTTTAGGACAGGGGTCAACCAGTGTGGGGTGGACGAGGCTAGGTGGGGCCGCCCTTCCCGCCTCTTGCCTGTCATCCTTATTGATCTGATCCCCAAAGCCCACAGCATCCACGATGGTCAGTTTGAGATGAACATTACTCTCTTGGAGGTCATAGGTCTGAGGCCGCAGGCGTACACACTCTTCATGGTGGCTGGCTTCCTCGGTCTCAAAGGTCGTGTTGAAGAGTGTATTCATTAGCGTGGACTTGCCAATCCCGGTCTCCCCTGGTGAGTGGCAACAGCAGGGAGAGAAGCGAATATCAAAGACTAGACCCAGGGCTCGCTCTAGCTGGCAGCTAGGTGAGGTGGGGACTTAAAGACCCTCAGCTCCAGAGTGAGAGAAGGAAAGCCTCCTGCTCCATCATTCATTGTCTCATTTCAGAGGCAGCCTCTGAAATGCGAGGGCCGGGTTGTTGTTGCTCAGTTGTAGAGTACTTGCCTGGCATGATAAGGCCCTGGGGTTCCATCCCAGCACTCCCCCAAAAAACAAAAAAAAAAAAAAAAAAAAAAACAAAACAGGTCTGTGAGATGGCTTAGAAGGTAAAGAAGCTAGGAACCCAAGTTTGTTCCCTGGGACCCACAGCAGGAGAGAGCGTCGACTGGCAGGTGTTCCCTCAAAAGGAAAAAATGTGTTTAAAAAAAAAAGGGGGGGGGGAGAAGGAAGGAAAAGGAAAGAAAAAAGAAAGAAAGAAAAAGGAAGAAAGAAAGAATATTCCAAAGGAGAGTCCTAAAGGAAGCCTTTGATGTAAGACATGGCTGTTCAGGGTCTCTCACATTTCCCCAGGGACTGGGGAAAAGGCAGCGCCAGGCGATGGAGATACCACTGTATGCTGGCTTCAGAGGGACTTAGTCACCAAACATATAGCCTGTCCTGGCATCCTCCCTCTTAGGCCAATGCGGCCACGGGTCCACAGAACAGGACCTGAAATCATCGGGAGCTGGTCCCCATAGCTGGGGCAGTTTTACTCTGCATGGCCTCCTTCCCAGGGGACACCTGCAGAGGGCCTTGCAGTCTTGCCATGGACACATGGAGACCTACTCCACCCCGTCAGGTTGTGTTTGTTCCAAGGTGTACTTGAGATTTACCCTGAGACCTGGAGACAGGGCAGGGTCTGGGCCACCGCTGTATCCCTGTCACACAGAAGGATGGAGGATTTTTGTTTTAAGATTCATTTTTATTGATGTGTGTGTGTGAGTATGTGCCTGTGTCTACGAAAGCCAGAAAGAGGGTGTCAGGTCCCTTGGGACTTGCGCTATAAGCAGTTGTGAGCCACCTGACATGGATAATGGGAGCAGAGGTCTAGCCCTTTGGAGGAGCAGCAAGTGCCCAGATAACCACTGGGTCATCTCTCCAGCCACGTGAAAAAAATTTTTCATTTCTTTTATTTATTTGCGGGGGGAGGGGGGTTGTTTGTTTTTTCCAGACAAGGTTTCTATGTATAGCTGTGGCTTTCCTGGACTCGCTTCTTAGACCAGGCTGGCCTCAAACTCACAGAGATAAGCCTGCCTCTGCCTCCCTGAGTGCTGGGATCATAGGCGTGTACCACCACAGAAGACCTGTTTTATTTTTTTTAATTGAGTTTTGTTTATTTTATCTTATGTGTTATGGGTATTTTGCCTGTGTGCACACGCTGGGTGCAATGGATCCCCTGAAACTGGAGTTACAGACAGGTGCAAGCTGCCATGTAGGTGCCGGGAATTGAACCTGGCAGGTTCTATTCTAGAGGAGCAGCCCTTGCTCTAAACTACTGAACCATCTCTCCAGCTCTGAAATTTTTTTTTTTTTTTTTAAATAAATGAGAACTGTGAACCTCAGGGTAAATGACCGTGAATCTCTATGATAAACACCCATTTTTAGTGCTTTAGACAGCATTTTCATGGGCCCACTTCTGTTTCCTCTTTGTGGCATCTGAGTCAGATCCTGGCTCTAACCCTGACAGAGGCAGGACCAAAGCCTGAACCGAAGATCTCCCTCAGCTTGGGAAGCCCTCAGCCCAGCTAGACAGGTGACCAGTACGGCTGAACACTGTCTCCGAGAAGTCTCCTCCTCCTTCTGCCACTGGCCAGGCCACTTACCCACACAGAGGATGTTGAAGCTGAAGCCCTGAGTGACCGACTTGCTGACCAGCTGGTCAGGGAGGCTGTCGAACCCCACATGGCCGCCCAGGGACAGGCTCCGGGGCTCGGGCTCTGCGTTCTGCCAAGAAAAACAGAGCAAGACAGTGAGCCCCCTGGGAAAAGATATGTGTGCATCAGAGCAGCCCTGACCCTGGTGCCCGTGTTCTCAGCATGGCCCAGGACACTCTTCGAAGGCACCAGGATGCCAACTCCATGTCATGCTCCCACAGAAGGAGCCCTGGCTTCCCAATCCCGCCCCCCAGCCACACACACACTTTTGAGACAGTCTGGCCTTGAACTTGCTATCCCATTGCTTTGGTCTCCAAAGTGTGCAAGATGATGAGTGTGCGCCACCACATCCAGCTCCCTGAGCTTTTCGTTAAACAGGAACTCGTGTAGTCCAAGATAGCCTTGAATTTGCTGCATAGCCAAAAATGACATTCTCATCTCTGCTTCCACCGCCTGTGTGCTGAATTACAGGCGTGCACCCCATGCTGGGTAGATGTGGTACTGGGGACCCCAGGGCTTTGTGCATGTTAGGTAAGCCCTGCTCTGGATCTTGGAGGCCCAGGAGACCCAGGTTGGAGTGTGGATATTCCTGCAGCCAGTTCTGAGAAGGTGGGAATGCTGCCACTCCCCCATGGGCCTTTCTTTCCCAGCCCCTCCGACTTGAGTCCATCAAGGGCCCTCCCTGTCAGGGCTGGCTGCTGATCCTCCACAGCGGCTTTTCCCTGCTCAAGTATCCAACACAGAGAGAGTCTCTGCTAGCAGAGCCAAGACTCCTGAGGATGGATGCAGGATGAGGGCTCAGGGAAGGCCTCTGCTTCCTCCTCCGTGGTGGCCTCTGGAGACCTTAGGCTCTGGGATCTCTGACCCTACCCAAGCCGTGACTGTTTAGAAAGAGGATGCTGGGAGGGAATGTGGAGGCCCGACCTCAGCGGAGATGTGGGCAGCAGGCCCTGAGAGCGCAGGGACCACCGGACTTGGTCTGCAGCACTAAGAGAACCCGTCAGGCCCAAAGAGAGAGTCAAGGATGGATTCAACTTTGTGTGGATACTTTCTCTGGCTTCTCTGGGAGTGGAGTGGGCAAAAGAGTCGGCGGGGGCAGGGCAGGTGGATAGACAGGAGGCCTTGTGGCTTCAGCTACCCAAGAGCCTCCTCGGCACCTGGGCATCAGCCCTTGGCAGCCACACCCTGTTGCCTTTGGCCAGTCCCTCTCTAGCCAGTCTGGCCTCTGGCACAAAAACCCAACCTGCCTTAGGATACTTAGAGCTGTACAAACCATCCCTAAGGATGTCTCTAAGCATCCTAGATCTTATGTGACCCTTCAAAGTGCTTCCAACAAGCCAGCTTTGCCCTAACCCTGTTTTCTCCGAAGATTCTTAGTGGGACCTATTTTTCACAATGACCCTTCCTACCTACTGATTCCCAGGGAATCATGTCCCACTCTAACCACTCAGGGCGAGTCCCCTTAGGGCCACATGTGTGACCTGACAAAGGGCCACCAGGCAGCTTTCTTTCCTAGGTGCCCACATCACACAGAGCCTTGGCTACACCAGGCCTCCTCCCTGTCTCCCCCGGCCAGGCAGTCAGTCCTTCCCAACAGGCTCGATTCCAGCCCCACTGGTTACTTCTAAATTCCTGTGTGGGGGGTGGGGGGGGTGTTGTTTTGTTTCGAGACAGGTCCAAGCTGGTATTGAACTTGCTGTGCCAAGAATGACTTTGAACTTGTAATTCCCCTGCCTCCATCTCCCCAGTGCTGGAATCACACTTGCTGCCGTACCTAGTTTTACGCAGTGCTGGAGATCAAGCCCAGGGCTTTGTGCATGCTAGGTGAGCATACTGCCAACTGAGCCATGCCTGCATTCCCCTTCTGTCACACTTATTATTTGTTTGTTCGTTTACTGTTGATTTATTTGTTTGTGGGGGTAGGAGTAGGGCTCAGACTCCTGGCTCCTGCAAGGGTAAGAGGGCAGCCTATCGGTTCTCTCCCTCCACCGTGTGGATTCTAGGGATTGAATTTAGGTCGGCAGCCCTGACAGCAGGTGTCTCTACCCACTGAGCCATCTCTCTCAGCCCCAAAATTCCCCTTTTAAGCTCAGCAGCTTCCCTGAACTGGGCTCCCAGGACTCTCTGCCTTCTTGCTGGCACCTGTCCCTAGCTGGCCCCTACACAACACAGCAGGCTGTCCCGGACAGTGGTCCTGTGTCCTGGCACCGATCCTTAACGTTTTATGCTTCCTGGTTCTCTACTCCCCACTTCAGAAAGGTCGACACAGGCTAGGGAAGCCACGTTCCCTATGCTTGCCGCCCTTGCCTGCTGTGACACCACCGCTCAGTTTTAGGTTCATGAACACCATCTTCAGCTGCTGTCACACTGGAGGTGTCGCCTGCCCACCTTACACAGGACTCCGTTATTCAGTCTTCCTTCCTGCTTGTGGCAGCCTGAGGATCAGGTGCAGGACAGAACAGTCTGGAGCTTATTTTTAGGTGAGACTGAAAATCTCCAAAATTGAAGGCGTGCTGTGCTTGCCGAGAAGGCTGAGTAGCTATTCGTGCTCTCCTTTCAAGGGTGACACACCAGGAGGCAATCCAACATCCTGTAGTCTGCCCCCAAAAGTGACCGAGTCAGCTGTGTGAAAAACACACACACACACACACACACACACACACACACACACACACACACACTCCATAGCAGAGAACTTGGAAAGAAAGAAAGGAAGGAAGGAAGGAAGAAAGGAAAAAGAAAGAGAGAGCAGGCCTAGGTCTCACACTGAGGACCACACAAGCCCACCTGCCAAGGCTTAGCAGCCCTGCCTGCCCTTCCCTCACACAACACAGTTCTCTCTGTGGAATTGTGTGGAGGGCGGGGAGGTCATCACCCCCAAGTTATTGCCCAGGCTGCACGTCTACCCAGGTCAATCAAGGACCAGAGTGGGGTGTCATCTTTAGTATACTCACAGAGAGAAACGGCTACTGCCTTGACAGAGTAGTGTCCTTCCCTGTCCTCAGGAGACTGATGTGACCTTCCGGCTTCACTGAGAGACGGCTCTCGCTAAGGCCGGCCTTCCTGATCACACATTTGGCATCAATAACTCGTGACCCAAAATGTCCTACTTATTGCAGTCTCACTGTCCCCTCTGACGTTCGCTGGCCTGAGCAGTCATAGCAGAGGAACAACTAGTAACGCCCAAGGGGTCCCCTACATGATGCAGCGACCGGGACTCAGCCAGAACATCAGGTCTCCCACTGGGTACCAGCTCTGACATTTGGCGGTAGCCAGTCAGCATGATGCCAAAGCAAGTGGCTCAGGGGGAGCCTTTATGATCATCTGGGGGAGCCAGTCTAAAACTAAAGCCAAGAAAATGCCAGAGCAGCTAGGGGGGCCCTGTCTGGCCTACCTTTGGATCCCTCTCCCTGTGTCCGGGCTCTATCTCCAGCTGAGTAGAACCTTAGCTTAGTGCTGTGGTTGAGGATGCCTTGACTGCTACTCTCCACAGAACAAGGCACAGGGTCAGGACAGAGTGGGGACCCTCTGGAAACTCCAAGAAGGGGCAAGGAGTTTATAGCCTCGGAGGCAAAATGGAGGTCACCAGCCACTTGCTATGAGCCACTATGTGTGACCCAAACCAACAGAGCTACAGTCATTGTGTCCCATCCTGTGTGGCACTAACCAAAGCCCGGCCCAGCAGGGATGGAAAGCAGAACAAGCCCTTAGCCAAAGTGCTCTGCTTCCGCCACTCTTGGAAAGCTCCCAATCCATCACAGTCAGTCATTGCTGGACACATCTGCCTTGTGGCAGGCACCGGGACAGCCAGCAGTGAGGAGGGGAGGGCGCTACAGCCTTGACTCCAGGCTTGTTCTAAACTCAAGTGCCACAGAGGCCAGAGAGGCACCGTATATGGCCAAAGAGGACTGACAGAGCAATGCTGAGGACCCCCACAGTCACAGCTACTACTACTGAGTTCTAAAATATACGGCTTCCATCTTACTCCACACAGCAGACCCATGAGGTTAGAGTGTGGTTTCCACTGTACAGGTGAGACCGCTGGGGCACTGGGGCACAAGTCATTTCCAGAAGGCCATGCTGCTCAGGATCTGCGTAGGGGTGACGTGACCGGGAGACTTACACTCTGGCCAAATTACTCTGGTTCAAAGACAGCAGCTGATATGGTCAAATGTAGAATCCTTCCAGAAAGAGGTAGACATGGCAGAGCCCATGCTCAGCCATGGCTCAGGGTAGCCACAGGTCTGGGACTGCTGTCAACAGTGAGAATGCAGGTCTACTGTTGCCAAATCTGAACCCCACCCCCACCCCCCAGAGAGCCAAGCAGGCCTTGGCAACACCTTCAAGCAATTCCAATGTTAGGGAGGCTGAAGCAGGAGGATTAGGAGTTCAAGCCCAGCCTGACCTACGCAGAGAGACCCTGTCTCAAAACACAAACAAGCCACTGTGTTGGTGGTGCACGCCTTTAATCCTGCACTCGGGAAGGCAGGGGCCTCTTTGAGTTTGAGGCAAGCCTAGACTACAAAGGACAGCCAAGGCTACACAGAAAAACAACAACAAAACAACTAAACCAAAACCAAAACACCACAAACAAGGCAGCAATCGTGACACAGCACATGCCATCTGAAAGGCCCCAATTTCTAGCCTTAGTTCCTCCCCCAAACAAAACAAAGTGGAAAGGAAAGAAAAGATGTACAACATTAAGAATAACTAGGGATGACGGCACACACCTGTAATCTCAGCACTGAGCTGAAAAGACGGGAGGATCAGGAATTCAAGGCCATCCTTAGGACAGCCTGGGCTGTTCTTTTTCCTGTCTCAAAAAAGAAAGCTGTAAAAAGGAAAAAGAAAAAACTAAGCAAAAGAAAAGAAAAAGAGGAAGAAGAGAATGCTGGGCCCAACACGGTGTTCAGGCATTTTCGAGAACAGATCTAGACCAAAGATATTACTGTGTGAGCCAGTCTGGTAGGAAGATCTGGGAAGATGATGTGTCCACGCTATTCTGGGGACATGGAGGCATGGGAGACTGTTCCATGAGGATGAGCCTTTAGGTTAGCAGGCCCTAGACAGGGGGTAGATCTTGCTGACTCCTGCCCTTTTCATATCCAGCAACCTAGGGTGCTCATTAGGCGCTTTAAACATGAAGACCCTTTGGGCACAGAAAGGGGTGGCAGCTTGGAGATGTACACACAATATAAGGCCAATATCCCCTCTTTAATCACTAACAAGCTCCTGGATCCTGAGCCAAGCCCCTGGGTTTCTACGTCACCCTTTCTTTGGCACATCAGAGAAAACCCAACTAGGAAGTGCAATCCTGCACGCCTGGCCATCCGGAACAAAGCAGAGGACCTTGTTTATTACACAGCCCACTGGGTAACTGGGACATCCCGCTCCCGGTCCGGAACTGCTCCGTCTGAACCCTAACTGACGAACACAACAAACTGCCCATTTTACCAAGAATTGAGGTGGCATCTGGGAAGAAATCAGGTCTCAAAGCTTGCCCCTGCCCACAAAAACAGACTATCCTCAGAGACTGGAAATCTGCTGAGATTGACGAAGCTGTGGATGATTAAGGAACCCCAAACAAGCTGGTTGTTGGGGGAAGGTGGGGCAGCGCAGAAATCAGACACACAATCTAAGAAATGTGGTTCCTGAATCCTGGATGCAGAGCAGCTCCCTAATGCCAGGCTTTCCATACGTCCCTAGTACCTTGGTCTCTAAACACATCTGTCCCTGTCTCCCATGCCTAGCATCCACTGGCCTCCTAGACTATCTTAGGGCTTAAAATTCAGAAGGCTTTATCTTCTTGTTCATCTCAAGGCATCCATGGTTACCCTGTCAGTTAGACAGGAAGCCCACTCCCCAGGAGAACATGAGGCCCTGGGAAGACCACTCTGAGCAGTGGACCCAGGAACCACTGTACCACGGGGAGCCTTCTCCACTCATGCTCCTGGCACAAAGCAGCTTTAGCTACTTCCGAGCAGCCTGGGCCTTAAAAATAGCCAGAGCAGAGGCCTGCGGGCCAGAACTGTGGTGTTAAACACAACTGTCCTTGAGCCCAAGAGGAATCCTAGGAATTTTCCCAGGAAAGGCTGAAGCTCTGGTCCCAGGATTGCAAGCAAGCTTCTAAACCCAGGTCAGAGGTTACGGGAAATAACTAAAAGGCTGTATGTAGGAGGGCAAAGATGGAGATGCTGTTATCCTGGACCTAAGGAGAACAGAAGGGACACACCTGCCCTCAATCCGGAGGACAGCTGAGCTGCAAAGTATCTGTCATTGCAGCAGAACACCTGGGAGGAAGACCAGGTCAACCTTCATAGTGCCACCACGGTGAGGAGGGCTGCCGGGCCATCAGTCACTCTCACTGGGCTAGTCATTCCCGCGCTCTTGTAGGAAGGCCAGGTTATCCTTGAGCCCCAGGACTTGGCCTTTTGCTTCTCTGCCCAGGACACTCTCTTCTTTTTCTGACCGCCAGACTGTAGCTCATCAACCAGGGATGGTTTGATTCGCACTTCTACCAAAATCAGGTTTCCAAGGGGAAAAAAAAGAAAAAGCACAGACCTTGGGCCCATGCCTGTCCCCGCCACCCACAAGGCCTGGGACACAGACTCGTTCTTAGGCTTTGATGTGTTGCTAGAGGAAAAGGAAATGTTCCATCCTGCCGCTGCACATGTGGGGCGCCCTGCACAGCAGCACCGCCTCGCTAGGGGCTGACTGGGGCAGCCACCACTGTCTGCAAATGGGGAAAGCCATTGAAAGCAAATGGTCCAACCTCATTGAAAGAAGGAGGCATCCTTTCCTTGTGAATGAAGCACCAGCCTTGGAAGGGGGACTGTGGGTTCCAACGTTTCCTTGCCTTGTTCACCACCACAGGACGGGGTGGTGGTGCTGGTTAGGTCTAGAGGATTGGCCTAGCACCAGCCTCGGTCGCCAGAGGTGGCTACAGCTATGCATCTCTGATGCCCATTCACCCCAAGAGGCAGACAAAGGAGCTTCTCTGTCCCTGAGGAGAATTCTGGGTCCATCCCACAGGCCGCCCCTCCCTCCCAATGCCCAGGTCCCCAGTGGCCCATACCCAGAAGGCCCCTCATAGAACAGCCAGAGAGCATGATCAGAGATGGACTCCCGCCTCCTCTGTTCTGTCCCTCTATGTGCCTGGGAGCCACTCGTCCTAAGACTATCTAATGTGCCCCAAAGCAAACAGGGCAACTGTAGCTATTGCCAAGAAGCCCCCTGCCCCATCCTCTGCTGCCTCTTCCCAACCAGGCTTCCTCACATGAGCCCTGAGGATGCACACAACTCCTACAGAAGCTAATAGAGAACATTCCAGCTCCCCAGTAGGGCGTTCTGAATCTTGGAGACATCCCTTTCCCCAAGCACATGTGTCTCCCTCCTGCCTAGCCAGTTCCACATCTGGCTGACCACAAAGCGAGTGCATTGTAGGAGGTGGCTGGAGGGTCCCGAGACCCTAAAGGCGACACAGAAACAGGAAGCTGAAGAGGCCCTGAGAGACAGCTGGAGGCCAGCCGGTCCTTGCTCCTGTGCCCAGTCATCCCGCAGCTGGGCAATGGCCCCAAGGAAGCTGGGCTTCAGCCATAAAGACATCGGGATAGTTATTATCCCAAACACAGCCTAGGGCTCAAAAGTCAAGCTCCTCAGGGGGCCCTCAGGTGGAAACTAGCATCTGGGTATCGGGCCCATCTTTGACTGGCCAGCAACCAAAATCTGCTTCCTCACCCAACCTCAGCCTGCTGACATCAAAAAGACGATGAGCCCAAAACATCTATTGTCCTCCCTGCCATCCAAAGCTTCGGACAAGCCCTGAGTTCTCCACCTCCTCTGATCCTCCTCGACAGTGGTCAGTCTCTTCTTGCCTCAAGCAGTCCATAGTTGGAGGCTCTCTTGGTTCATCAACACCTTCTCCCCAGACTCATAGCTCTGATCCATTCCATAAAGTCCCAGTAAGGTTGGTCCCCTAGCGTGTTAGGTAGGAAAGGAAGGAAGGATCTCCTAGAGATCAGTGTAGAGCTGTGGCTTTGCCTGGGGCATTCACACGTGACCCCTCAAGGCTGGTGACCTCCTGCTGGGAGCTACACAGACATCTCTTGCTCAGCTATGTTTCTCTCCAGAAAGGCTCAGCAAGGTTCCTGGTCATTTTCACAAGATAGGGAGATCCCAGGAGACAGGCGCCTTGAGCCACACATGGGTGAGAAGGCTGCCTCCCACATCTCTAGCTTCAGGACAAAATAGGCACTCCTTGGATAGCATGCTTGTTGGGGAAGTGTCAAGATTACAGGGGTGACAACGGATGTAACAGATGGTGCCGGGGATAAAGCAGAGATGGGAGGGGTGACTGGCTGGGGAAGATGCCAAGTATGAGGCAGCTTCACGTTTCTTCCCTCACCCCCGCAAATCTTCACTTTGCCCGGGACCGGCCAGGTCCCTCGGCTAGCAGTCTGAACCTTGCTTCATTAGATGCAGACAAGATGGTCACAGGATCTAGTCAGGGTAGGAGGAGAGTGAGCCTCAGAATCAGAGACCCAGGAAACAAGAGAGGGGCCCTAAGAGTATGGAAGGAGTCTGACGGCCCAAGGAGGGCAAGAAACGACAGAACCTGTTGGGGGCTGTCCCCACATACATAGACACCAGCCAGCAACCTGAGCCCCTGAGCTGACCCAAGGCCGAGCAGGACCCAGTCAGGGTCAAAGATATCGGGCCAACAAGATGGCTGTAGGTGAGGGTAACTGCTGTCAAACCTGACAGACTAAATTCCATTCCCAGGACCCGTATGATGGAAGAAAGTTGTCCCCCCCACCCCCCGCACACCATCACACATGCATACCCACATACGTACATACTCAGACAACATATATACAACACGTAAATAAAACACAATTAAGATGGGCCTCTGGTGTATACATCATGCTGGAAAGAGTTGGTCAAGATGCCAACACACCACCAGGCATGGTGGTGCATGTCTTTAGTCCCAGCACTCAGGAGACAGAAGCTGGAAGATCTCTGTGGGTTCAAGGCCGGCCTGGTCTACATAGTGGGTTCCAGAACATCCAGGACTTGTGTAGAGATACCCTGACTCAAAAACAAAAAAGATGCCAACACATCTCCATCTCAAAGTACTCACTCTGTGTTCATTTTTTCTTCCAGGCAGCACAGGGGACTGAACTGGGCTTCCTACATTAAGTAAGCTGTCCACCCCGAGCTACAGCCAGATCCCTTCTGTGTGATTTTGTAGGCTCCAGATTAAGACAGTTTTCAGGTCCTCAGGAGCTGGTCTGTCCACCTTTGCACAAACCAGAGGGACAGTGGATACCTGCCACAGTGCCACCAGATCTTGCAGCTGGCAAAATGTCCATCCAGCATGACTCCCATAAGCCAAAGACTACAGTTAACCTTCAAGAAACTCTCTAAGGAATGAGTGTGGTTATGCACAAGATAAGGGAGGAGTTTACCTTCCCAGGATGACAAGGAAGGGAAAAAAGAGACCAGACTTCTAAATTCTGGCCAAACTCCACCCAATATCTCCACCCAAATTCAATCCCATCCAAGTCCTCCCAGGAGGCTGATGGCCCAGAGTGCAGAGGGCGGAGGAAGGCAGCCATCCCTCTAGTGTAGCCATCATACTAAGCAAGGCCCCAGGATGCCAGCATTCCAGCTGCTCCAGTCTGTCCCCTCCCTGTGCTTTGGCCCACTACGGGGATAATATGAAGACTTCCCACAGAAACGGTCCAAAAGCAAACAGAGGCAAGGTCCTGCCAAGCCACAGCTGCACAGTGTAGACGCTTAGCTGACCCTCTGAGGATGTCTCTGGCCACAGCAGGATGGCAGTCGCTGCAACCAGGCAAACACATTCCCTGCAGCCGTCTCACCCACGGCTGGGTATTCCCTGAGTCCTTATCAAGTACCTCACCTGCATTCCTTCACTCAATCCACACAACTCTGTGAGGGAGATACTGTTTTCCTCTCACCGTATAGATGAGAACGCTAAGGGTTAAAGAGGAGCTTGCCAGAGGTCCCATGAGCAACAAGTGGCCTCTCCAAGAATCCTCTCAGGCCACTAACGCCTATTGCTCTACACACACTCTCATCTGGGCAAGATCAACAGTCAGTCAAGCATCTGACCTCAAAACAAACCCAGACATAACCTTCTGGTCAGCTAAGCACCGAAAATGCCGCACACAGACACACACCTCTTTTGGTCTTCATGGGCTCGGCAGGTTTATAAGGACTCGGCTGTTTTCCTGCAGTACATAAATTCCATTTACAGCCACGGGAGTGAAGTGGATCTTGCTTTGGCCTAGCCTCTGCATCTGCTCCCCACGTTGTCAAACTTACTTAACAGACACACAGGCCCCCTGCCCAAGGAGCACAGAACACACCAGTCTACACATTACGAAACCAAGAACCCCAGCTTTGTTATGCATATTCCCAAAGACCAACAAATGTATTTTCAGATTAAAGAGGAAATTTGCATATATAAATTCAGATGACAGTATTTATAGCATAATTACATAAGTCCTGGCTCCTTTATTTAGCCCCAGAACCAATTCGTTATCGGTCACACATTCAGAATTCTCCCTCCCAACAGCCCTAAACCCTCCTCCACCTCCTCCCTCCCTTCCCCTCCTCCCCTTCCAGCCGACCAGGGCCTCTCATGCTGGCAAGAGGACACAGCTTCCTTCACTGTCACAGCCAAGCCTCCCAGACACACCCAAATCCAGCCTTAGACACCAAGACAGTGCAAGACAACCCCCAAAAGGCCTCCCTCCGCGTGCAATGGCCTGGCTCAAGTCCACAGACACCCGCGTTAGGACCACCAAGTGACGTCAGCCCGGAGGAAGGCAGACCCCTGACTGGGGCCCAAACAAACATTCAATGGGTTGGATCTGGAATCACTTCGGCTTCTGGGAATGGCTGCCGCAGACCCAGCGCTACCACTGAGGCTCTGGACCTGTCTGGAGTCGCACCTAGGGTTTAGGCTAGGGGATAGGGGGAGACGTGGAGAGGATGAACAGCAAGGCCTGGGTTCTTCCGGACCAAAGTCTGCAACTCCCCTGAGCTCCTTCGGGAGTGTGTGTGCTGGGGATGAAAAATCCCTGGATCCCTGGCGCACCATCCTCACTCTTTGCACCCAGCTAACAGCTCCTGCGCGACTAAGGCAAATCCCCAGAGATGCAGGAACACCTTGGGAGAGAAGAGTTGGGGGTGTCCGGGATCCTCCCGTCTGGACACGAGTCTGTCTTCACACCAGCCCAGAGCCACCTAGGTCTTGGCTTCTTCCCCCAAAAGGAGCTTCTGTCGAGCGAAGCCTGACACTCCGAGGCCCCCTCCCGGGGTTGGCTCCGGAGTCCCCGGGTTCGAGACCCCGCCGTGAGGTGCTGACAGCCCGCCTCGCGCCCCCTCCCGCGCCCCGGCGCGACGCGGGCCTCACCGAGATGCGTTCCAGGTCGGTGGCCGCCATGGCGAGCTGCGCACCGGGCGGGCGGGCTGCGGGGAGCGCCGGGGCCGCGGCGGGGACGAGCCGGCTGCGGGACGCGCTCCGCCCGGGCGGCTGCGGCTGAATGGATTCAATATGGCCACTTCCTGGAAACTCCCCTTGGCGGCGGCGGCGGGAGAAGCCGCGGAGCCGGCCCCGCCCCCGCCCGCGGGACCGGCCTCCCTACCCGGCTCGGCCCCAGCGCAGCGCGCTCCCCGCGGCTGGGACCGACCGGGGGTCTCCGCGGCTTGGCGAGAGACACCAGCTGCGGGTGCTGCTGGGACTTGTAGTCTGCAAGGTGGGGGGGGGGGGGGCCAGGACTGCCACGTCTGGGGGACCCGGGGCGCTTCCCGAGGCCTGCTGCGTGTCCCTAGGAAGCTGCATTGGTGCACAGCGCAGAGGGGTGCTACGTGCGCCCTGGGGGTTCGGCCTTCAGGCTGACCGTCCCTGCTGGAAGCTGCAAATGCACTGGGACCACCAGCTGGCGGGTTCACGTTCTGCAAGTGCTGGAGAGGGCCCCTCAGTCTCTTCTGCCTGTGCCACGGGTCCCACCTGATGCTCTAAGTCGGAGCTAGGGCGGGAACCCTGGGCTGGACCAGTGCGTCCGGCCAGGCAGCCTTTGGCTCCTTGCGCAATATGAGCCGGAGAAAGATGCACAGTTCGGGAAGCGGAGCTCGACCATCTGCGTAGCATATTGCTAGTGATCCTCACCCTGCCTGTCCCACGAGTTTGGAGTTATGTCATTGTGCAGGGAGGACCTTGGTTCTCACAGCACGCGCGTCTTCTTCACCAACCATACCACTCAAAAAAAAAAAAAAAGTCTCACGGGCCTCCGTAGTCTTTTTCAGTGACTACAAGAACTAGCTTGCCCCGTCTTCCCTTCCCTGCCTTTCTCTCCGGTCTCTCTGATAGTGACGCAAAATTGGCCTCTGCTCCTCCACTTCCCAAGAGTGTGCACCCCCACCCCCAATATCTTCTTGAGAAACAACCCTGTCCTCCCACACAGTGGAAACTTGTTTCTGCTGGAGGTATCTGGAGACCACATCTGGACTTGGCACGCCGCTGCTGCGGAACACTTCCTGTCCCCTGCATAGCTCTACCGCTCACCTTCTCTCCCTGAAGCGGCTTTTCCCTCCTTTCCTTACAAGCCATATCTTGTCTCCAAGGTTCCCAGCCGGACTTAACAATGTTTTTATTTCGTTGTGTGCTCCCCTGTGCTGTTGTTTCTTGCACATTTCTCTGACAAGAAATACAGCCGGCACGAAGCTCAGTTTCGTAGTGTTTGCTTGCTAGCACGCAGGAAGCACTGAGTTCTGTCCCAACACTACACAAGACAGATGTGACGGGGTACATCCATAAACCTAGCAGGACAATTCGGAGTTCAAGGTCATCCTCCCCTGTATAACAAATTCGAGGCCAGCCAGGAGATGTCTCAGAAAACAAAACAGGGGGGTCACAGCACGGTGTTTAAGAGTGGATCAATGGCAAACTTTTCCTGTTTGAATCACACCCCACACCCAGCTTCTTAACCTATGAAAACTACTCCTGTGATTGTAAAAATGTAGGTATTCACGAGCAGCCAGATGGCTCAGGGGGTGAAATTCCTTGCCACCAGATCTGAGGGCCTAAATTCAGTCACTGGGATCCACAAAACGGAGAGAACTGACTCCCTCAAACTGTTCTCTGAAAATAAAGAAAAATTAGCAGCGGGCTTTAAATTGGGTTTGAAATCTATTGTTTAGTGGTAATTCCTCTAGACCACAATAGCCCTAATGTCCGACCCCACAGAGTGAATGTATGTGGCTGATGATGTCATCATCCTTCCCCTTCTCTTTTCCTAGAACAGGCAAGGAGTGACTCCCAGCTGCCTTTTTCTTCCTCACACATCCTTGGCCCTAATTTGCCTTTTAAATGCCCTTTCATTTCTGCTTGAGCACTATTTCAAAACATCCGCTGAGTTCGGCATGATGGCGTACACTTTTAATCGCAGCGTTCTGGAGGCAGAGGCAGGTGGATCTCTGTGAGCTGAGGTCATCCTGGTCTACTGAGGCAAGTTCTAGGTCAGCCAGGGTTACATAGAGAGACCCTGCCTCAAAACAAAAGGAGGAGGGGAGGGAGAGATGGCTCAGCAATCTTTTAGAAGACCCAAATTTGGTTTTTAACATCCATGTCCTGGGGCAGCTTACAACAGCCTGTAAGTCCAGCTCCAGGGTTGTCTGCTGCCTCTGGCCTCCTTGGGCACACACATCACACCACATACGTGTACACACATCTAGCACTTCCGGCCGGCGTCTGAGATGGAAAGGTGCCAGGGAGACAGGTTACTACTCTCTCCTGAGATGTGTCCACACTCCTAGGAAAACTTTCTCCTAATGTCCAAGCCTCCCATTTCTCATATTGTGAGCGTTACTCTGTTTACGCTGCCGTGGGTTTGCACTTGCGAAGGAGGAAGGGCTGTCTGCGGGGGCGGAAAGGTGAGTAGAACAAGCTTGTCACAAGCAGCGAGGGCTTCCTACAGTGGTGCCCCGAGTGATCCTTATACACCCAGAAATACAGCTAGGGCAGCCGGGTCCCAGAGTCACGTGATCACAGGCCGAGATGTCTCCGAGGAAGTCCTCAGAGGTTTTGGTTGCCTGATGTGCACTGTCACTGAGAAAGCCTACTGTGCCATCTCTGCCCAGCCCTGTCCTGCCCCACCCATCTCCACCCCATAAGCAAAACCAGCAGGAATCTAAACAAGGCAGACCTCACTCCAGGAAACAGGGCCTTCCTGGCCTCTTGCTTCTCTTGTGTCTGTTTACAGTCTGCCATCTCTTTTGTTGCACTCAGGTTCAAGTTTTTCATGGGTCCCCTGTTATTTTTGTTAAGGCTTTCATTTTTCTTCTTTAATAAAATCTCTGGAATGGAATGTAGCTCTGGAGGGGGAATGCCTAACTGACAGGAACAGGGCTCTTGGGATTCCTCCTCAGCAATGGGGGGGGGGGGGGGGGGGGGAGCCTAAAAGAAGTTCTTGATCCTTGTCTCAGATTCAAAAAATGTTCAAAGGATGGGAGGGTGGGGTGTGGCTGAGCGGTAGAGCCCTTGCCTAGCAGGGGCAAGGCCCTGTGTTTGATCCCCAGCACCACAGAGGAGTACTTGCACTCTAGTTACAGCTGAGCCCACAGACGTCTTGCAGAGGATTTAATAACTTGGTAGACCAGTCACTTCAACAGCATTAACGCTTCTTCCCTCCCTCCCTTCCTTCCCATGTTGTCCAGGTAGACAGCCTAACACTTGGCCGACTCTTCCACCCTGTTGTCGGTATCCACGGCTTTGCCCTCATGGTCTAGCTCGGTGATACTGTGTGTGACTGTGCAACAGGTAGCAAAAGGCAATGGAGAGGATACAGAGGAGATGAGCAAACACTCTCAAGTGATTCCAGGGGCTGCCACAGGGTTCTTCCAGTAGTTCTGCGTACATCCCACTAGCCAGAACTGGGAAATGAGGTCTTTATTTTGCCCAGCATGTGTTTAGTGAAAAAGTCTATGAAATACTAGAAAGGAGACGGGGAACAGGCTCAGTGTGCAAAGTGCCTGCTCTGTAAGCATGGGGATCCGAGTTCAGATTCTCAGCCCCTATGTAAAAAGCCGTGTGTGGTAGCACAGATCTGTAACCCCCATGCTGTGGGTGTCAGCCTGCTAGACTTTATAAGGATGATATATACATTTTAAATAATTTTAATAGTACAGTGAAGTTTACGCGACCCCAATGGCACCACCCAGAAATGACCAGCACAAGCATCACTTTGCATTATCCTGGAAAGCTTTATGTGACTGTCTACAGACAGGTTGAAAAGTAACAGATGCTTTGTAGACGTGTCCACCTTGGGCCAGCGAGATGGCTCAGCGGGTGAAGGTGCTTGCCCACAAGTCTGACAGTTCCTGGAACTCACCTGGGAGAACTGACTCCTGAAAGTTCTTCTCTGACCTCCACGGGCCCTGTGGTCTGAACGAACGTACACATACAGACAAGAAATAAAATAAACAAATGCAAAGCCAGGAGTGATGGGACCCACGTTTAAGCCCAGCATTTGGGAAGCAGAAGCAGCTCGAGACTAAGTTGGCCTACATTGAAGGATCTTATCTCAACCAAAGAAATAAATATTAGATCTGTAATATCGATGCTACTGAAATATTATTTAGTATTCCTTGAACCTATTAGAAAAAAAAAATTTGCAGTGGAATGTTAAGAAAGAGTTGAGCCTCAAAGACTGTTTCCTGACCGCGGGAGACATTACTTCCTACAGACAGCTCTGAGGTAAAACAGAAAGTTGCAACACCATCCAGAGAATTGTTTCCTTAAAGTTCACACTTCTATTATATGTGCTGGTCTTTGCTGCCTTGGTTTCTTCCCTCCGCGGCTTTGTTAATTGTTATTCTAACAGTGTCTGGCCTAGGAACAATGGCATTCCATTCTGGAAACAGAATTCCACAACTGCTCGGTATGCAGTTTAAATTAATGCATTTGATGCTCAGCAACTGTCCTTTCACAATATGTTTTCATCTGCAATTAAAAAAAAATTAGAATCACACACACACACACACACACACACACACACACACACACACACAGAGGAAACTTTTTAAAAAAGTTGTTTTAAAGAATGTCAGTTAGTCAGCAGGAGTGGGCACACCTCTATTCCCAGCACTCAAGAGGCAGAGGCAGGAAGATCTTCCTGAGTTTGAGGAGAGTCTGGTCTGCCTGGTGAGTTCCAGGCCAGTCAGAGATGCACAGGGAAACCTTGTCTCGAAAAGTGAAAAGAAAAACAAACAAATATGAGTGTCAATAGCCTGTACCTGGGAACCATAAGGGAGCTGGGTAAATCATCACTGCTGCTACTGTGCCCTGCTTGGGACTGAACCGAGGGCCCAGGGCGTACTAGTGAATGTGTACACACCTCACTCCCAGCCCTGCCTAGAATAGTTTTAAAATCGTAACTCCTTTCTCACAGAATGCAGTAGCTTTGGCTTTTTTCTTCTTCCAGGAGGCAATCTAAAGCTAACCTGAATGATTTTTTTTTTTTTTTCATCAGAAGTAATGCTTTTCTCTTTGGAAGCACTTTTAATCTTATTTGTTTGTTTCTTAAGACAAAGTCTCTCTACATAGCTCTGGCTCTCTTGGAACTTACTCTATAGACCAGACTGGCACCAAATTTACCTGCCCCTTCCTCCTGAGTGCTGGGATTAATGGCGTGCACCACCAGGCATGGCCCATTTAAAAAAAAAGATAATTATGAGATGTCTTAGTAGTCAGTATTCCAGTGTTTCCTGGAACACTGCATGTTCGGAGTCTGCAGCGGCAGGAGGTTTTTGCTTTGTTTTGGTGTGGTTTAGAGGAATCCTCCTTTGGCCCTGGCTTTAGTTTCTCTTCTAGAACTGTCTGTCATGTCCTCTTCATTATCCTTCATTCCTTTAGAACTGCTTTTATCTCTTCATTTACGTTAATTATTTGGCATGAGTGGGCTCCATTCTTTTGCTTTTAGTTCTAATTGACCAATATATTTGTTATATAATGATGTTGTGTTTTTTTTTTTTTTTTTTTTTTTTTTGTCTTCAGCTCGTTTCCTTTTTGTCTCATTTTTCTGGTTTTATTTTTCCCTCTTTGAGCATTCTAGCTATTAAATTGATTTGTTTTAAAAATATTATTTTTATTATTAGTGTGTGTGTGCGCAGACATGTATACAGTATCTGTGTATCTGGAGGTCAGACGACAGCTGTTGGGGGTCAGAGCTCTCCTTCTACCCTGGGTCCTGGGACTGAACTCAGGTCTTCAGGCTTGGAGACAAGCACTCTCACCTGCTGAGCCATCTCGTCAGCCCTTATGTTCTTATTAACTGACTGCGTAGCATGAGGCCATTCTAAGGCTCTCCTTCTACTAGGATTTTTAGGGAAGATGGCCTCATTCTTTGTCCACATCCTCTTTATGTTTCTTACATACGGTGTCAGGAAAGACAGACTTTCTGACCATTGTCCCGCTGCCTTCTAGCTGCTCCTCCGAGAGCAGCGTAAGCTCTCTCTTCAGAGCCTTGGGACAAGTCTGCATTGGCAGGCTTCACGTTTTGTTGGAGTCCTTGTGAACACTCCCTGGTTTAAGGTTCTATTTAACAAACTCAGGACACACACACACATACACACACACACACATAAAAGCAAAGTAGATATGAAGTTAGCTACTTATTTAGAATCAAAAATATACACAACAGGATCTAGAAGGGGCACCTTCCAGTGAGAAATCTGGAAATGGAAGCCTCCTTGTTGTTTGTTTTGTTGTTGTTGTTGTTTTGAGGCCCAGAGTGCCTCAGTAAATGAATCATAAAGACACCCCTAGACCTCCAGTTCCAGAGGATCCCTGGTGCATCTCTATGGTCCAGAGCAGCCCAGAAGGAAGGAAATACCACTTCAAGCCTGTCTGGGAGAAGCCTTCAACTTTGTAAGGAGTATGCAATTTGTCCATGTTCTTTGACTGTGGCCTGGCCTGGCTTTAGGCTCACTAGAACTCTGGTTCACACAGGGTAGGAGATTTCTCCTGCCCCCCTCCCCACACTTTTTTTTTTTTTTTTTTTTTTTTTTTTTCAGGGTTTTTTTTTGTAGCCTTGGCTGCCTGGACTCACTTTGTAGATCAGGCTGGCCTCGAACTCACAGAGAACTGCCTGCCTCTACCTCCCTGAGTGCTGGGATAACAGGTGTGTACCACGGAGCTGGCTGCTTTCATCTGTCTTAACTATGGCCCAAAAGAACTTTTGGGGCGGGGTGTGGCGGTGGTGCCAACTATCTAAATAACTAAAGAAATACAATCTATAGCACAGAGCGCTTTATCAGCCCCAAAGAGCTGAGATAAGAGCAGACGGCAGCTGCACAGGGATGAGAAAGTTGAAATGTTTTCCTTTGGGGGGAAAAATGTGACCTTCAAAGAACGGAAGAGAGTGAATGCTTCATGCTGGCTGTCACGTCAAAGAAAGCATTTAAGAGAGGACAGGTACGTTTGTGAGACCAGATTCAAAACAGGGAGAAGGTCCTACAGAGCCATCCAGCTGGGTCCAGAGGGACCTTGAGGACAAAGAGAAAGGGCCCAGCAGGTGGAGCCTTCCCCCTCCCCAAATAACTCAACCCCATCTGCTTTATACATCAGGCTCGCACTTCAACAAAGGCTTCTTCTACAGCTAAAAATAAATCAGAAACCTCGGCTCCTGGGGGAATTTATTCAGAGACAACATGAGTCCGGAAAAGGCTGCAGGAGGGAGGAACCTGAGGGGAGCCTCTGAGGCGGAGTTTGGAGAGCGGACAGGAAGAATTTCACCTGACGCCAGTGGGCTGGCCAGGAAGATGGCGAGAGGTTCTGTGGAGAACCACCAGGAATCACTCAGGAAAGAAGAATAAATAAGCAATAAGGAGAGGACAGACACCCTAGGGGAGGGCTGAGGACCTGATTAATGGACAGAGCTCACCTAGAAAGCCTAAGGAGCAGGGAGGGGGCTAAGGCCTCACAGCACATCTGTCTGGTTCATATTACTGATCTGCAAGTGTTTTTGGAGGGCAGAGGCAGAGGCAGGTGGATATCTGTGAGTTCCAGGTCAGCCTGGTCTACATAGCAAATTCCAGGCCAGCTAGGGCTACATAGTGAGGCTGTGTCTCAAAAAACCAAAAACAAAACCTGGAACTAAAATAAACTAACTCTGTCTGTCTGTCTGTCTCTTTCTCTGTGTGTCTCTCTCCTATGTGTGTGTGGGCAGTACGCGTGTGGAAGTCAGCAGCGACCTTGTTCCTTGCTCTTCACCTTGTTTGAGACAGGGTTTCTTGCTGCTTGTCCGGGAAGCATGCCTCTTGGCCTGTAAGCTCTCAGGGATTCTCTGCCTCCTGTGCTAGGCTCACAGATGTGAACTGCTGTGCCTGGCTGGACTCGGGTTCTAGGGATCCAACCCCAGGTCTGAATACTGGATGCTAAAGACATGGACAGAGAGAGACCGAGGACTTCTCCCTTCTATCACTGTTGCCATGTGCACCTGTGCGTTCCTGTGTGTGCAGGTTACACGTTTGTACACGCCCACATGGAGGCCAGAGGAACTCAGGTGTCATTCTTTGGGCACTGTCTAGTTAAATCACAGCAACAACAAAAATAAAAACAGGTCTCTTCTTGGCCTGGAACTCAGCTAATACCGTGGCTGATATTTCTTACATGGGTTCTGAGTGCTGAACCCTGAGCATAGCACCAACTGAGCTACCTTCCCAGCCCCTGCTCTCCCTTTTAGTGAGGATGCAAGCTTTCCCAGATGCCTCCTGGTAGAGTTTAGTTTTGTTTGTAAAATGCGGTCAGCATTTTGTGTGTGAGTCAGTACTTGGTCCCCAGCTGGGGGCGCTGTATTGGGAGTTGTGGAGCCGGGCTGGCTGGGGTTGGTCACCGGGAGTGTCCCAGTTAGGCTTGTTCTGCTTGCTGAGCTGGCCACAGCAGGAGCTCTGTCACACACATTCGGCCTCTAAGCCCCTCCCTCTACACCACGCCTTCCAAAATTCAACTGGCTGAGCCCTCTGAAACTTGGAACCAAAGTGAACGGCTCCCTGGAGTTGTTCTGACACAAGCTAAAGTCATATGGGAAGAGGGAACCTAAGTTGAGAAAATGCCTCCATAAGATGGGCCTGTAGGCGTGTCCTTGGGGCATTTTCTTGATTAGTGAATGCTGTAAAAAGAGGGCCAAGCAATCCCTGGTGCCATCCCTGGGCAGGTCGTCCTGAGCTGTATAAGCAGGCAGAGCAAGCCATGGAGAGCAAGCCAGTAAGCATGGTTCCTCCATTGGCTTCTGCTTCAGTTCCTGCCCTGACTTTCTTCATTGAGTGTGACCTGGGAGTCATGAACCAAAGTAAACCCTTTCCTCCCCAAGTTGTTGGTCATGGCATTTATCACAAAAATAGAAAGCAAACGAGGACACTTGTGTATTGCCAAGTATTCTGTCATAGCAATAGGACAGGTCCCATGGGGCCTCCCAGGCCAGAACTGAGTCATGTGACTACAATAGGTCCCAGGATTGCAAAAGGCGGGCCCAGGCTGATGCAATGTTTGTCAGCTGTATCGAGAACATTGAAGTTTGAGGGAGAAGACAAGAAAAAATAATCGAAGAAGCAGACAAGAAACGGCAGGCGGAGTTGCTAAGATGTGCTCGGCATAGACCGAAAGTTGGCAACTTGTGGGATGCACTAGATGCCGAATAAATGAAACCCAGGTGTTAACAGGTATGAAGAACAGGGCACAGTGGGTTACCTGTAGAGGAGAAGGCACCGGGGCTAGAGAGATAGATGGCTCAGACATTAAGCACACTAGCTGTTCTTCCAGGGGGCCCAGGTTTGATTTCCAGCACCCACACGGCAGCTCAAAACCATCTGTGACTACAGCTCCAGGGGATCTGTCACCCTTCTTATAGTACACACTGACATGCAGGGGGAAACACCCATATGTACTATGTAAATAAATAGATCGATGATAAATAAATAAATAAATAAATAAATAAATAAATAAATAAATAAATAAAAAATAAATAAATAAGTAGAAGGCGCTGAAACTCTAACTGATGAGGTAAAACTCTGCCAACTCCAGACTGACAGCTGTTATCCTCACATCTCATCCCAGAGAGACCTCAGGATGCCCCTGCCTGCTCCTCCCCAGCTGCCAGAAGGGTCTCTGGTACCCATTAGCTATAACTAGGTATACTTGCACCCATGTCTGTCTGCCACACAGCCTGCCCAAGACTGGCTTGGAACCCACCATTTCTTTAAGGGTGACCTTTGAACCTGATCTCCCTGCCTCCACCCCCCAGGTGCTGGGATTACAGGCAGGCACCACACCAGGATATATTTTTTTTTCTTTCTACACAAATTTATTAGGCAGATATGTACCATACATGGGAGAGGCAGGGCATTAATAACTCATAAAACTGGGTACTTGGGCCCCTACCCCAGCTCAGTCCTGCAGAGGTGGTTAACAAACAAACAACTCCAGACTGGGCACAGAGGTTCACGCCTGTAATAGTGGTTACCCAGGAACGTAAGGCATGAGGATTCCAAGTTTGAGACCAGGATGGGTAACTCAGTGAGACCTTGTCTCAGTATAAAATAGAAAGGGGCTGCCAGCGCAGGTCAGTATCTCACATAGACCTGAGTTGAGGCCTAGTCCCGCAGAAAAGAAAAAGAAAAAAAAAAGGGGGGGGCATAAAAGTAAAATAAACCACCCACATCAAGGAAGGTCTGGTCCCGGGAAGCCAATGGGGAAGGGGGGGGAGGTTTCCCAGAGAAGGATGCAGGAGGATAGGAAGACCCTATACAAGGAGGTACAAGCCCAGGGAAGAAGGACACCGTCAGCCTAGAGCAGAGACTGGGGTCAGGTCTCTGGTACCTTGGCCCCAGCCATAGCATGGGCACTGACTGGTGAAAGGATAGCCTAGCAAAGGGATCAGGCCAAAGATAGCATCCATCTTCCAGAACAAGGGCCTACTTACAGTATGATGCTCTGCAGACACCTTCACACACCAGGATTTTACACAGTGCTGGGAACTGAAGGGCTCCTGTGTGCTGGGCACGCACTCTCTCACCTGAGCCACATCTGCAGCCCCTCACTGTGAATTTGAAGAGGAATCAATAAACGTGTAACCTCCAAGCATCTTAAATTGGTCAGTGAGTCTTTCATGACCTTTAGTCCACTTGCCTGAGAGAGGACTCAACGGCTGTTCCTTCACCATGGTAAGTCCACCGGTGAAAAACAATAATGACCGTCCCCTAGGGCTGGAAACACCACTAACTACTACGCAAAAAAACAGAGCCCTGTTAGTCAGGGAAAGGGAAGAAGCCTGGAGGCTTCAGAGCCAAATCCCCTGAGTTCATTCTGGACAAAGGGAAGAAGTCTTTTCTCAGACAAATCACAGGGCTGCTCCTTCAGAATTAGCTCATCAGTGAAACTCCTGCTGAGGAGGAGACAGCCCGGCTTCTCCCATCCTTCTGACCATAGAAGCTTTGGAATTGTTAGTTTTCCTTAACTGTGACAACCTAAGATGTCTGGCTTACAGGGAAGAAAGGTTTACTTGGGCTTACGGTTCCAGTCTGTTGTTTGGGGCCTGTGATGGTTCCATATATTATCTCAGGGAGCACACGCAAGAGGAGGCCAGCTCACCTCATGACAGCGGCAGTGGCGGGGGGGGGGGGGGTGAGGTGGGAAATGTCCTGAGACCCCCCTTCAAGGACATATACCTAATATCCTAATTTCTTTCCACCAGGCCCCACCTGGTTCTACTAACCTTTCAAAAGCCCCACAGACTAGTCCCAAGCCTTGAATGCATGGCCTAAGGCAGGCAGCCAGTCTTCAAACTGCAGTCTGAACATGAGGTCATTTAGTCATTATATGACAAGGATTTCCTCATAAGCCAGAAGTGATGGCTCACAGCTGTGATCCCAGCGTTCAAGAGGCTGAGGTAAGAGGGTTGCTTGTGAGTCCAGCCTGAGCTACAGTGGGAGAGTCATCTTTGAAAAAAAAAAAAAAGTAATAAATAGATCTACTGAGCACTTATTTTACGCTGTGCGCAAAAGAATGGCTAAGGTATGGATGCTGGCTGTCAGAATTCAGACTTCGACGTGAGAACACAGCACAATTCAATTCCAGCATTCAAGCAGCTGAGGCAGGCAGAGCTCTGTGAGTCCCAGGGCAGCCTGGTCTACCGATCAAGTTCCAGGACAGCCAGGACTTCAAAGAGAGATCCTGTCTCAAATACTATTAATAAGATAAATAAATAGGACTGTACAGCTGGGTTCCTTTAAGAATCTTTTCTCATGGGTCGGTGAGATGGCTCAGTGGGTAGAGGAACTTGCTGCCAAGCCTGCAAATATGAGTATGCTCCCTGGGACATATATGGTGGAAGGAGAGACCCCCTCCAACTTATCTTCTGTGGTATACACACTAAATAAATAATTTATTTTTCAGTGTTCAGATCACAGATGCAGCAAGCATTCTGAAGCCTAAATCCTAAGTCACCGTGTGGTGTGCTAGCAGTCTGCTTACGTCTCTTACTACCAGCCTTCACCTGTCTTTTTATCTGTCTCACTCACGTGCGCTGCCTCAGTTGGCCTTTCCAGAACCCTGTTCCCTAGTGAGCACCTACGTCCCTGTTCCTACAGTCTGGGCTGCGCTACTGGAAGCCTGGACACAGACATCTGAAGAGTCCACCTTGCAAAGGTGGCACCCCGTGCCCAGGTGGCCATGGGGGACAGGGACACACACACAAATCAGGAAGTGGCCTGATTCAATATCCCCTGCTAGCACCCAGAGGCGGACACAGGGAGGGATAGGGAAGCTGAAGGCTCCTCAGGCCATGACATTTGGGTTGAGGCTTCAACACTAATTTGCTGTGGTCAGCAGCAACTTCCAATAGAAAGCAAAATGAGCCCACCCAAGGCAAAAACAGTCTCTAGGAACGTAGCCAGGGCCTTGGGGAGCGACACAACTCTTCCAGGTCCCCACAGAGAGTGTGACAGCAGGTCAAATCGCAGTACAAAAAAACCCATCTGTTTTCTCTGCATGCTCCAAGCTGCTCAGAACGGCGTGAAGAGAAAAAGGACCACAGCCTGATGCCAGACTTCGACAAAGCCTCGCTTCTATGTCCAGCAGGCCTCCCACAGGGCAATCCTGCCTGGTCACCTCTCTGCCCCGCTCCCCCACACAGCTGCCCCGAGGATTAAAACCGCCACCACCCTGTCGGCCACCATCTCTTCACACCTGGCCTCGGCCTTGAAATCTAGTCAACCAACGTGAGCGAGGGGCCTCCTTGGCACTGGAGGCCTTCTTCCTGTCCTCACAGGGCCAGGAAAGCACAACCCAGTGGGCCCAGGGTGGCCAGCTGTAGTGGAACAAGCCATCCGAGCCTAGCCTCTGAAACCTTCCTTTTAAGCCCACGCATCACCGAGCACCCACCCCAGGACTGTGCCACAGTGCCTGGGCTCCATGAAAGCTGTGTCCTAACTACTCCCCAGAGTATGTGTTTCCTCATTTCCTTTTCTTTTTCCATTTCTGAGCGTGCGTGCATTTACACGAATGTTTTCTCTGCCACGTTATTCATTGAGGCACGGTCGGCCAATCAACTCAGAGTTTGCCAAGATGGCTAGTCTTGCTAGCCAGCATGCTCCCAGGTCTCATCTCCACCTTCTGAGGCTGGGATTACAGGTGGGCCAAAACACCCAAGAGGTATTTGTGAATTCGCTTGGATAGTGGGATCCAAACTCTGGCCCTTACTTTGCAAGGCAAGCGCTTTTTACCACCGAGCTGTCTCCCCAGCCCTTCCTGGGTCATGTCTCAACCCCCCAAATCCCGAATGCCACCCTCTCCCTGACCCCCCACAGCTTTCAGCCTTAGTGGTTACTTCTTTTTCCCACAGCTGAGATCTCCTCTCCCCTTCATCTACCCTCTTATGCGACACGTGCCCCTCAAGACTCTGCCAGCGAAAAGGCCTTGGGCTGGCCCCAGTGTCTCTGAGCCTTCCTCATCATTTTCTTGCCCTTTGCTGGCCAAGCTCCCGAAGAAATGACCTCTTCAACAGCATCTTACAGTATGAGGCCAGCCATATTCAGGACAACGCTGCCAGGTCCTCCCTGCTGAGTATTCTGCTCTTTAGCTCACTCGTGCCTTGGGTCTTCCGTCTTTTGTCACATACCTTAAAGGAAGCTGCTTTTGTTTGTTTGTTTCTGAGACAGAGCCCTGGTTGTCCTGGACTTGATTTGTAGAGCAGGCTGGCCTTGAACTCAGAGATCTGCCTGCCTCTCCTTCCCCAGAGCGGGGCCTAAGGGCATGCGTTTCCACACCCAGCTTCCTTTCTTTTCTTTAATTTATTTATTTCGTGCATGCACAGGTGCTGTGTCAAGCAGAGGTCAGAGGACAACTTGCAGAAGCGAAAAGAAATCTAGCCTTCACAGGCACTGCGCAAACACGGTGCCTGAACCATGCATGTAGGCAAAACAGCCAGACACGTGAAGTAAAAAGAAAGGTTAATAAATAGAGGAGTAAACTTCTGAGAAAAAAAATGTAAGGAAAAAATGGCTAGGGAGGTGGCTCGGTGGGTAAGGTATTGCTGTGTTAGCACGGGGGTCTGTGTTCAAATCCCCAGCGAGCACGTGTGTGGTTAAACACTCCCGAAGCTTCAGTGCTGGACACGGAGAGAGGCAAATCTGCAGCTCAGACTGGCTCGGCAGTCAGATAGATCAGTACGCTGACCCTCCAGACTGAGCAAGACCCTATCTCAAAGACACAAAGGTGGCCAGGCAGGAGAGACGGCTCAGCGATTAAGACCGCTCGCTGCTCTTGCAGGCCATCCAGGTTTCAGGGTGGCTCCCAACCACCTTATAACTCCAGCTCCGTGAGATCCAGTGCCTTCTGCTGGCCTCCAGAGTGTGTGGCCAGGGGCTGCTCATGGGCTCTCTCTCTCTCTCTCACACTCACACACACACACACACACACACACATGAACAAAAATAAAAATAAGTCTTTGGGAAAAAAATGGCCAAGTTTAGATATCAACCAATCAGGCACACAGTACATATGCGTGTACTAACTACACAGCCATGCACACAGCCACCACCACCCCAACACATATCAAAATGTAGAATGCAGACCACATAACAACAACAACAAAAACAAAAAAGAAAAAAGAAAGAAAATGAAAAAAAAAAAAAAAAAAAGAAAAACCCTCAGAACGGATTTAAATTTCTCACTTGGAACACTGATTGCTTAGAAGAAAATGCGTCAGCATTCTCGGGGAAAAGTATTTTCAATCCAGAATTCTATAATAAGCCACACCATCAACTCACCACAAGTGAGGGGTGTGGGAGCTGGAGAGATGGCTCAGCATCTCTCTTAAGAGCATTTGTGCTTAGCACCTAAGTCAGGTGGTTCTAATTGCCTATACATCCAGTTCCAGAGGCCCCGGCGCCCTCTTCTGGCCTCTGAGCATAGCTACACAGCTGTGGTGCGAATAGAAAAGAGCACGTGCATGCTCTTACGGGAGTGCACACACATGGAAACAAACCTTTTCTTAAGAGGAGGGTGGGGAGCTCATGAAATAAGTGAATTAACAATAAATGTAGCTGGGCATTTTGGTGGTGCACTCCCGTAATCCCAGAACTCAGGGAGGCAGAGGCAGGTGGATCTCTGTGAGTTTGAGGCCAGCCGGGTCTACAAATCGTGTCCAGGACAGCCAAGGCTACACAGAGAAACCCTGTCTGCAAAAATTAAATGAAGAAAAAGGTTTGTCACACATTAGGTGTGGAAGAAAGGAGAAAAAGAGCTAAGAAACTATATAAAAACGTAATTAAACATCCTCATTTCCAATTGGAGTAAGCTTTTGTTTGTTTGTTTCCCTTTGCATTTTTAAGAAACACACACATCAGACAGGCTCACACCTTTGATCCCAGCACTCGGGAGGCAGAGGCAGGCAGATCTCTGAGTTCAAGGCCAGCCTGGTCTACAAGTTGAGTTCTAGGACAGCCAGGGCCACACAGGGAAATCTTGTCTCGGAAAAAAAAAAAAAAGAAAGAAAAAGAAACACACACAAGTGTGTAGCGGAGGAGAGAAAGAACCCACTCCTATAAGTCATCCTCTGCCCTCCACATGCACACTGTGGTGTGTGTGTGTGCGCACTCACACCCACAATAGAGAAATAAAGTTAATTAAAACTTCTTCAGTGAAAACAAATCCCTTGTGAGTGTGTGTGTTTTTTCTTTTTTTTTGGGGGGGGGGACAGGATTTCTCTGTGTAGCCCTGGCTGTCCAGGAGCTCACTCTATATATAAGGCTGGCCTCGAACTCCGAAACCCCTCTGCCTCCTGAGTGCAGGGATTGAAGGTGTACACCACCACCACCATCTGACTCAATTACTGTATTTTCTTTTCGTCACGTTCCCCTATGGTGCCTGAACGTAGCTTCTGCTTGGGTCAGGTCATAGAGACTAGATTATACACACTGCAATCCCGGACTTCTCCCTCTCACCCCTGCTCCTGGCTTGAAGCTGGCCATAAAGACATCTAATGCCCCATCCCAGTGTGATAATACATAGTAAGACTCCTACTTCCCAACCGGTGCTGTCCCCTGCCTGTGAGGACAAACGATACCTTCTCCCCCCCTCCCCGCAACATACAGGCTTTTGAATCCAGGGCTTCCCGTTAGGAAAGCCCTCCACCACTGTGTGACGGCAGACTCAATCCCAAACACTAAAGAATCTAAACTGACCGGCCTTGCTGGGTATCCCTGCCCAGTCGATTTGCATAACATGACAGCCTTTTTGCCCAATCACCTTTGTACATAGCTGTCCATACTCACATCATGCCTGTGGAATGCATTCTTCATAAGAGGAGTGGGCAGGGTTCAGAGAGTCTCTGGACAGCTGGCAGGCAGAGGTTCCTGCAGGACAGAGTGCTCAGAGAACATGAGGACACATTGTACCCCTTCTCCTGAGCCTCGACCCACGCACCTCTTCCTGTGTTCTTTGTAATCTCCTTCATAATAAACAGGTAAGCCTGCTCCCCAGGACTCTATTAGCAAGTTACAGATACCCCGGTTTACAGCTGGTCAGTAGGTCAGAAGCAAAGCCTGGGGTTGCAGGAGCAGTCTGGACAGATGGCTTGGTAGTTAAGAGCACTTGCTGTTCTTTCAGAGGACCTGGTTTGATTCCCAGCACCCATACGGCAGATTACAAGCATCTGTAACCCCAGTTCCAGGGTCTCCAATGCTCTCTGCTGTCTGCCTGGCAATCAGACATGCATGTGGGTATACAGATGTACACGCAGGCAAAGCACCCAAACACATAAAATAAAAATAAATACATCTAACAAAGAAAATAGGAACTGTCCTAGGACTGAACCCTTGATCTCTGGGTTATGATGCTGTCTCCTGGTAGACCAGTTGTATCAGAACTGAACTGTGCTAAAGGTACTTGCCCACTACAGAACTGTCCTAATTTGCCTCTAGGTTGCCATGATAAAAGTTGACCAAAAGCAACCCAGGAAAACAAGTTAATTTGCCTTTGGCTTCCAGGTCACAGTCCATTACTGAAGAAAGCAAGGCAGAAACCTAGAGGTATGAACTAAAGCAGAGACCAGAGAAATGAGGAACACTGTTTCGTGGCTTGCTCCTCAGGGCTTGCTCAGCTTGCTTTCTTCTACCACAAAGGACAACCTACCTAAGGAGATCTAGGCCCTCCTACATCAATCATTAAGAAAATGTTCTGCTGGGGGCTGGGAAGGTTGGTGGTGGTGGTGGCCTTTTATCTTAGGAATTCAGAGGCAGAGGCAGGCAGGATCTCTGAGTTTGAGGTCAGTCTGGTCTCTGCTTCCGAGTTCTAGGACAGTCAAGGCTACAGAGAGAAACCCTATCTTGAAAACAAAACAAACAGAAAAGGAAGGAAAGAAAGAAAGAAAGAAAGAAAGAAAGAAAGAAAGAAAGAAAGAAAGAAAGAAAGAAAAAAAGAAAGAAAAAAAGAAAGAAAAAAAGAAAGAAAGAGAAAGAGAAAGGAAGAAAGAAAAGAAAGAAGTCACTTTAAAGACTTAACTCCTGGCCAGGCTTCTGGAAGCATTTTCTCAGTTGGAGGTCTCTCGTCCCATATGAGCCTGGCTTGTAGCAAGTGGACAAAACACTAACCAGCCCAGCCTGTTTGTTGTGTGAAGTAATCCACACACCATTTGTAGTCTCAAAGTCTTCTGTGTTCATTGTTGAAGTGAGAGAGCAGAGGAGATTAACCAAAAAAAAACAAAAAACAAAAAAACCCCACCTAAGTAACTTCCCCCTCCCCCTCAGCTACATAGTGAATTTAAGGACATGAGAGCTTGTCTCAAAAACAACAAAAAAGCCAGTATATTATCCAAGGACACGAAGATGAATAACACAGCAGCCGTAGTTGCCAGAGCACCAAAGCTTAGAACTGACTATACAGATTCTGCTGGGAGAATGGTGTCCTGAATCCCCAGGGAAGGCCCCACGAGGACACTCCACCTTCTGCCAGGAGCTCCTCCCTGCTTGCAGCATTTCCAGTCTCCATCAAAAGCTGTCTTGCTCAGGACCTCTGGGCCCTTTCAGTTTCTAGTGGTTTTACACAGATATCTGGATTAGGTGGTTTTCTAAGTGGAGCCCTTTGTTTAGGTATGGGCCAGGGCAGAGGGGAGTGAGGCTGAGGGCCAGGGGCAGGTTTCGAGGGACAAAGGAAAGGAAGGGCCAGGGCAGATGCACAGAAGTGGTGAGTGCCAGGCGCAGGAACAGGGGAGCTGGGTGGTGAGGAGAAGGTAGAATCATGCCATCTGGGGGAAACCTGTCACCTGGGTGACAATGTCACCCCCTTCCATGAGCTCGGGAAGCCTGGGGGAGGGGCAGGGAGAAGATGGCCAGCTCACTTGGACCCGTTGCTTTCTCATGGAGTGTGTGTACCGCCCTGAGTGGACTGGCATCATGTACCCTCTCCGACCTATCTCCGTGCTCTGCTATTCCTTTGGCCCTGAGCTGTCAACCTGAGCCTCCTGCTGTTCAAATCACTGACGCCCACAACACACATGCCTCCCTTCTCAGGCTCAGGGCGGTCCTGGTCTCAAGCGGCTCTGACGAGGCTTCCCCTGCCTTTCAGGGCCCAGCTGGCTCACAGGTCACCGCCCCATCCTGTCCACACCCTCCCACATATTTGCTTATAGGGCTGCTACAAATACAGAAGACAGAAACGTCACACGTTACCTTTTATACGCTTCTTCGTAAAGGAGAAGAACAGGCACCACGTTTCACTCCGGACATTCCCACTTCCTGGGTGCTGTCTCGTAGACCATTCCAGAAGGATGCAGGCAATGTGAGGTGTGGGTTGGAGCTAGGAAAGTGAGGGTGTCACAAGACAGGGACCAGCTCAGTCAAGAGTGGAAAGCCACTCGCGGCCTACATCAGTACATGGATGCCTCTTATAGGGAGAAACTTTTCTCGCAATCTGGATACCTTAAAACTGGGGGAAATTTTATTTTATTTAATTTTTGAGATGGGGTCTCATATAACCTCAAACTCAGTAGGTAGCTGGAGGTAGCCTTGAACTCCTAACCCTCCCATCTCTACTTCCCAAGGGCTAAACCACCACACCTGGATCTGGATATTTTAAAACAACTGAACTTCATTTTCCACAGTTCCCAAAGCCAGAAAGGGGTGGTGTTAGCAGGCTCCTCTCACCTTCCTGAGAATCCTTCATCGCCCCTTCCAGCCTTTGAAAGGCCCAGGCAGCCACTGGCAGCGTCACTCCTGTGCTGGCTGCTTCCACCCTTCCTCCCTCTTCTGCCCCTCGGATCTGTACACACCCCCAGGTTCACTGTCTCACCCAGGGACACCCACTAGATTCAGGCGCCACATGAACAATCCAGCGTGAAAGAGGGTCTTGTCCTGAAATCCTCTATTCAATTTTATCTGCAAAGATTTCGTTTCTAAATGACATCACCCTGAGTCCTGTGACTCAGAGCTTTTAGGGGTCAGCAGTCGGCCTGCTATAACTTCCGAGCGCAGAGCGGACATAACATGTATTTTAGAAACAATTTGTCTTTTAGAGTTTTAGTCTCTACTTACTAGGATTAGTGTAGTATTCAAGGGCGGCAGTGTGTGTGTGGAGGGTCAGAGGGCAACTGTCATGGGGCATTCTCTCCATCCACTGTTTTTTTGGGGGACTGAACTCCAGGCCATAAGCAGGCCTGGCAAATGCCTTTGCCGGATCCACTGAGCCATCTCTCCAGACCAGTAAAAAATTTCTTGTAACGGGAAACCTAAACAATATTGGTAAAAATTTAGACGGACCGCTGGAGTGGAAAAACCACCACCAAGAAGCAGCTGTTTGCAAGAGGAGAAAGAAAGAAAAAAGGGGAAAAAGGGCCATTTCTAGCAAACATTAATCTGATTGTTTCTATCCCAGCTGCCGTAGCCACACAGAAGGCTCTGTACACACTGTGGTCTTATTGTCTATCCCCTGGAGAGCTTCTAAGACCCAGTGATGCTGGCTTCTCGGGACACGAGAACATTGTGACATTTTGCCAAATTTTTCCAGTCTAAAAAAAAAGAAGAAGAAAGAGAAAGAAAAGATTCTTTTGCCGGGGAAATTCTATGATCAGTGCTAATGAAGGGAAAGATTGGACAAGGAAGAAAAAAACACAGTGACACACAGAAATAACCAAGCATAGATTTGCCTCTCTTGGAAACACGTTCCGGAGGTGAAATGGGAGACGCTTTGCTCTTTCCAGGTGCTCACAACACCATTTTTTTTTTCCAGTTTCTTGCTCTGGCTTGAATTGGGACCCTACAAGGCTAATATAGTGGGGTTTTGTTGTTGTTGTTTTTGAAGAGGAAGAGATGTTGGGACAGGATTTCATTTTGTACCCCAGGTTAGCCTCCATTCTGTGGAGATCTTCCAGCCATACTTTCCTGGACACTGGGATTACTGGTTGTAAGCAACCATATCTGGCCACATGGATTTTTTGTGAGCTAACTAGGCTATGCTCAATTGACATCTAAAATTTATCTTTAAAAAAAAAAATTGAAGTTGAAACAGGAGGATTAGGAGTTCAAAGCCATCCTCAGAGCAAAGCATGGCAGAGCTGATTTGTAATCCCAGCATCCAGGCTCAGGAAGGAGGATCATGAGCTCAGGGCCATTTTTTGGATGGATGGATGGATGGACGGACCGACAGATAGATAGATAGATAGATAGATAGATAGATAGATAGATAGATAGATAGAACAAAGCAAAACTTTCAGATAACTATCCCTTTCTAAGAACCACTTATAGGTCCTAAAATGATGAGACCAGAACCATTTCCACCTGTTGCAACATATCCTAGACTGACTCGGCCAAAGATGCTTTCCCTGGTCTCATTTTGAAATGAAAAGCTAAAGTGATGAAATTTACTACCATACAGCAAATTGTTGCCATTTTATTACTAGAGGTAGTAGCTGGACAAGGAATGGGCTAGTTTATGTTGCTCTTACAAAGGGCCTGGGTAGGTACTTTCTAAAGAGCTTTATCTGGCTCACTGTTCTGGTGGCTGGAGGGTCCAAACAGTAAGGAGCCAGAATCCTCATGAGAACCCGGTCAGGACAACAGAATTACAACACAGTAACAGCAAAGCAAAAGGGAAGAAGAAGGGGCTGGCCTTGCTTCCTAAGACCACGCTCTTGTACTGGTAACTAAGCCAGTCTAGAGAGGTGGAACTCCCTTAAAGAGCAGCATAAAATTCCCTCCAGAATTTGTGTCTCCATGATCGACAACACCCCTGCCTAGGCCCCCCTCAAGTTATTCTGCCTCTTTCTTTGAGTCAGTGTCTGAGTTAGGGTTTCTATCACCGTGAAAAGACACCATGATCTAGGCAACTTCTCTAAAGGAAAACATTTAATTGGGGCTGGCTTACAGATAATGGTTTAGGCCCGTTATCGTCATGGTGGCATGTAGGAAGACGTGGTGCTGGAGGAGTTGGGAGTTCTACATCAAGACCCGAAGGCAGGAAGGGATAGTGGGCTATCTGGCCTATCTGGCCTGAAACCTCAAAGCCAGTGACGCACTTCCTCCAACCAACTCCAACAGGGCCATGCTTCCAACAATACCGTTCCCCTCCCGATGAGCCCGCGGGAGCCATTTTTATTTAGACCACCCCAGCCAGCGTCTCATGTAGCCACGACTAGCCTTATACTTCTGCGCCTCCTGCCTCCGCCACCACCACTTTGGATGCTGAGTCTGCAAGCATTCGACAGCACGCTTGGCTCACATGGTGCCGGGGCTCGAGCCCAGGGCTCTGTGCGCGCCAGGCAAAATTTTCCCAAGGGAGACGTCCCTAGCCCACACCCTCGTATTCATCTCAGGGCTGTAGCATTTCCTTGGTGTGCGTCATTAGGTAAATGAAAGCAATGTTATTAACGACTTCATCTGCAGATTGCATGGCCTGTGGTGGTGGGGATGACGGTCTGTGGAGTTCATCTTCTTTCTCGCCAATTGTTCAATGTCAAAGATGATTACTCCGAAGGCTGCTAATAAATCTGCTCGATATTTACTTAGCTGGCAGTCTCAGAGAGTTAAGGACCTGGGACTAAACTGCTGCCAGTCTAACCTCTACCCCAATTCTCACCCACAACCTCAGCCTGACCCCTCTGTCAAACACACTACTTCTAGACAGTCTCAATCAACACCTGACATCAGGCTCTTCCTACCACTTATTTCCCATGATTGATGGGGCCCCTCTGTTAATGAGCACTTAGAACTACAGACAAGGAAGGGAGACAAGCTGATATCTTTCATCTTAAGCAGAAGGCAGGTTAATTATGGTGAGGAAAGAGGTTAGGGACAAATTGAACTGTGCCTACCAGGCTGTCTTTAAAAACAGGACACCTCAGTGCCAAGGGCTTAATGGCCGTTGGTGGGTCTCACATGTCCAAACGTCAGGTGCTATAATCACGGAGCCCGTCTGAAATGGTACTCATCTGCCACAGCATGAAGTCTGGCCTCTGAATCAGCCAGCCCGGCCAGCAGGGACACCACTTTACAATCAAGGTCATGGCTAAACAGTACTCTGCAGGCTTCTCAAATTAGGTCCATCCTAATTCAGACACAGCCTCATGAGAAAGAAAAACTAAGCCTCCAGATTCAGGGGGGACGGGGCACGGATTTAAAAAAACAAACAAACTTTTCTACGGAGCCTCATAGAGCAGGTGGGGCTGGGGAAAGGGCCCAGCCTTTAAGAACACTTTCTGTTCTTGCAGAACAACAGAGCTCAGTTCCCAGTACCCCCACCCTGGGCTGCTCACCATCCCCCTGCACCAGCTCCAGGGGAGCTGATGCCCTCTTCTGGCTTCTTTGGTCACTTGAACACAAGTGCCAGCACATGCACTCTCGAGCTCTCGAGCACGCGCACACACACACACACACACACACAGACAGATGTATGTAGACATATGTAAGTAAAAATGTAACTTGTACATTAAGGCTGGGAATGTAGCTCGGTTGGTAGAGTACCTCCCTAGAATTGTAAAAAAAAAAAATTCTAGGCTCAATATTCAGCACCCCATAAAACAGGCATAATGGTACATACCTATAAACCCAGCGCTGGAGAGAAGGCGTTTGGAAGGTCAGAAATTCAAGGCCATCCTTAGCTACATCACAAGTTTGAGGCTAGCCTGAGCTATATGAGACCCTGTCTTAAAACAATAACAACAACAGATGCAGCATATGGTAGGATTAAGCAGGCAGGAAAGAAAGGAGGAGGCGGAAAGCAGCAGAGACAGCTTCAGGAGGGTCACCTCACAGTCCCGGAGGACCAGGCTTCCCTACCTAGCAACCAAGCAACCGATCTGACCAATCAGAGAAACAGCCTGGAAAAAAAAAATCAAGGATACAAAAAACTGAGTTTTCAGCATGGGCATGTGACCCCATGTTTGGTTGCTAGGATTTGGAACTATGACCTCGCAAAAACCAACTGGGCAACAGGCTGCAAAGCCCAAGAAGGGAGAGAGAGGCCCTCTCGCTTCCCCTGGGCTAGTAAGCAAGAACAAAAACATGATTTGTTCCGGAAGGAAGTCGTGACTAAAACAGCTTGCTCTCTGGGCAAAGTCCCTTTGTAGCCACTGCTGGGCAACACCCCCCCTCCACCCCTTCACCCCAAGTCCCTAGAACTCTCGCTTTTAGCTTGAGACTCCCCTGCTGACGATGCATTGGTAAGGCACAAGAGGGCAGGAGGGGCCCACAGTGAGAGACCACACACACTCAAAACATGAAGCGCCCACGACAGCCCAGCGGGGCAAAGGCATGGAATTCAGAGGCCAGTGTGGGCTGAAACTCCTAACAGAGTCTAATGTTATATAATGTATTTGAGTTGGGAAGAATTTTAAACTTACATTTATTTATTTATTTATTTTGCACGCATGTATGTAAGTGTGTGTGTATGTGTGTGTGTGTGTAACAGTGTGACTGTTGAGGTCACAACTGTAGGGATCAGCTCTGTCCTTCCACTGTGTGGGTCCTGGGAATCGTACTTAGGTTTGGTGGCCAAGTGCTTTTATCCACTGATCTATCTTACCAGTCCCTGAAGGGGTTTACAAACAAACTTAGATTTTTTTTTTTTTTAACGTTGTATATGTGTGTGGGTAGGTACACACGAATGCACGTGGCCTCAGAGGCTAGAGGAAGGTGCCGGATCCTCGGAGCTGGAGTTGTTTGTGGGTGCTGGGAACAGAACTCCAGTCCTCTGGAAGAGCAGTAAGGACTCCTAACCCCTGAGCCATCTTTCCAACCCAAAGGTTGTTTGTTTCTGTCGTTGGTTTTTTCATTCTGCTTTGTTTTCTTCTGGGGCTGGCTATGTATACCAGGCTGGCCTCGAACTCACAAGAGATCCCCCTACCTCTGCCTCCCAGATGCTGGGATTAAAGGCGGGCATTACGGCACCCTGTTTAGCCTGAGTTTTTAAACTTTACCTTTATTTGGCTAAGTAACTGGCCTTAACAACTAACAAAGAGCTTTCTACCCCTGCTGCTGGAGCTTTTAGGGTACAAGCCGAGGCCCTGGCAGCCCCCAAAACAGGGGTCACCCACCTATCCTTACTTTACCAGTTAAAGAGACAAGAACTAGTCCAGTATTATTCCATGTGCGCACAATGGGAAGAGAACAAAGAGTTTCAGTGTCCGACACCCACACACCAAGTCCATCTTTCTGGTACTGGCAGTTTGGAACCGAAGGCAAGAAGTCTATGCATACATAATTAAACAGCCCTAACTGAGGGGTGCTCCCTCTCATCACTGACCGGCCCATTATTGTCTGGCTCCCATATGTCTCCTCCCGAGGTGGTCTGACAAGTTGTCAGAAGCTCACCCTGGGGGCCAGGTTCCTTATCAGATGGATGGCATCAGGCCTCAGCCTCCCCTTCCCCCAGCACGGGATTCTGGGACATTTTAATGCTTTGGAGCCCTTTTTATCACTAATCTGATAGCCAAAGAGAGAGGCCTAAACAATTCCTCAGAGCAGTGGTTCTTACCTGTGGGTCAAGCCCCTTTGGGGGTCCAACAACCCTTTCACAGGGTCTCCTAAGACCATTGGAAAACAGATAAAGATTTATAACAGCAAAATTACGGTTATGAAGTAGCAGTGAAAATAATTTTATGGTTGGGGGGGGGCGGTCACCGCCACTTGGGGAACTGTATTAAAGGGTTGCAGCATTAGCAAGGTTGGGAACCACTCATTTAGAGTATCTCCTCTCAGGCAGCCGTTACAGCCTGCCGGCCTCCACGCCGACACCACCGAGTCAAAGGCAAGGCTTTTCCTGCTGCCTCCACCATGCTCAAGGCAGTGTGGAATTTTACTCTTGCCATAAACGCACATTTTCTATCGGATTTTCCTAATGCCTGTGAGCAAACTGCTGAGTCACTGGACGAATTGATTCAATGGCCTCCTTGGCAGCCTGGCCACCAAAATTAAAAAGCAGCCTGGGGAACATGATGCCGTGACCCTCCTCACCCTGATAGTTACTCAAATTAGAAACAAATCATTTAAGATATTGAAGCTGACTATATTCAGATGCCCGAGAAGGCAGAAGCCGATTCTTAGGCAGAAGCCAATTCTTAGGAGTTTTCCATAGGTTTACTTCTTGAACATTCAGAAGTACAGTTCTGAAGAGCTGGTGATCTAACATTGCCTGGTAAGCCTGCACAGGCAGTCTGGGGTTTGAGGTCAAGCTCGGCCGATTATGATCTGTGACCTTGGCCAAGCTTCTTTGTGTAGCTCAAAGCCTGGCATCCGCTGAGCACTGTCAATTCACTTTGCCTGTAGCAGCAATTCCTGTTCAATCAGTATTTAATCCCCTGTCTCTTCTTGGTGGGACACTGTCAAAATGAGTTCAAAACACATCAATGGTGATGGGCTTCAGCACTGGCCTTTTCTGCTCCCCTCCAGCCTTTGAGGAAGTCATTGCTATTTTTAAAACAGGGTTTCAAGCAGTATAGGCTGGGTTTGAACTAGCGACATAGCCTAGGATGACCTTGAACTTCTGACTTTTCTTGCCCCCACCTTCCAGTGCTGGGGAGACAGGTACCACTAGGCCTGGTTTGTGTGATGCCAGGGTGGAACCCAGGGCCTGTGCATGCTAGACACTCTCTACCTAGTGAACTGCACTGCCAGCTTAATACCCAAGCTGGTCGAGGCTTTCCTACCTAGGAGATCATGAGAAAGATTTTCTAATGACCCCAACAATTTACTTTGGTGTGGCGAGGGTGACCAAGAAAACTATTCAGAGCAGCTTCAGTAACAAACAAACAAACAAACAATAACAGGATTGATTTTAAAAATGAAAAAAAAAGAATGTAATCCATGTTTTGCTTCTGACATACTCTTGGCTCCCATCCCACTGCCTTTACCACCTCTCACAGGGACCTGCTATCATACACCAACTTATCTGTCCTGTAGTCCAGCACTGATCACACCAGGCTACGGTAGAGGGGGTTAGGAAATGGTATGTGGGGCTAGTGAGATGGCTCAGCAGGGAAAGGGGCTTGCAGCCAAGACTGAGGACCCAGGTTCAATTCCTAGCACCCACAGGGTGACTCATGCACCTGTAACTCCAGTTCCAGGAGATCTGATGCCCCCTTCTGGCCACCGCTGGCACTGCACACATGTGGTACACATACATACATGTAGGCAAAATACTCGTGCATATGAAATAAAAATAAATACATCTTTAAAACTAAAGATGATTAGGCATGGTAGCATGCGCCTTTAATCCCAGCACTTTAGAAACAGAGGCAGAGGCAGGTGGATCACTGACTGTGAGGCCAGCCTGGTCTCTGTAGTGAGTTCCAGGGCAGTCAGGGCTATGTAGAAAGACCCTGTCTCAAAATAAACAAATAAATAAATAAAACAAAAACAATGTGTGGTTTGGTCCCATCTGCATAGGATTTCCAACTGGGATGTGGCTCAGGTGAAGAATATGAGCTTTGAGCATGCAAAGGCTTGAGTTTAAGCCCTTAGCATCACCAAAAATGAATAAATAAGTGAGTGAATGAATGAATGAATGAATAAGTACATAAATAGAAGCCTGTCGTGAATAATCTTAACTGGGGGATTGAGGCAGGAAGATCAGAGTCATCATTGGTTATTTTTTGAGGGAGAGGCCAGTGTCTCTCTAAGTAGTCCTAGCTGTCATCATTGGTTAACAAGTTGAAGGCTGAGCTGCATTATATGAGACAGAGCCCCCCCCTCAAAAAAACATAAGTAAATAAACCCCACGTGATATCCAGAAGGAATAAATCTTGATTTTGTGATCAGAAAATGATTAAACAAACTGGGTGAAGTGACTCATACCTGACACCGAAACTGAGGATCACCATGAGTTCAAGGCCAGCCTGGGCTACAGAGTAAATTCTAGGTCACCTTTGGCTAGAGTGAGACCCTGCCTCAACAAACAAGCAAACAAACAGGGCTGGCAAGATAGGGCAAGAACTAAAAGCTCTTGCTGCCAAGCCTGACATCCTGAGTTCCATCCCTGTGAGAGGTGAAAGAAAAGAACTGACTACTTAGGATTGTCCTCTGACCTCTACTCACACACCGTGGCTTTTACACACACACACACACACACAGAGAGAGAGAGAGAGAGAGAGAGAGAAGGAGAGAGAAGGGTAAGAGAGAAAAGGAGAATAAATTCAATTAAAAAAAAACCGAACAATAAAGTATAAATATTTTATTTTTTAAAAAAATACTTCTATTCAAAATTTCTTTTAGCATGGCATTGTAGAGCACACCTTTAATCTCAGCACTCAGGAGGCAGAGGCAGGTGTGAGTTCAGGGCCAGCCTGGTCTACATAGGGAGTTCCAGGACAGCCAGGGCTATCCAGAGAAACCCTGACTAGAAAAACCAATTTATTTTATGTTGGAGTATGAGTGTTTTGCCTGTATGCATGTATATGCACCATATGTGTGCCTGATGGTCCTGGAGGTCAGCAGAGGGTCAGATCACTTGGAGCTGGAGTTATAGATACTTGTGAGCTCTCAGGTGAGTGCTGGAAACCTCCCCAAGAGCAAGCTGTGCTCCTAAACACTGAGCTATTCCTCCAGCTCCTTATTTTAACTTTTAATTACATGCATATGTGTGTGGATTCCAGCAAGTGTATGCAAGTACCTGTGGAGGTCAGAGGCACCAGCTCCCCTGGAACGGGAGTTGCTCTACGTAAGTGCTGGACACCAGACTCGGGTCCTCTGCCAGAGCAGCATGCACTCTTAACCACTGAGCCAGCTCTCCAGCCCAGCAAAATAAAGCAAGCTCTCTGCAGAATTCTACCACAGGCAGGGTAAAGTCCAAACTAGCACCCAAGGCCTCGCACCCACAGCAGGCGTGCTAACCCGGAGTTATCTTTTCTGGGAGCCGTGGGACAGACACACCCTCCACTGCAAACAGGCACCTCTCGCCCTGAACTCAGTCTTCCGCCCTCCCCCCAAGATGTCATCTGTCCATGGGGACCTGCCAGCTTCCCATCTGCTGCCCCTGACCCACCCTTCCCACAAGCACCCAGAGGGTCCGTTTTCTGGGCTAGGTAGCAAAATGGCTCGGCAGCTTTTCTCTGAGACTCTGAGTGGTGTGCTCCCCAATGGCAGGCCACATCTTCACAGGGACTCCGGCTCACAGCTCACACCCAAAGACAGTCAGTGGATGCCTCTGGAGTCAAGTGTGGACAAAAGCAGAGTGCCATAAACCTGGGGAAGGTGAGACAGGTTTTTTTAGGGTGTAACTCAGGGTAGATTTTAAGAGAAAGGAATATGGGGCTGGAGAGATGGCTCAGGGGTTAACTGGCTGCTCTTGCAAAGGACCCAGGTTCAATTTCTAATTCCCACATGGTGACTCTCAACCATCTGTAACTCCAGTTCCGGAGGATCCAATGCCCTCTTCTGGCCTTTGTAGAAACCAGGCATGCCGCCAGCGATGCACAGACATGAAGGTAACAACCTCATAGACATTAAAGAAAAAAATAGAGTAAGAAGAAAAGGCAATGTTGAGTCGGAAATGCCAGCGATTTCACTATTAGCAGCAGCAGAGCCCCACTGCTCCCCAGGCTGAGAGTTCCCGTAATCTTTCAGCGACCTCAACTCAGGAAAACCAGACCTTTGGCTTCAGTTCAGAAGAGAATTTCAGGATGAGCTACAATGAGGCAGAGTAAGGGGCTTAGTAAAGATGTTTTCGCATAGATTCCAAACGGGGAGTTTGGAAGAGTGTTGTATTCAGAGAGAAAGTAAGGCCCGGGCAAGAGCACGGGTGTGGGCCTCTCTGAGTCTGCTTCTTATTGCTGTGATGAAAAAATCATGATTTGGGGAGGAAAAGATTTGTTTGGCTGAAATATCCCAGGGTATAGTCCCATCCCCGAGGGAAGTCGGGGCAGGAACTCAAGATAGGAACTAGGAGGCATGAATGAAGCAGTGCTAGGGAGGAATGCTGCTTGCTCCCCATAACTTGCTCGGTCTGTTTCTTATACAAATCAGGGCCACCTGCCCAGGGGTCATACTACCCACCATAGGCTGAGCCCTCCCACCTCAGCCATCAACCAGGAAAATGCCCCCCTCCCCACAGAGCTGCCTACAGTCTATTGCTCAATCTGATGGAGGCGTTCTCTCAACTGCAAGTTCCCTCTTTTCAGCCAGGTGCCCCTGGCTTGTGTCAGGTTGAAACAACAAAACAAAACAGAACAGGAACTCAGATAGGGCTCTCAAAAAAAATAAAAATAAAAATTAGCATTTACTTGTCTTTGCAACGGTCAGATATACCATTTTGGTGGCTTTTGAAGTTATTGCCTTTAAAGGGTTGGTCAGAAACCTAAGTGAGATCACAGGGGTACCCTCAGGGGCACCTGACAGGATTACAGGGGGTCCAATAGAATTGGGGTCAATTGCAGGAAGACAGGATGTCTCCACTGTAAGCAAAACCTTACTGGCGAACATCCCAGAAAATGTCTCCCAGAGGAACTAGGCCATAGCTAAGCCATATACCTTGAAGCCTTAAGCCTAGCTCATTATTATTATTTACTGTTATTGTTTTTTGTTTGTTTTGGTTTTTCAAGACAGAGTTTCTCTTGCAGTCCTGGTTGTCCAGGACTCACTTTGTAGACCATGCTGGCCTCACAGAGACACGCCTTCCTCTGCCTCCTAAGTGCTGGGATTAAAGTCCTAAACTATCACTGCCTGCCTTGTTTTTGTTTGTTTGTTTTTGTTTTGAGACAGGGTCTTACTATGTAGCTCTTCTGGCCTTGAACTCACAGAGATCCACCTGCCTCTGCCTCCCCAGTGCTAAGATTCAAGGTGTGTCCTACTACCCCTGGCTTTTCTGCAGGAGTTTGAAGTCATCCTGGGTCATAGGAGGGAAAGCAAACGACCCACCACGGCAGGATTGGGGGAGGGGGGGCTGAGTTCCATCCTCTCCGCATCCACAAGGTGAAAGGAAAGTGCTCCTGGATAATGTCCTGCACCACGGCATGTCTGTGCCACCACAAACGCACCCATAAGTGAAAGTCGAAAACAACAAACAACAAAAATGAAACAAGAACCTTACAGGCTTCCTCTCCTGGAAAAGCTCTTCCTGCATACCTACCTACCCGGGAGCTCTTGGCTCACCGTCACCCTCACGATGGGTCCTGTCCTGACCACTGCCAGTTCGAACTCCCAACCGGTCCCTGTTGAGTTTCACCATGCTCTATTTTCTATGGTATTTGTGGTGTATGCTATAACTCACATAAACTTCTGTTTCCTCCAGATAAATGAACTCTGCTAGGTCAGAGCGTTTATCTCTGTCAACATGTGTCACAGCCTGAAAGGTCCTGGCACAAGCTATGCCCTCAATAAATATTTGTGAAATAACCGAAGTTTTTAAAAAAAACGGCATGAGCTGAGAGAGTAGTGGTGTGGCCTGGCATGTGGGGGACCCTGGGTTCCATATCTATCACCCCAATTCCTGTTCCTATTTTAATTTTAAAGTATAGCAGACATATGTATACATAGTGGAAGAAAATATTTCAAAATGTTAATAGTCATTTCTGGTGACATTTTCTCCCCATCTTGGTGTATTCCTGCGGGTTTATTCCTGAAATCCTATGTTAAATGGGTTATTTGGGGTAGGCAAGATGGCACACACCTATAACCCCAGCACTCCGAACAGAGACAATGGCATCACAAGTTCCAGACAAATTTGAACCACATATAGACAAAGCAGAGGGGGTATGTCTAGAATGGCTCGGTGAGTATAAAGGGGGCTGCCGCCAAACCAGAGGACCTGAATTTGAGCTCCAGGGCCTGTATGATGATGAAAAGCCAGAACTGACAGCCCAAGTTGTCCTCTGACCTAACACACACACAAACACACACACACACACACACACACACACACACACACACACACACACACTGAATAATAAGGAAAAATAAAAATTGCAAAGCTCCACATTTGAAAAAAAATATTTCATCTTGAGAAAACTGCTTTCTAAACCTCATGCAAGCCTCTGGTCCCATGCACCCAACGCCACACAGTGAACTGCTCTTGCTGTGAATTTTGTGAATCCGTTTTTTCCCCCCCTGTATGAAAAGCATCAGAAATTGGCGAGGTGTTGATGCAATAGATGTATTGCAGGGGCACAGCTATGTAAAAACATTGCTTATATCTTGTGGCAAATAACTGCTGAAGGTGATAAATATCCTCGCCTCGCCCATCCACGGGAACATCCCCAGGGAACACACCCACCTAGCAACCGGGTGCGGGGCTGAAGATCGGCGCTGCGCCTTTAATTCCGGTCTGGGGTGGGAGCCGAGCAGAGAGGCTCCGCTCCCCCATCCCCTGCGCACCTCCAGCGGCAGCCGTCACCTGTAAGCCGAGCACCCGCGCAGGGGCATGGAGCCTGGCGCCCATTGGACAGGCCCTCTCGGCAGCAACCTGGCCCCGAGTGTGGGAGCCCGGCGGGGCGCGGGCGGAGGGCGGGAGCCCCAGGCGCCCTTCGCCCGGAGACTCGCCAGCGGCGCGGCGAGGGCGTGACTGCAGTCCAGCTGCGGGGAGCCGAGGCCCAGGTGAGCTCGGAGGCGGGGGGCGACCAGGGGGGGCCCAGCATGGCGCTGGCCGCCGCGGCCGCCGCCGCCGCCGCCGCGGCCGGGGTGAGCCAGGCGGCGGTGCTGGGCTTCCTGCGGGAGCACGGCGGGCAGGTGCGCAACTCGGAGCTGCTGAGCCGCTTCAAGCCGCTGCTGGACGCCGGGGACCCGCGCGGCCGCGCGGCCCGCAGGGACCGCTTCAAGCGGTTCGTCAACAACGTGGCCGTGGTCAAGGAGCTCGACGGGGTCAAGTTCGTGGTGCTGAGGAAGAAGCCGCGGCCGCCGGAGGGACCCGAGCCCCCCCAGCCGGCGCCCCCTGGGGGGCCCCCCTCGCCGGTCCCAGCGGAGGACAGCGGCGCCCCCGGAGCTCCCCGCTCCCCACCGCCGGCCGGGGCACCGCCGGAGGACCCGTCCGCACCGTCCGAGCTACGGCACGGCGCTGAGAGCCCGCCCCCACCGGTCACCCCGCCGGAGGCTCCGTCGGGCTCAGCGCCACAGCCGGGGGCCCCCGAGGAGCCGGAGCCACCCGGGTCCTCGGAGGGAGCCTCCCAGGTGGCCGCCCCGGCCGGGGTGCCGTCGGGGCTGGCCTCGCCGAGCCCCGAGCTGCCAGGCCCGGAGCCCACCCCTGCCCCGGCCCCGGCGCCGCCGCAGAAGCCCTGCATGCTGCCGCTGCGCTGCGTCGCCCCCGGCCCCGCCGCGCTGCGCCTCCGCGCCGAGGAGCAGGGCCTGCGCCGGCAGCGCTCGGAGGAGCCGAGCCCCCGGGGCTCCCCGATGCTTCTGCGGCGGCTCTCGGTGGAGGAGTCCGGTCTGAGCCTGCCCCTGGGGCCCGGCCGTTCGCCGCACCTCAGGCGCCTGTCCCGAGCCGGGCCGCGCCTGCTGAGCCCGGACCTGGAGGAGGCGCCCCCCGCGCCGCCGCCGCCGCCGCCGCCCCCCGCGGTGCCCCTGGAGCCCACGGAGCACGAGTGGCTGGTGCGCACGGCCAGCGGCCGCTGGAGCCACCAGCTGCACGGGCTGCTCCTGCGGGACCGCGGCCTGGCTGCCAAGCGCGACTTCATGTCCGGCTTCACCGCCCTGCACTGGGCCGCCAAGAGCGGCGACCGGGAGATGGCCCTCCAGCTGGTGGAGGTGGCGCGGCGTGGGGGCGCGCCCGTGGACGTGAACGCGCGCTCGCACGGCGGCTACACGCCGCTGCACCTGGCGGCCCTGCACGGCCACGAGGACGCCGCCGTGCTGCTCGTGGTGCGCCTGGGCGCCCAGGTGCACGTCCGCGACCACAGCGGCCGCCGAGCCTACCAGTACCTGCGGCCCGGCTCCTCCTACGCGCTGCGGCGTCTACTTGGTGACCCTGGCCTGAGGTCCGGCACCGAGCCTGACGCGGCCGGCGGTGGCAGTGGGAGCCTTGTGTCTCGGCACCCCGTGCAGGTGGCCGCCACCATCCTGAGCTCCACCACCAGCGCGTTTCTGGGGGTCCTGTCCGACGACTTGATGCTCCAGGACCTGGCCCGTGGCTTGAAGAAGTCAAGCTCCTTCAGCAAGTTCTTGGGCGCTTCACCCATGGCTCCCCGGAAAAAGACCAAGATCCGTGGTGGCCTGCCGTCCTTCACCGAAATCTCTCGTCGACCCACTCCGGGGCCTTTAGCTGGGTTGATGCCCAGTCTGCCCCCTCCAACCTGAATGGCCTGGGAGCTACCAATGCCTTGGTTGACCTACCAGGCCCTGGGCCACACTGTCCAAGACAGGCCCAACACCGGTGGCCCGGCTCACTTCCAACTTTATCCATTGCAGCCTGCTGTACCGCGTGGGTGCGGCAGGTTTTCTGTCTGAAACTTGATGTGCCTACAGAGATGGGATTCTTGTTCCCCTGGAGAAGGGCCAAGCAGTCAGGCCTGAACTTGGGAGGAGTCAAAGCGTGAAGGGGCAGCAGCTGGTCTGGCCCCTGGACGTGTTTACCAGAGGGCCTCTGCGTGGACAAATGTGGACACTTTCCTAAATCAAAAGTAGAGCAAATCTCTCGGTGTTCAAAGATGGCCACTTTAAGATCTGTAGCGGCTTTGTAATTCGATGCTTTTATTCTGTTTTTAAATTAAAATGAGGTACAACAACTTTGATAACACCTTTTGAAATACTGTTTTTTTTTCCCTTTTTTTTTGGGGGGGGGCAAGGTACTAAGACATTTTCAGTCTTTTACTAAATGTTTTGGAAATCTATCTTTTAAAAAGAGATGGTCTAAAGGAAATTAGTCCTAGCCAACAACACTCAATAAGTCTATCTACCTCATTGTAGGCAGTACAGATTCTGGAATCTTGAACATGGAATAACCATTGTGACCCCAATGAATGTAACTAATTTTAATTATACTGTGAATGTCAAATATTGAGAAACAAGAGTGTGAATGGGCTTGTGGCACATGCCTTTAATCCTAGCATTTAAGAGGCAGAGGTAGGTTGATCTCTGTGAGTTCAAGGCCAGTCTGGTCTACAGAGCGAGCCAGGCCTACACAGAGAGACTGTCTCAAGACAAAACAAAACAAACAAACCCTCATCAAGCCCCCCAAAAACCAAAACAAGCAAAAATGAACAAACAAGATGAAGTACATCTTGAGAGTAACAGTGATTTAAAACTAAGAGAGAAAAAGAGACATTTTGGTAAATAATTTTAAACTACTTTGAAATGTAAATGTGTTCAGCATTAACTGGTGGCTGTTTTGATTTGGCATGAAATTTTAATTTTTTTTAATTGTGATTTAACTGTGAATTCTGAATCTGTGGTTTTCAGTGCAATGGGTGACTATTCAAAGAAAAGTTATTATAACCTCTCCCCAAAAAATCTGATTAATAGTATTGAAATGATTATTACTCTTTTATATGAAGATTCTGAACAAATAAGTGTGTGATGTTTATTTTTAAAAAAATCATTTGAAATATCAGATGCAGAGCCTTATTCCATTGATCCAGAAGGATTAGTTTAACCTCCTTCTGGTGAATGGAGCAGAATGGTGAATGTGGGTGTGGCCAAGATTTCCGGTTGGGCACAGCAGAATTGTAAAAGTGCCCTTTCCTCATTATTATTATTTTTTTTTTGAAGATGTGAAATCTATTTGCTGTATCAACTTTTTGTATCATATCATTGTATTACTGTTTTTGAAAATTATGTTTGCATGTCATCAGTCGCACTGAATGGTTCTTGCGACATGGAGGAGGGTGGCTTCCCTCCCCAGTATGTCAGTGAGACCTTTGAAATCATTAAAGGCAGCCCAGCTGTCCTTCATGGAACGGTGTGAGCCATGAAATAAACAGTTCCTGTTTTTACTTTTGCTTGTGTGAGGTGCACTTCTCTTAGCTATAATTGCCTTTCCGTATTTAAAGGAATGTTATTATTATTGGGGCTGGAGAGACGGCTCAGTGGTTAAAAGCATGTGATGCTCTTGCAGCAGGCCCCAATTTGGTTCCCAGCCGGTATCTCACAGCCTCCCGTAATGCTGGACTCCATACCTCTACAGAGCCACGCACAAATAAAAATAAATCTTTAAATTATTATTATTGTGATGATGATGTGTGAGGAGGAGGGGATGTGGATTTTCATGTGCCCCAGGGCATATGTTGGGGTCGGAAGACAACTTTCGGGGGTCAGTTCTCTCCACCGTGAGATCCGGGATTGGATGTAGGTTGCCGGGCTTGCCTGGCAAACGCTTTTACCCGATAGAGCATCAAGCTGCCTCCCTTCCCCCCCCCCCCCCCCCCAGGGCTAGAGATTGAATCCAGGGTATCTCCCATACTGGAGAAACGTTACCCACTAGCTACATCCTGTTCCTGTTTCATCTCTGTAATGTCTTCCTTTTCCTTATATTTCCCTGGCCCTTTCAATAATTATATTCAAAGGGTTTGGATTTCTCTACAAAGGAAAGGAATCAATCACACAGGCATAGCTGCCATGCACAAAAAATTGCAGGCCCTGATCCCATTCTTTCTACTTCCCTTGCCTGGAACTCTAGTCTGCATAAATTATTTTAAAATGCAAATTAAATCTTCTGCCTCTGCAGAAAATTGTGGAGAGGCAATAATCAGCAATTTGCGTAGCTGGAGCTCCAGGAGACAGAATGAAACAGAGATTTTCTGTGGTGCAGGAAAGACCTGACAGAGAATGGGTGATGAAGGTCCCAGGTGTAGATATGAAATGTCTTGAGAGATAAGACCCCAGCTAATGGAGCAGCGAAGAGAACCAGGGATTAAGGAGAACTCACCTCCCAGGAAAGCTATTCAGCTGCCAGAGGAATCTCATAAATTCCCCAGTACCCTGCAAATCTTCAAGTGAAATAAATCATTTGCTAAGAGTCAAGAATCAATAAAGCCACAGCTCAGGTGTTAGGAACCATTGCTGTTTCCTTGCAGGCCAAGACCATTTTGGAACGGTAAGGGAAGTCAGCAAGAATGACAGCACGGGGGAAGAACCATATATTTATTTTAAAAAGGAAATCATTCCTTGGGGGCCGGAGGGAGAGCTGAGTTGGTAAAGTGCTTGCTTCATAAACACATGAACCTGAATTAGATCCGACGAACCCACGTTAAAAAAAAAAAAAAAAAAAAAGCCAGGTGGACGGGGATAGTGGCACCTGCCTTCAATCCCAGCACTTGGGAGGCAAAGGCAGGTGGTTCTCTGAGTTTGGCCTCCACAGTAAGTTCCAGACCAGCCAGGGCTACACAGAGAAACCATCTCAAAAAACAAAACAAAACAAAAAACCAGGTGTGGGGCAGGAAAAGTGGCTTGGGGGTTAAGGGCACTGGCTGTTCCCAGCACCTCCATGGTGGCTCACAGCCTGTGAACTTGAGTTCAGAAGGTCAGGCATGCTTTCTGACATCCAGGGGCAGCAGGCGCTCAAGTGGCATGCAGGCAAAATATTCATGCACATAAATAAATGAAGCTAAATAATAAAAGAGAGCAAGGTGTGGCGGTGTCTTTGTAATGTCAATGCTGGGGAAGCAGAGACAGGCAGTTCCCTGGGGCTCACGGGCCCGCCAACCCAGCCTGCTTAGTGAGATCCAGGCTACTCGGTGTTCCTGCTCAAAACAAAACAAAACCTGCGGCAGAAACAAATTAAAAACCCAGTGGACAACATCTAAGAAAGGGTTTCCTTCAGAGGCCGTATATGTGGGAATCCATGTGTATGTACACACAGACATTTGCGCCTGCGCGCGCGCGCGCGCGCGCGCACACACACACACACACACACACACACACAAATACACCCAGACAAATGTACAAATGAAATAAATGAACAAATGTAATAGAAAAATGAACCGTTAAGGCAGTTTAGGTGGTAAGGCTTGTCACAGGAGAATGCATCCTTTAAATGGAAGACAAGTTGATTGCTGAGGGAGATGTGTGAGTCACAGCCACAGCAAACTTGCTGAAGTGTTTTATGTTGCATTTGATGGAGCCTCCTTTGACTAATGCAGATTCAGGGCACCGCTGAAGGCATCTGTAAGTTGTGTTTGTTTGTTAAGCGTGTTGCAGGCACTTTCCCTGTGCCACAGTTGTCAGCAAGCCTGCTTTTTGGTGTAGACTCTTCGTAGCTGGATGTTTTTCTCACTCCACTCCATTTGCACGTGTGTGTGCATGCATGTTTGCATGTGTATAGGCACACATGTGGGCGGTACATGTGGGTGCATATACATGCGGAGGCCTGAGGTTGATGCCTGGAATCATATTCAATCATTCTTCCGCCTTATGCAACGAGGCAGGGTCTCTCAATCAATCCAAGATTCACAGATATGACTGGTCTCCCTAGCTGGCATGGCTTGCTCTAGGGACTCTCCGTCTCTGCCTTCTGAGGCTAAAATTACAGGTGAGCCATCATGCCTACCTGGCATTAATGTGGGTTCCGGGGGACTGGAATCTGGTCTCCGTGCTTTGCTCACCAAGCTCTTAAGTACTGAACCATGTCCCTAGCCCATTAGTGCCTGGATTTTAAGTCGGGAAACTGAGGATTGCAGACATCAGGAGAAACTTGGCCAGGCTCACTTCTAGGAAGTGGCAGAGTGGCGTCTCATCAGCCCTATACTCACTTAATGACTGTGACAGTGTTGGCAACTTGAAAGAATCTAGACTCACTTCTGGGTGACCTTGGTTACATCACTTGATCTTAAGGGTGGGCTGGCGGGACCGTACCTGGGCAGGGAACCCTGGGGTGTGTTAAATGAAGAACGGGAGCTGAGTAACAACATGGCTGCATTCATCTCTCTCCACTTCCTGACTGGACATGGTGTGGCCAGCTGCTCCAGCCTCCGGTGGCCTTGAATTCTCGGCCAAGATGTGCTTGCCTGTCAGATCAAACTCTTACTCTCACAGATGGTTGTGGGATTCCATGTGGGTTCTGGGAACCGAACCCAGACCCTCTGCCAAGAGCAACCAGCGCTCTTAACCATTGAGCTGCCTCTCCAGCCCCTGAGAGCATTTTTATGAAGATTCACAGATGCTCTCTTTCAGCTCACGTGGTGGCAGTTTGGGTGAACAAGGTAAGGATAGTAGAGGAAGGTGAGCTAAGAAAGATTTTGCTTCTGAGGCAGAAGCAGGCAGATATTTGTGAGCTTGAGGCCAGCCTGGTCTACAAGTGAGTTCCAGGACAGCCAAAACTACATGGAGAAACCTTGTCGTGAACTACCTCACCAGAAACAAAAACAAACAAACAAACAAACAAAACAGGAAAGGAAGGAAGAAAGCTCAGTGGATAAAGGTACCAGATGCCAAGACTGACGACCAGGGCTTCATCTCTGGGACCTGCACAGCAGAAGGAAAGAACTGGCTCCTGAAAGTCATTCTCCAACCTCCACGCATATGCCAAGTCACGTGCATGCTCACACACGTGCTCGCAGAATAAATAAAAATGTAATAGAATAGTAAAAGGGTGACATTGCCGCTTCTGAAAACAGTGGTTATTATTTTGAAACGCAGCCACAAGCAGCCCAGGCTGGTCTGGAACTCCATATGTATGGAAACTCGGGATGACACTGAGTCCCTGGTCCTCTGCCTTCACCCTATGGGGCTAGTGTGTACCATCATACTCACCTTCTGTTGACTCTTTTTTTTTTTTTTTTTAAATTGAGACACAGTCCTGATATGTAGTGCTGGCTGGCCTGGAACTTGTCAATGTAGACCAGATTGGCCTGGAACTCACAAGAGATACTCCTGCCTCTGCCTTCTGAGTGCTGGGATTGAAGGCAGGCACAGTCACTTCTGCCTTAGATTTTAAACAAATCTAAGATTCTTTTGTCCAGGGTAAGAGTGAAAACTGACTACCTGACCACTCCAAGGTAAGGGTAAGTGGAAGGTTTCTATTATAGACATGAAGGAGAGTGCAGCCAGAGGCATCTGGAAGAGTTCGGAGCAGAGACAGACAGCAGTAGACTGAGCAGGCACCCAGGGAGGCAGAGGCAGGCAGATCTCCGTGAGTTCGAGGCCAGCCTAGTCTACAAAGTGGTTCCAGGACAGCCAAGGCTACACAGAGAAAAACAAACAAACAAACAAACAAACAAACAAACAAACACAAAAACGACAAAAAGAAAAGAAAGTAGTATCCCACGACCATCTGTCATTCCAGATCTGTCATTCCAGATCTCCAGGAGATCTGATTCCTTTCTCTGATCTGACCTCCAAAGGCACCACCAAACACACGCGTGGCACAAAGCATACATGCAGGCAAACATATACAAATAAAACGTGGATAAATCTCCTTTAAAAAAAATTAAGATGCTCTCATCCAGGACCTTTACTTACTCTCTTCCATTTTATGGCGCTTTTTTTTTTTTTTTTTCTGGAAGAAACTGAAACCATTTTTGAAATGGTTTCATAAATAGATTCCTTATTCCTCTCCAGGCAGCCTTTTATCTTCAGGAACTGGCCTCACGATGGGGAACAGCCACACCTCTGGACTTGAACCTCTGAGGCAAAGAGGCAGGGAGCCAGGGAGGAGAGGCAGTAGAAAGGGAAGATGGAGGGAAAGAAGAGAAAGAAGACAGCAGGACTTGGGGGGCTGGGGAGAAAGAAGATATCTCAATCCATCCCTCTCCCGCGGAGGCAAAGCTAATTCTCTTGGTGGGAATTGCAGAGTGATTAAACACCGAAGATAACGGGCAGCCCCCCCCCCCCCCAAACGTGACAGTAAGGATGGGGATCTCGAGAGGATCTCTTCCCAGTAAGTGTCCTCTCTTTCTCACCCCACCATTCAACTCTTCTGGGCACAGCGCATTTGCCCTAACCTTCCCCGGAGCCTCTGCCATCTGCCATCGGCGCCTCCATCGGTCTCAGTGAGGACCCCCCAAGAGTTTTCCTCTAAGTCGCTGGCCCGAGGTACGTTCTGTAATGAGCCGAATGTTCCCGACAGCTTGGGGTGCCGAGGAACACAGCTCCCCCATTCCATTTCCAATTTACAGTAAGAAAGTAAAAAGTACACCAATTAAATTCTTAGGAGGAGGAGGAGGAGCGGCGTGGGCGGGCGGGATGAGCGGGAGGCCGCGGCGATGCCTGTTGCCCAGCAACAACAGCCCAAGCCAAACATCCCGCAAGGCCCAGCGCGCCGCCTCCGGCAACCGAGGGCGTGTGCGACACCCAGCATCCGCTCAAGCTGCGGAGGCGGCGGACAGATATAATCCCGGATGGATGCTCTAGGTCCACATCCCCGGCCTCGCTCCCGGGCACGTATCGTTCAGTCAGACAATTTTCCAACGTAAGGCCTGGTAGCAGGAAGAAGCAAGCCAGCGTTTTCCTTCTCAGCTCGCCAGAATTTTCTCTCCTGCAGGGGCCAAAAGCTCCAGCTTTCATGCTCCAAAGGGACCTTGCCCGTCAGGGCCAGGCCAAATCTCGGTGGTTACCTTGGAAATGTGTGGGAGCCCGCGGGGCTGCGGGTGGCCCCCAGCGTGGGTGGAGGCGTCCATGGTATGGGAACAGTGCCCTCTGCTGGTGGTACGTCGTAGGGTCAACCCGTTAGGTTTCCGGGGCCCTCAAAATCTTGAGGTTCGGGGTGCCGGTAGAGAACCTCTGAACTCCTGAGTGTCCTCAGAAGAAACCACTGAGTGGACAGGAGAAAAACTGAGGCCGGAGGGAGACAAGAGCAGGCGAGGACTAGAACCAGCGCAGGAACTGCGGCCTTACTTTGGGGGCTCTCGAAAACAGGCAGGGGTAAACCCAGTGTAGAACCAAGGAGTATTTTAGCCGGAATACGCAGGTGTCCTCATCCCCACCCCTGAGCTGGAAGTGCTTTGAAAGACACCCTTTCAGCTGGCTTAGTGAACAATTTCTAAGAATAACAGTTTCCAAGAATATCGTGATGGAAGTACGCAATGGGGACGCAGAAGGCTCCCCCAGGGACTTTGGTGCCCAGGCCCCCTGCCCACAGGGTTCAAAGCGACAAAGGCAAAGCGTAAGGTTAGGTCCCGCAACGGCCCCAGCAGGAGCCCCATACGTTTTTTTTATAAAAGGACACTGTGAGCATTGTTCTGTGCTCAATAGCCCGACTGTTGCAAATAACGCTTTTAGTATGAATACGACCATTTAAAGTCCCCGACCAGTTGCACTTAGGGACAATGCACATCAGAAAACAAGCCCGGGAGCAAGGATTTCTCACTTTGGGGGTCAGTTGGTTTTGGTTGTGCGTGCACGCGCCTTTTAACGCGCCCAGCTTCCAAAAATACCCTGAGCTTTTGCAAGAAAATATTCTTCTCCCTGGTGTTTGAGGCTCCGATACTGAGGCCGGTCTCACGTTCATCTGCGAAGCCGGCTGTCTGTAACCGAGGCTGCTACACAAACGGAGAGGGGTGACGGTCTTGGACCGTCACAGGCCACCCCAAGGTTAGACATTCTGAATACAGTACAAGCTCTAGCTGCCTTTCTGGGCCTTCAGGCCTCACGCCCCACTAATTCTGGGTACCCTAGCCGGCCTCTTCAGCTCCCACCCTCTGCTCCCTTCTTGTCCGGCTGATCCAGAACTGGTATCAGACCAACAGCTGGATAGAACCCCAGTTATCAGACTTGCACAGTAAACTCTTCTTGTCGGCTGAGCCTTCTTGCCGGCCCAAATCTTCTGAGGTGCTGATGCAGTGACCAGGGCAGTCAGCGATTGCTGGTGGCAGTGGAGCCCCTGCTGTTTCTAGATGGTTCTCCAGCCTCCCCAGACATTGTTTGGCTAGACTGATGCTCTGCCAAGTCCCTCCTCCACTCTGGGCAGCCGGGACTGCGGCTGGAATCTGTCAGAGACCCCCTCCCCCCTTTCCCTGCCGTGTGTGCTCTTCAATCTCAACTCCTCTGCCTCCCGGCAGCTCTGACAGAGGGGCTTGCCATCACAAGGGGCGTGTGCGGGGGTGGAAGGGGGAGGTTGTGCTCTGTTTTTGTTGACCCTGTACCAGGGGTTGAACCTAGGGTCTCACACGTGTCAAGCGAGCACCCGACGACTCAGCTGTGTCTGCGGCCCTTTTATTTTTCTATTTACTCATTTGGGGGTGTTTTGCGTGCGTGTTTGCGTGTGCACCATCTGCGTGCAGACCCTAGAGCAGCAGATCCCCCCCCCCCCCTGCCCACCACCGGCGTTAAGGTGGGTGAAGCCATACAACACGGAAGCCGGAGGTGGAGCCCAGAGCCTGCTGGTGGTCTTAGCCGCTGAGCCTCTGCAGACCTCTTGTTACATTTTATTTTGACGCAGTGGTTCCTAAGTTGCCCAGGCTGGCCTTGAGCTTCCCCTGTAGCCCAGACAGGTTCTGAACCTGAAATCTTCCTGCCTCAGCCTCCCATAGAGCTGGGATCGCAGCTACACCAACGGGCCAGGCTTTGAATACTGCCGGTTTTTTGTTTTTTTTTTTAAGAACCATAAATTCATTCCCAAGTCATTAAAAACTTTAATAAGGCCACAGGAGACCATTGTGGGAGGATGTGTTCCTGGGAAGGCGCCGTCTGAGTCCTCCCTCAAGGGAAAGCTCTCTGGAAAGCACAGCCCCGGCTGTGGGTGGGGCTGCGCCCTGCTCCCCAACCCCAGCACCTGTAACTAAACATGGGTAGCAGGAAACGGTGGTTTGCCCAGAGGACGAATTCCTGGGGCCCAGGGCAGCCTGGGGAAAGGGGGGTGGTGGCTGAGGTCGTTCCAGATAGTGTCCAGTTGTTCCTGCAGGAACCGGACTCGGTCGTCCAGGCTGCGTTGCTGGGACAGGATCCTGGCCTTGGCGGCCAGCAGCACACAATAGGAGTGCAGATGCTCCGCGGGCAGCTCCCGTTCCAGCACCTGACGCAGGGCTTGCTCCCTCCGAGCCACGTGCTCCTTCAGCTCCTTAGCGTCCTCTTGCTGTCGCTGCAGAAGCCGGAGTCGCTGCAGCAGCGAGGCCTGGAACCACCGGGAGAGGGCGCGGTGAGCACCGCGGCTCCGGGAATGACAGCAGGCCCCTCCAAACCCGGCTCTTGCCCCAGCCTCAACCTCTTTTACCCTCTCATCAGGGTCGCTGTCTGGGCCGGCCCTGGCCAAGGCGAGATGCACACGGGCCAGGCGGCTGCCCAGCAGCAGCAGCAGACCAAGCACGCGCTCCAGATCAGTCATGAACCGGCGGAAGCGTTCCAGCTCCCGGGGTGTGCAGGCCTGGCTCACCGCTGCCTCCAGAGCTTCGCTGCGTCCGGTCCAGTCTGCGGCCGTGCCCCGCAGCCGCTCCTGCTCTGCATGAAGGTCCTGGAGCATCATGTGGAGGAGGCGGGCTAGATCCACCTGCCGGGAAGGCCTAGCTATTCAAGGACTGGGCCAAGGCTTTGAGTTCACCCCACCCCCTCCCCACCCACGACTCACTTTCTTGGCCTGGGTGCTGTTTTGTTCTGGGAACCCCTGCCCACTTGACCGGTCAGGCACGGGGTGGGGGCTAGAGTTCTCAGACCTGGATGCCTCCTGGGAAGTCGGCAGTTCCTGGCTGAGGCGGCATCCGCAGACCCTGAGGACAAAGCCAAAGTTCTATGAGTCTTCCTGTCCTAGACTGCAGACTACAACTCAGGAGTCTAGTGCCGGTCACTCACCCTGCCTCCGGTCCGCCAGCGTCCTTCTCTCCATCCTCCTCACAGGCTGGCCTCATCGCAGTCCAGGCCTCTGTGGCAGGAAAGAGCCCATCCAGCAGGCCCTGAGGTGGCTCTGGACCAGGCTGGGCGGCAAGAGTTTCACTCAGAGTGGGATCCAGTCTGGCCAGCTCCTGAACCAGCTCCTCGAAATGCAGACTAGGCCAAGTTGGCTTGGAACCAGGTTGGCCCCAGGCCAGGGAAGTGTGGTGAGGGGTTCCTGGAGCCTCAGAGCCTGCAGGTTGAAGGACATCGATGGAGACAGGCTCGGGACAGTTATCCGTAGCTGCGGAGGGGTCAGTGATGGGAGGCGCAGCGGCCTCAAATGGCGGGATGTCATCGTTTGTAGTCTCGGGAGGGCTACGGCTTGTAGGTCTGGAGATAACCACAGAACCGTTCACCCCTTGCCAATGGTTGTCTGCTCCTTCGACCCCTGGAACCTCATGGAGGGGTGTCTCTGCTGAGCCTGCACTCTGGCTGGCTTTTTTGCTTAAGCCATTTTCATACTGCTGGTCAGGGGTGTGAGGATCCCTGGAAGAGGAAGGATCACTGAGTCAGAAAGAGCTTTGGCACAGACAAGAGCTGGCTTTTCAGGGGCTCCCTGCCCCCATTCCCACCACCCAGGAGTTGAGAGAGTGTGTTCCCTGCCCTCTGGCATTTTCTAGATGTGTATGTGTGAGGAGTGTGTCTTCCCCATGCTTGGACGCAAGAGGGGATTCACCTGACTGAGAGCCCCTGGGGGGCGTGGGGATCCTGAGGGGATGGTGTCTCGGCTTCTTCCAGGAACACGTCATCGTCAGGGAGGGAGGGGCACGGAGTCGACACCCTGGTCTCAGAGACCCTCTGACCGCAGCCAGCTGGTCTGGTCTGGAGGGCCTCTCCAGGACACGCCACAGCAGCCTCCTTCTGAGTCAGGAACCTAGAGGCAGGGAGCCTACAGTGGCCAGGAAAGAGTGCCCCCCTCCCACACTGCACCAGGGAAACAGCAGAGCATGCAGTTTGTGAGAGAAGCCTCAGACTGAGGGAGGCAAACTGCCCCGTAATGATTAATCTGTCGTCAACTTGACCGGATTTGGAATTAGGAGACAGGTCTCTGACTGTGAGGGGGTTTCCAGAGAGGTGTCCATGAGGAGAGAAGACCCATACCCACGCTGAATGTGGGCAGTGCCATCCCATGGACTGGGGTTCTAGGACTGAACAGAAAGTGAGACGAGAGAGAGAGAGAGAGAGAGAGAGAGAGAGAGAGAGAGACTGAGGGAGCTGAGCATCATCAGGATTCTGTTTCCTAACTACCGATGCAGAGTGACCAAAAGCCTCATGCTCCCTGAATCTATGCCTTTCCCTGCCAGAATAGACTGGACCCTCTTCAACCTCGAGCCAGAATAACTATTTCTTCTCTAAGTGCCCTGTGTTAGGAATCTGGTCACAACAGTCGGAAAAGTAAGGACAGGACCGGTGATTCTTTTTTGAAAGCAAGACCCGTGAAAGCTGACTCCAGACAACTTTGTCCGCAGAGTGTCCCACGTCTCTCACCTGAAAAGCTTGCTCTTAAGCCACGGTCTGGGGGTTTCTGCTCTCTGGGGAACAGCCTAGAACACAGGGACAGCGGCCTGAAACCCAGCAGGCTCCCACCAGGCGCCCTCCCCCACCAGCCCGGAGTCCTTTCTCTCCCATACCTGGACAGCGGCCACAGTCCTTTCTGAACCTGCGCGGGGAGCCATGACCTCTCCGGAAACGCTCTGACTCCGACCCGCAGGCCTACAGGTATTGCCAAGATCCACGGACCCGGAACTCAGCTCCACCGAGCTCAGGGACTGAGTCTCCTGAAGCCCTTTGGATTTGGAGAGTGCCTCACGCTGCAACTCCTGCGTGGAGCAAGCCTCTCTCAGGCCCTCGGCCGTCGGCCCACCGCCCCAACCCACGCGATGCAGTTTGCCCGGCTCCGAGAAGCAGCACAGCCTCTGCTGGCTGGCGAGACGGCCCCGGCCGACCGCTCCGGGCGCCGGGGCAGCGGTGCGCGCGGGCTCCGCTTCGGGCGCCTCTTGGCTGCCGGAGGCGGAGCGCGCGTGCGCCGAGGGCGGCCGCGCGGGGAGCGCGGGGCGCAGGCGGCCGGGCAGGCTCATGCGCAGCTCCTTCCGCTGGAAGGACGTCTCCCGCAGCACGCGCCGCTGCGCGCCCTGCAGCCGCTGGCGGTAGGCGTCCCGGGAGGCGGGCGGGCTGGGCGGCTCGGCGGGGCGGGCGGCAGCCTCGGCCTCGGCGGCCAGGGCGTACAGCAGCGGGGTGTCTTGTCTGCTCAGTGGCGGCCTGGGGCTTCCCTGGGCCTTCTCGGGAGGCCTCGGGACGCCGTGCCCAGCGCCTGTCGCCCCGGGCCGCTGGGTCGTTGGGAGGACAGCATCCTGCGGGGTTGGGGATCGGCCGCCCCAAACCACTCGCACGTAGTCCCAGTCGAGGTACGGGAGGGGATCGCTGCCCGGGGATGGCGTGCGCGTCTCGGGACCGGCCGACGCAGCGGAGAAGGAGCTGTAGGCCGAGTCGGCGCGCGTGGACAGCCGTCGCAAGTCCAGGCTTCCAGGGGCTGACGCGGGGGAGGCGCGGTCGCTCCCAGTACCCAGGGCCTCCATGGCTATTCAGTTGGGAACTTGTGGGCCTGGTGGGGGCCGAGAAAAGAAGAAAATGACACAGGGGCTGGTTGGTGAAGAGTTGGGCTAGAACAACCTGCTGGCTCCTTCACCACGGAGAACAGGGGCTTACGGGTCCCCCCTCTGGTCACACAGTCCCTAGCTCTGGCATCTTCCTCCTACCCCTCAGGATAGTAGCGAAACTTTTGAGGTCGAGATGGCATGGACAGTGGGACAAGAACACAAGTCTGGACGTTGGGAACCTCATTATTGACGAAACTGGCCCGTTCCCATTACTCAGCCTCACCTCTGCCCTGGCACCTCCCGCCGTGCTGCGAACAGGCGCATGCTCAAACCCCAGTTCCACCCAGGCTGCTTCCTGACCGTTCTGTTGGCTTCTCTGTGTGATCTTGCCCCGATAAACAAGGATCAAGAATGTTCTGAGATCACAGAGGAGCCCAAAGAAGGGGGGTGGGGGTGGGTAAAAGGCAAGGCAGGAGCAGAGGCAGCTTCAGGAACCCTGTCCACCCCCGACCCCATGGCCTTTATGGTCCAGGTGCAGCATATAAAGACTCATCTTAGTCCTCATCTCCTTGCGTGCTTTTTACAGATGAGAACCCTGAGGTTCTGAGGAGGAAGCAGTCGGCCCAGAGGCACATACAGAGCCCTGGCTGGAATCTAGGCATGCCTCCAAGCTCACTGCAGCCAAGATCAATTTTCCAGAGGCAAACCCTGCCCCTCTTTCCCCAATAAACCCCAAATTCCAACCAAGTCACCCGAAGTACCGAAGTACCATAGATTCCAGAATAATGCACTTGGAGGTCTTGGGGTTCTTTAGGATTTCCACAGTGTCACTCATTCTTGCTCCTCCCAGTCCCACTCCTGAGCTTCCTGAGGACAGGCCCTGCCCTTATTTGCCACCCAGTACCTGGCATCAGCCCTGGCATGTAGTCGATGTTAAATAAATAGTTGCTGAGCGTCAAGGGAAGGGTCAGAGGTGTGGGGAGTGGATGGAAGAGTGGCCTTGCTAGAAAAGAAAAGGCTTCGTGGTGGCACAAGCTTTTAATCCCAGCACTTGGGAAACAGATGCAGTTGGATCTCTATGAGTTCGAGGCCACCCTGGTCTACAAAGTGAGTTCCAGGACAGCCAGAGCTACACAGAGAAACCCTGTCTCAGAAAAACAAAACAATGAAAGGCTTCTTTTCCCCTTGCATCAGTCTTTTCTGGAGAAAGAAACAGAACAGGCGAGGAGGCCCTGGCCACGGTGGGTATAACCAGGTTTACTCATGCATTATCAGGAAGAAACAGAGCCTGCGAGCAAGCAGGACTGGCTGGAAACTGATCCCTCCCCAATGCCAGGAGGCAGAGCCAGGGGAAGGCCTCTGTGGCTGTGCTGGGACTGGCTAGGAGGTGTTTTGAGGCGGGGATCTGTGACTCCCAACGAACTCTGGTGAAAGTTTGTCTTCTTTGAGCTGCTGGGTAAGGGTGGGGTACAGAGATTAGGGGGGTATACACCTGGGATGTGGTCCAAAAGCAGGCCCCTTGGAGCTTCCCAGAAGCTTTGGAATCCAGGGTCATCCTGAATTCCTCTCTAGATGCAGGATATTATACATTGCTGGGAACAAGTCCAGGAGCAGAAAGCCTTCCTAAAATGGAGAGGCAAGCAAGCCTCTAGGTCCTAGACGTAGGACCAGGCATCTTGATGCTGAGAGACTCTTCATGCACAGCCAGATTAGTCTTTACGCTCAGGTTTGGGGATCTTTTTGCGAAGTCTTTCCACTCTCCAGACCCCAGGAAGGCAAGATGCTGCCGAGTGACAGCCCCTAAGAGAATACTCAGGTCTTCTAAACCGTCTACCCTGGCTGCTCAGGCACCAGCTCTCCCTCTTCCTAATTTTTCTTTTCTTTAAAAAGTGTTTTTTTTTTTTTTTGGCCAAGCAGTGGTAGCACACACCTTTACTCCTAGCACTCGGAGTCAGAGGCAGGCAGATCTCTGAGTCTGAGAGCCTGGTGGCACAGAGAAAGTTCCAGGACAGCCAGGGCTATACAGAGAAACCCTGTCTTGAAATACCAATAAAATAAAATAAATAAAAAGTTGTGTGTGTGGTATTTGCTGGGGTCTGTGGAAGCCAGAGGTTGATGTCTAGTCTCTTTTCACCCTCTTTTTTTTTTTTTTCCTTTTTTTTAATACGGGGGTCTTTCAATTACGTAGCCTTGATTGTGTCTGCCTCCTGGGTGCTGGGATGAAAGGCAAGTACCACCTCTGCCCCGCTGAGACAGGCTTTGTTCCTGTCTGCACTTCCCCCTCCACACCCAGCAGCAGTACCCTGCTCTTTACTTGGGTGTTGGGGATTCAAAGTCAGGTCCACGAGCTTGTACCTTACTTGCTAAACTTAAGTACCTTACCAAGCCATCTTCCCAACTGCCCTCTTCCTGATGTTTGTAAGCCCGGATCTTCCTTAATCTTTCTAAGCATATACTACCCATGCCTGGGCCATGTTGGCCTGCCAAAAGGCAGCAGGTATGAAATATAAAGATAGTTCCTCAAAGGGGGCTTTGATGGTGGAGAGATGGCTCAGTGGGAAAAATGGCTGCCGAGCCTGACAACTTGAGTTCCATCCTGAGGATTCAAGTTCAAGGAGGCCAGCCAAAGCCTGTGTCAAAAACCAGACAAACAAGCAAACAAACAAGAGGAATTGCCGATTTTTCAGAGGACCCAAATTTGGCTCCCTGGCATCCACGTGGCAGCCAAGAATCATCTGTAAGCTGAGCTCCAGGGGATCCCGTGCTCTCTTCTGGCCTCCACAGGCACCAGACATGCATTCGGTACACACACGTGGGCAAAACACTCATACACATTAAAAAACAAAAATACAAACATAAAAAATACATCTTAAAAACAAAAGGAACAAAAACAGCTTAAGGGACAGAAAGGTGGCTCACTGGGCAAAGCTGTTCACTGTGCAGGCCTGGCAATTTGAGTCTGATCTCCAGAATCCCTATGGAAAGTCAGATTCAGGGGCTGGAGAGATGGCTCAGCAATCAAGAGCGCCTACCGCTCTCACAACGGACTTAGGTTTGGTTCCCAGCACCACAGGGCCCACAACCAACTGTAACTCAAGTTCCAAATGATCCCACACCCTTCCCAAGGTACTCGCTTTTGTCAGATGTGGGTGGTGCCTATCAACAGCCTGAGCACAGTGACCGTGAGGTGGGAAGCAGAACCAAGAGAATCAGCTGGGAGCTTTGAAGGCCAGCTACCCGCAGATATGCTAGGCAGCGGCAGAAACAACCTGGCCCCACCTAGGGGGACGGTGACAACGGGACTCCTAAAATCTCCCCTGATTTCCGCAAATACACCGGAACACTCCAGCGTGCCCCCTACCACGCACGCTCAATAAGGTGATTAACGAAAGCACCAACGTCTAATGAGCCATTAAATGTGTACACATTTGTTTTCTTATTGCCCCCAACGTGTCTCCAGGACTCTGTTGCATGGGTGGTCCCGGCAGGTTTCTGTCCTTGCAGAGCTCTGATACTTGGGCCCTTTGTAGGACCTGCCGTGCCTCTGGGCCTACGAGCCTCAGCGCAAACAAGGGATTTTCACACTTGTCCTCAGAGCAGGGGTTGCAGCAGCATCGGGTCTGCTTAGAAAATCAGACTGCGGTCCTGGGGGTGGAGGAAGGTGCTTGTCAGCTGAACAGAGGGGTACAGGAGCTGTGCTCAGGGTTCAGGGCCAGGGTGGAGGATGGAACCGTGCAGTACCCATTCAGTCTGGGGCCCCGGGGCTTTTCTGTGGCCATGGCAAGTTTAGCCGTGTTTGGATTGTGCTCTGCTGCTCTAGAGTGAAGGTGGACCCAGGTGAGCAACCAGACCCAGGACTTCAGTCCAGGCTTGTTGGGGGCGAGGGTGGGGAGAGGAGTCGATGAAGATAGTCTTCAGTGGGCCAAACCGCACCAAGACATCGCATGCAAGCCCAGGGCCACGTGACAGGAGAGGCCCAGGAGAAAAGGCAACCTCAAAGCTAAGCTGGGATGAAACTGTCCTTTCAAGGGCCACCTCCCATCTGTCTTCCTGTGAGGACCTGTGCAGGCCACTCCTTGCCTCTTGGCCTTCCCTCAGTACTGTGGAGGCCTGTAACTGCACTTCCCCACCCCCACGCTCCTGGAGTCAGAGACCCAGCGTTGAAGACCAGATCTTAAATCCTAGCATCCCAGACTAGACCTTTCTGTCAAACTCACTAGTTCTCTGTGTCCTGTTCTCCAAGGCCGTGGGTGACATTGCACCCCTGTGCGACATCTGTTCTGCGACATAGCGGCCAGTTGTACGGTCTCTATAGCCCTGCTGAGATCCCGCTTCCAGGACGTGTACAAAAATCACACCCGGATACAGCCAGTCACTGCCGTGGACAGAGCGCCTACCCGGCGCTTCAAATTCTAGGCGAACCAGGGCTCAAAGAAAGCTGGAGGGAAGCCGCGAGGACCGCATGGGGCACCAGAATCCCGTGGAGAGACGAGAAAGGCGACGCTTGGGGGACACTAGGAGAGCCGGTGGCCTCTAACCAGCCTGTTTTTTAGGCCTTCCCTGTGGAGTTCATGATCCGGGAAGATAGGGGATTGGGAGGGACCGGGATTCTCCAGCAGCCGAAGCTTAAGAACAGAGAGGGTCGCGAGGCGGACGCCTCTGCGTGCTCCGAGTCCCTGCAACAGCCAGGACAGCTAGACAGCTCTGTGCCCTGCCAGGCCCGGCCGAGAGTGAAGGTGCGCAGGGGCTAGTAAAGGCACTAGCGCAGCCGGTCTGGACTCCAGGTCGGGAGGTCCAGACAGGAGGACGGTCCGGCAGCTTCGCAGCCACGGCTGTCACCGCCCCGACCCTCCCGTCCGGGTCTCCCTCCTGGGAAGCGGATCCGTAGACCACGCGCTGCGCGTCCCCTCCCTCCCTTCCCGGCCCCGCCGCGTACCTGTGGCTCCAGCTCCAGACGCGCTGCAGGGCGCCCGCGGCCGCGCAGTGACATCCGAGCCGAGCCTCCGGCTCCAGCTTCCGACGCCACCTCCAGCCTCTCGTCGCCGCGGGAGAGGCGCCACCTCCGGCCGAGGGGGGCGGGAGCGGCGAGGGGCTCCGGGAGCCGCGCCCCTTCCTCGTGGGATTCTGCGCGTGGCCCTCGACCGGAGGCCCCGGGACCTCTCACCACAGCAGACAACCCGGGCCGGAGGGCGATCGCACTCCCTCCTAGCCGCGGGGCGGAGGTCAACCCCGCCCCGGAGCACCAAAGGCTCACCTTTCTTTTTTAAACCTTAAAAAAAAAAAAAAAAAAAAAATTACATTTATTTACTTACCTATTTGGTGTGCCTGTGCGCGCCCGCGGGGGGCGGGGGTGGTCCCATGTAGAGGTCAGAGAACAATTTACAGGAGTCAGTTCTCTCTTTCCACCCCTGTGGAGTTCTGGGATCCGATTGAGGCCATCTGGCCTGGTGACATCAAGCTTTATCTACTGGACCATCTCTCCTGGCCTGTTCTCTTCAACTGCGTGGAGCAAACAGTTGTGCCTGGAGCTCCTGCCTCTTCCTCTCCCTCTGAGTTGCTTTAGATGGTAATGGCTTCTTGGCCAAAAACTCTCTCCTCCGACCCACATTTCCTGCCGCCTCCTGGACTCCTTCTACCGGCTCTCCTCTTCCGTCTCGGTCGGCTTGCTTCCCATTTCTCCCTCTGCTAGACCCAGGCCAGTAAAAAGCCAGTTCACCTTTGTTACCCAGCGCAGTGGACACGGGGTGTGTGTGTGTGTGTGTGTGTGTGTGTGTGTGTGTGTGTGTGTAGGTGGATTCCTGGAGTTGGCTGGTCAGTTGGTCTACCCAAATTGATGATTTCAGATTCAGTGCGAGTCTTTGTATCAAAAACTAAGGTGCAGAAATGGTACAGGAAGATACCCAGTGTTGACCTTGACCTTTATACGCACACACACACACAGACACACACTGAAAGGGGGGTACACATGCATACACCACACAGAGAGAAAGTGAAGAGTCTGTGGGTTTGGCACTTGTCATCTATGCTGAAAAAATAAAGACCTTTTATAACAGGCACGGTGGTGTCCATCCACGACTCCAGCACTCAGGAGGTGAAGGCAGGAGAGCAGGAGTTCAAGGCCAGTCTCAGCTACAGAGTGACTCTGCGGTCAGGCTGGGCTGCGTGAAACCCTGGCTCAAAAAAAAAAAACAAACAAAGCCATGTCTGTCTATGCTTTTAATTTTGTAAATAAGTGTATGTGCATGTGTCTAGTGTCTTTATACACTTGAGCGCAAATGCCCACAGAGGCCAGAAGATGGCATCAGATCCCCTGGAGCTGGAGTTTCAAGCAGCTGTAAAATGACAGAAGCAGGTGCTGGAAACTGAACCTGGGTCTTCTGGAGCAGGTGTAGATCATCCTAACTTCAGAGCTGCCTCTATGGACAAATGTCTATTTTTGAAATTCCAACAAAACGTTATCATTGTTTATATCCAAATAGCTGCTTAAACTGTAAACATTCCTACAGGGCAATTTTCTCTCTCTCTCTCTCTCTCTCTCTCTCTCTCTCTTGCTCTTTTCTTTTCTTTCTTTCTTTCCTTTCCTTTTTTTTTTTTTTTTTAACCTTTCTGTTTCTTTTGAGAACAATCTCAGGACCAGGCTGGTCTGGATTTCCCAATTCTCATGCCTCAGCTTCCTAAGTGCTAAGACACAGATGAGAGGGCAATTGGCTGTGACATCGGTCAACCCATTGAGTAACAGAGCTGACTCAGCTGATCTGGCCTGCCAGGTGGGTGTTTCCAACCTCCATGGACATCCCTTCCCCACACAGACAGGGCCCAGTCTTCATTCAAGGACAAGAGCAGCTGTGCTTGTCTGTTAGAACCTCCAGACACATGCACACACACACGCACACACACACACACACACACACACACACACACACACAGAGACAGTTGTTTGTTTTTCAAGACAGTTTTGTGTGTGTGTGTGTGTGTGCACATGTGGAGGTCAGAAGTCAAGCTGGACTTTGTTCCTCAGGAGCCACCTACATTGTTTTCCGGGACGAGGTCTTTCACTGAGTCCTGGGCTTAGTGATTGGACCAGGCTGGCTAGCACACCCCAGGAATCGCCTGGCCCTGCAGCTCCACTGCTGGGATTACAGTGTCAGCCACCGCAGCCAGCTTTCTCTGTGGATGCTAGGGACCAGACTCAGGTCCTCACGCTTGCATGGCAAGCTCTTCACCCACTGAGCCATCTGTTTGCTTTTGAGTTACACGCTAGATTCACGAAACTTGTCCAGAGATAGGGCTTTGACCACAAGAAGGGAGCAGAGGGAGCATGGAGCTTGCTGTTCCCTGTGGGGTTCTCAGCAGCAAGGTCTGAGTGAGACTTGGTGAAGGCTAGCAGTCCTGGAATGTAAACAGCTCTTCCTTTCGGACCCCCCTGGTCCTAAGAAGGGATGCTGGGTGGTGGCATTCCGCCTGAGTACATGTATATCGTCTTTCCCCTACAATGCTGTTAGCTTTGATTATAATAGCCAACTTTCCTCTTCCATCCAGACTCATGGCGCCAGGTCTGGGATCTTCCAGGTCTGTCCTCATTTATAAATTACCCACAGGTCTTTGCACAAAAGAAGATAGACAAGGTGAATGAACACATGCCCCCTACAGTTCATTTTGGTTCTCAAAATTAGAAACTAACTCAGGGTCTGGGGAATGTAGTTCAGTCGGTAGAGTGATTGCCTAGCATGCATGAGGTTCTGGGTTCATTTCCCAGCATTCCATCAAGTCAGGCATCGTGGTGCACACCTGTAATCCAAGCATTCTGAAGGTGGAAGCAGGAGGCTCAGAAGTTCACAGCCATTCATAGAACATCTGAGGCCAGCCTGGGATACATGAGACCCTGCTATAAAACAAAAACAGAAACAAAAAACAAACAACAACAAAACCCAAAACTGGCCGGTGATAGCGCCTTTAATCCCAGCACTCAGGAGGCAGAGACAGGTGGGTCTCTGAGTTTGAGGCCAGCCTGGTCTACATAGTGAGCCAAGACTGCATGGTGTGAGACATCATCAATGTCACCCCACAAAAAAAAAAAAAAAAAAAGAAAGAAAAGGAAAGAAAAAGAAAGAAAAGCAGATAAATCATATCTGAACTATACCCTGAGGTGACAGCCTCGACCTCAAATGGGCCAATTGCTCTTTTGTGTTTGGACTCTACAAAGAGATGAGGTCATGCCACAAAGCTCCTCTGCTAAAAGCCTTCTTCTGTTCCAGCTGTAACTTTCAGACCTGTGTCTGCTGAGGACTCAGCTGACCTGGAGTCTAAAGAAAACAACAAAGCAGTTCCAGAGCTCTGGCCCAAGGCTGCGCATGAGACCTGCATGCTGGACTTGACACAGCACTGGGTGACAGCATGCTCTGTGCACATGGGGTGAATTTTTATTGTTGGTTCTGGAAACAGAGAATAAAGGCTCCTGGGTTCTCCAGGAGAGACTTTCTGTTTTTAACTTGAGGGTCTGTATAGTTAGTCAGACTTTGATTTGAAACATAGGTGTGAAGGTTGACTTCCAAAAATCATGGTCCACATGTTTATTTATTATTTTTTTTTTCTTTTTCTTTCCCTTCTTTATTTTTTATTTTTTATTTTTTTTGAGACAGTGTCTCTAATACTGGCTGGCCTTAAACTTTCTATCTTGTCTTTGCTTTGTTTTTTTGTTTGTTTTGTTTTGAGACAGAGTTTCTCTGTGTAGCCCCGGCTGTCCTGGAACTCACTCTGTAGACCAGGCTGGCCTGGAACTCACAGAGATCTGCCTGCCCCTGCCTCCTGAGTGCTGAGATTAAAGTTATGTGCTACCATTACCACCTGGCTGGCTATACATTCTTTCTTCATGGCCAAGGATGACTTTGAACTTCTGATCCTTCTGCATCTCCCCAGTGCTGGAACTACAGGTGTGAGCCACCATGCCCAGTTTGTATTACGGTGGGCTTCGTGCATGCTAGGCAGGGACTCTAGAGCAGACCTACATCCAGGGAGTATATTTAAGACTGCCATTCCAGGGGTGATTGTGAGCACACGCACACACACCCATCAGAGAGAGCATGAAAGTGTCTAGTTAGTAGCTTTGGACTTCAGGGAAAAAAAGGAGAAAAAAAAAAAAAAAACCAGGTATGTTAGCACACACATTTAATCCCAGAGATTGGGAGGTAGAGGCAGGTGGATTTCTGTGAGTCTGAGGCCAGCCTGGTCTACATCGTCAAGTTCCAGGACAGCCAGGGCTATAGAGAGAGATCCGGTCTAAAACAAGGCCACAAGTCACTGTTGGCTCTCCTGACAGATCACCTAGCAAGACAAAAGGGGAGTGCGTCTATGAACCGGGAAACACTGAAGGAATTCTGGTGCAAAGAGCAACTGACCCCAGCTCCCCAGACACGGCAGAGATGAAGTCCTAGACAAGTTCATTGCTCAGCCATGATTCCTCGCGATAGAGCAGGGACAAAGAGGTGTTTTGTCTACAACTCAGCGTCCCAGGGCTAGGAAAGCCAGAGCCACAGAAAAGCACACGTAAGTTGAATGCCAGTAGCTGTTTGGCCTGGAGATATCCCAGCATTCCTGGACTCCACTTCCTCATTCATAAAACAGGGAGCCTCCTACATACTTGCCGGGTAAAGGTGGACTGGGATATGGGCCCAGGTCTCCAGTTCCATGCTCAGAGTAGGTCATCAGTTAATGTTGTGGGATTTTTTTTTTTACTGCCTGTACAGACATCGGCCCCAGTGCAGTGCCCTGTCCAAGCGCTGATTTACAAAGAGGGTCTTCGTGAATATTCTCATACTTTTGGAGCTCCTCACCCAGCTTTGCCCCGGCCCCAGCCCCAGCCCCCAACAGGGCTGAAAATCTTGTTTTGAGGTAGATTGTACATTATATAAGTCCCGGCGAGAAAGAGCCTCTGTTCAGGGTTGGAGACCCAGGTCTAGCCGATCTGATGCTCCTGCTAGAATCGGGTGTGGGGTGGGGCGTCTTGGGTGACATGGAGATGCAGGGACAGGTGAGAGGCTCTCCGGGTGGTTCTCCTGCTGTTGCTACACAGTTGTCCTTGGTCACTGGAAGCTTTCCAGGCTTCTGGTTAATTCTGGGAGCCACCAGATCTCCTGGCAACATGTTCCTTCTGGGAACGAGGCTGGCAGAGCCAGTTGCTGTACTTCTAACTCTGATGTTTCTTGTGTGAAGTTAAGACAACTTTTCATGCTGGCATGCCCTCGTTGGGAGGAGGGACATGAGCCAGGTTGTGGTGGTGGGTGGGGAAACAAATTCCCCTGGGGAAAACCACCATCAGGCATGATGGGGAGAAATCTGCCATAGGTGCTTGGGGTTCAAGGAGGTTTCCCTGTCCTTTGATGTGGCAGAAAACCCTCTAAAGCACTCTTACACAACCTCAAAACATGCAACTGGGGAAGCAGGATAAAGCAGGGGGCGGGGAGGGCAAGTTCCTGGTTCAAAGTCATAAACACACACTATAAAACTGAAGGCAAGATTTCCCTTGATAAACACAAAATCAAAGGCAAGAAAATGTGGAGAGGGCTTGCTTTTTCCTATCCCCGCACCAAGGAGGGTTAACTTGGATTCCGCCTTTTCTTCTCACACTAACAGGGGCCGAGAGACTAAGCTGAGGTGGGTCAGGGTGGGCCTGTCTGGAGGTCCGGAGTGGCGAGCTTTCATCACATAGCTGCCTGGCCTGGCTGTGGGCCAAACTTCCCATTTCCTTCCCTAACTTCCTCCATTGACCAAGGATGCCGGCTGGTGAGGACCAATCATGATGCAGAGTCCCACAGTTCCCCAGCCTGGCTTTACCTCCTCGGTGGACTCTTTCTCAAGACCCGGAAGCAGGAGCCTTTGCTCCCAGCTCCACCTCTATGGTTTAAACGTTTACACCCCCCCACAGGCTCAGGAATTTGAACACTCGTTCCCCAGCTAGTAGCTGCGTTGGAGAGCTTGTGGGGAAACCTTGGGAATGAGCCTTGCTGAGGAAGCGGGTCACCAGGGTGCCTTTTGAGGTTTTATAGCCTAGCCCTACTTCCTGTTCTCTCCCTGATTCCTGACTGGGAAAGAAACGTGAGCTTCCTGCTCCCACCACCATGCCTTCCGGCCGGCATGGAATGTATCTCCTTGAATTGTGATTCGGAATAAACTCGTCCTTCCTGATAATTGCATTTGGCAGGCATTTTATCACAGACATGGTCTTGCTATGTAATCCAAGCACTCAGGGAGGCAGAGGCACGCAGATCTCTGTGGGTTCAAGCCCAGCCTAGTCTATAGAGTAAGTTACTGGACAGCCAAGGCTACACAGAGAAACCCTGTCTCAAAAAAACAAAACAAAAAAGTAAGGAGCTGGGAATGTAGTTCAACGTTTGTCTAGCGTATGCAAGGCCCTGGGTTTAGTCCATAGGAACACACACAAATAAAAGAGGTAAAATTAATTTTAATATACCAAGAGCTGAAGCTACAGCTCAGTTGGTAGGGTGCCTGCTTAGCATATATGACTTCCTGTTTTCGAACCCCAGCATTGGCTAAAAAGAAACTGGACATGATGGTGCAGGCCAGTAACCCAGCCCTTGAGATCAAGGCTGGAGGGTCTGAAGTTCAAGGTCGCCCTCAGCTGCATGGAGAGTTTGAGTTCACACATAAACCATGTCAACCTCAGGTTAGCTTATCCTCCTTGTTGTGACGAAATCTGTGACAGAGTGCTGGAGGGACGGCTCAACGGGCTAACACTGCCAACTTCCACGGAAGCCCCAGAGCCACTTCCTGGCATCCACAGCAGACGGCTCACTCACTGCCTGTAACCGAGGCTCCATTTGTTCACACTCTGTCTGGGCTGCTACTTTTGCAAACCAGGCCACGATTGCACAAACTGTCGGCACTGCCACGTGCTGTGTTTGCTCTGTGCTTGTGCCCTCTTGACCTGGTGCCTGTGAAACAGAACAGCTGAGACTAGGCTGGACACCTGCACACACATGGTCCACACTCAGACAAGTGTCTCACACACACACACACACACACACACACACACACATACATTAATATAATCTTTTAAATGGAGGAGACAAGGAGATAAAAAAGGGAAGAGGGAAAAAATAGCTCTCTAAGACAAGGTCTTAACAAGTTGGCCGGGCAGGCCTTGAACTCGCCATCCTCCTGCCTCAGTGTCCCAAGTCACTAAAATTTACAGGCCTGGCTGCTCTGAGTGCTTTTCGAGCAAAGGTTCATTTACTCCTTACACGACCCCGTGACACAGACATTAACACCAACCCATATTAGGAAAGGTGAAGGAGTTCTGGAGAGCTTAATTCATTTGTCCCCAGGTACAGCCAAGCTCCCCAAAGCTGGAGGGTTAAGCTGGCCTCGCCCCCGGGATCTGTCCTAACACTGAGCTCACCCTGTTCAGGAAGACAGCGAGGCCTGACAGCAAGGCCTGTTCTTCTGGGAAACAGCTTTTGCTGATAAAGTGGAGTCGTGGTCCCTTCAGGCTCAGGAAGTGCTCAGCGTGCATTCAGCCAGTCACCAGGACTCATCACCTTTGCCTCCTTCAGCCCTTTACACGTATTTCACAGGCACCGGTCAAGGGCGGGGACCTAAAGCAAACTTACCAACTTGCGGTGCTGAGGGTTCGGGTGATCCTGCACGGACTTTGCTGGAGCTTGATGAGGGAGCTCCTACAGATGGCTAAACCTGCTTCTGGCTCCTGTTTATCTCTCTTCTCTTTCGTGTGTGTCTCTCTGTGTGTCTGTGTTTGTGATATGCACGTGTATGTATGCGTGGGGTTTTTGTTTTTTGTTTTTAATCTTTTGCTGGTGCATATTGCAGGCCTCAGGTTGATGTCCAGGACCATCCTCAGTCACTGTGTTACCTCATTCATTAAGGCAGGGTCCTTCAGTTAAAACCAGAACTTGAATATTCGGACAGCCAGCTTGCTCTGGGGCTCCCTTTTCTCTCTGCCTTCTACTGCTCACTCAGCATTTTACATGGGTGCCTGGGATCCAGGCTCTGGTTTTCATAAGCACTTTGCCACTAAGCCATCTCTACAGCCTTTTTTTTTTTTTCTTTTTTTTGAGGCAGGGTCTCTCTTCATAGTCCTGGATGTCCTGGTACTCACTATTACAGACCTCGTGATGGCCCTGAACTCACAAAGACTCACCTGCCTCTGCCTCCCTGGTCCTGGGATCAAAGGTATATGCTACCACCCCTGGCTGTTTTTGTTTTTCAAGATAGGGTTTCTTGATTTAACCCAGGTTGTCCTGGAGCTCACTCTGTAGACCAGGCTGGCCTTAAACTCAGAGATCCACCTGCCTCTGCCTCCCAAGTGCTGGGATCAAAGGTGTGCGTGAGCCACCATGCCCAGCTCAAGCTTTTATTCTTAAAATTAATTTTAATTTCAACGTGCTTGAAAATTACATGCATTTGTGGGTTACTATTTGATTATTTTTACATGTATTTATCTGTGTGTCTGTGTGCCACAGTGTGTGTGCAAAGGTCATAGCACAACCTGAGGGAGGGAGTCGTTTCTCTCCTACTCCATAGGTCCCAGAGATTGAACTCGAACTGTTGGGTTTCAGTGGCAGGCTCTTGGTGCCACTGAGCCACTCGCCAGTCACCAAACCAAACCATGTGATGCTTTGCTACATGAAGGTATTCAGAAGGTAGCAAATGAGCTCATCTGACTAATGTTCAGAGCAGGTTCAACTTACCTCTTCTTCTTTAAAAATTATCGTTTCTCGTGGAGAGGATGTTAGGAAGGGAAGATCAGACATCGAAAAGCTGAGTTCAAAGGTATAAAAGGTGTATACGAGAAAAAAATAGTGAACCGCTTGGCAGATTCCCGCAAAGAGTATAAAACTTTGTTTGTGTCGAGACCAACAGGTCCAGGGAGGAGGGGCCTTTTGCCTAGGAAACCCAGACTCACGGGTAGCTAAGTGTGAGAGCACCAAGACGACAGGCATGTGCTGGGGATGGAACCTGGTGCTCTGCGCATGCTGGGCCAGCCGTCCACCCGCTGCACTGCACCTCAGCCTCCAACCAGGTTCTGACCCGGAAAACCTCATTCCAGCACTGCCAGTGTCCCGGTGGTTCTGTCACGTTACAGTTGTGAGCACACACACACACACACGTGTGGGCATGTGTGTTGATTACAGAAGAAAACCTTGGCTGTCACTTCTCAGGTGCCACCATTTTCTTTTTTCTTCTTCTTCTTCTTTTTTTTTTTTTGTCTTGTTTGTTTTATTTGTTTCTGTTTTGTTTTGTTTTATTTTTGGGACAGGGTTTCTCTGCATAGCCCTGGCTGTCCTGGAACTCATTCTGTAGACCAGGCTGGCCTCAAACTCAGAGCTCTGTCCACCTCTGTATCCCTTTGAGTGCTGGGCTTAGGACTCACACTTTCAAGATTAGCCAAGCACTTCCCAGTACTCTTCTACAGCTTTCTGAGCAGGGTGTTCTCAAAGGAGCTGCACCAGAGAATCATGGGACCTCTCTGCACTATTTGGTTTTTTGAGACAGAATCTCACTGTATAACTCCGATATCTACCCTTACCTGCCTAGTGCTAGGATCCAAGGCATGCACTAGAAAATGAACTTTCATTTGCCTGCTTCAACTGTTATCTCGGAGGATTACTGCTTCAGTCTGCTGACCTAGGCATAATCCTGGAAGCTTCTAGCCTCCGTACAAGCTAGCCTAGGCCTAAAATGTTTTCAGCCTTTAAGAATTACTGCTTAATAAGCTCAGCATTTCTTGTTCTTTCCAAGCTCTGGGCTGGCTGGTTCAATTCAGCTGTTGTGGCTCAAACTCCTCTCCCAGATAACTTATTCCATCTGGCTTTTCTCTCAGCCTCTGAATTGCTCTGCTTGGCCTCAAAGTAACTCAAACAATCTGCTCTAAACTCTTGGCTCCTTCTTATTCTCTGGCTCATTCTGTCTTCACCTGAGTTCTCTCTCTCTCTCTCTCTGCAACCCATCTGTCCTGCTAAAACTGTCCTCTCTCTCTCTCTTCTCTCTCTCTTTGCATTGCCCCTTAAGTAGTTTCCCTTTCCCTCTCTCTCCTCGTGAAAGTTCAGCATATCCTCTGATTTATCACTTTTCTGCCACTCAGTTAGACATCACTTTCAAACATGGTTGCTTCCTTCTCCAAATTAACTTTACCTTCATTATTTGGAATTAATGGCCACCACGTCTGGACCTAAGTTTTTCTTTACCTGAAACTTGCTTTATACCAGGATGGTCTTGAACTCAGATCTGCTAGCCTCATTGTCCTGGATTAAAGGCATGTTTGTATTCCAGCCAGCTCACATAGACCTAGAAAGTCTTTGGATTCGTTCTCTTGCGAGTTTGAAATTGGAACTCCTCTACAATACACCATCATGTTTGGCTCTGTAATATTTCTCACAATAAGCTATAAACATATATCACTTCAACGTTTAGTCTTTAGAAAATCAAACCCAAAGCAAGATACTTTAGCCTCCCTTCAGTCTGCTCATGTAGGATCACCCCAAAGTGCATTCCTCTGCTGAAGGGACTTGGGATGACAAAGGAAGGTAGCAGGGTTGTATCGGAGCTAAGGATATTGGACTCTGTGCTTCATCTTCATGGCGCATGTGTCAGTGTTCAATAAATATTTATTCAGTGAGCTCATTGTTTCTGAGAGAGCCAAGATGCCAGGCACAGCCTGTAAAGAACTTGTAACACTTCCTGTCACAGCAGTTGGGCATGAAGATACACGAGCACCAAAGCCATTTACAAAGCTCACATTCTTAAAGCAACAGATGCCTAAAACACACCAAACGACCCTGGTCCTCATGTCTATTTTATTCAAATTTTTTACAAAATTTGCATTAAATAGGACAAAGAAATGCTATGCCATTTACCACACTGGCCGGGCGGTGGTGGCGAGTGCCTTTAATCCCGGCACTCAGGAGGCAGAGGCAGGTGGATCTGTAAATTCAAGTCCAGCCTGTTCTACAGAGTGAGTTCAGGAACACCCAGGACTATATAGGGAAACCCAGTCTCAAAAAAACAAAACAACAACAACAAAAATCTTGTTCTTTTAGGGGTCTGGAAAGATGGCTCAACAGTTAAGAGCTCTTGTTGCTCTTTCAGAGAACCTGTGTTCAATTCCTAGTACTCACATGGTGGCTCACGCCCATCTGTATGTAACTCTAGTTTCAGAGATTCCAATACCCTTTTCTGGCTTTTTGCAGGCATTGTACATATGTTGTGCAAAAGACATGCACCATTCAGGTCAAATTCCTGTACCACATAAAGATTTAAATCTTGCTCTTCTGAAGCACTGAAATAGTCCTTATCTCAATAAGCCAAAGTTCTTGCAAAAAATTGGCTAATACAGTAATTCCTCCTTCCTGAAAAATATTTATTTTTAATTTATGCATACATGTGTACCTCTGTGTGGATGTGTGTCATGTGTCTGTGGATGTCTTCAGAGGCCAGAAGAAGGCTTTGAGTCCCCCAGAGATGAGGTCACAGGTGTTTGTAAGCCACCTGACGTGGGTGCTGAGAGCCAATAGCGTCTTCTAAAGGAGTAGTGAGACCTAATCGCTGAGCCATCTCTCCAGCCCCACCCCTTTAAAATATAGGGTCTCATGGATGGCCAGGCCGGCCTTGAAGTCACCATATAGCCAAAGGTGACCTTGAACTCCCGATGTTCTTGGCCTCCACCTCCCAAATGCTGGGATTACAGGTGTGGGCCATCACATGTTCTTTATGTGAGAATGGACCCTCAGGCCTCGTGCATGCTGGGTAAGAACTGTCATCCTCTTTATCCACAGTCAGCTTTGTTTGGTTTCAGTGACCTCTAGTCAACAAGGAAGCAAAGTTTGGCATCAATTAAGGGTGGGGAGGACAACTGTGACCCCAGCACTGCAGAGGCAGAGGCAAGAGACCACCTCAAGTCAGAGGCCAGTCTGAGCTACCTAGTGAGTTCCAGGAATACCTGAACTTTAGAGTAAGACTGATCTCAAAACAAACAAACAAACAAACAAACAAACAATCCAAAAACCAAAACAGGAGTTGGGAAGATGGCTCAGCCAGTAAAGTAGTTGTTGCATAAGCCTGAAGACCTTCACCAGCAGCCCCAGCCCCCCTCCCCCGAGTCTGTGCAAAGAGACAGGTGTGGCGGCACACACCTGCAATCCCAAAGCTTCGGAAAGGGCAGGAGCAGGTGGCCGCCTGGAGCTCCGGCAGCCAGTCCAGCTGAGTCTGAAGTTCCAGGTTCAGGTTCTCCTTGGAGACCTTGTCTCCGAGGACAGAGAAGGACTGAAGAACGCCCAGCATCGGCCTCTGGCTGCCACACCCGCACACACAAAGCCCGGAAACGGAAACTAGTATGAGTTTTCCCTCTTTACAGCTTCGTGGATGGAAGAATTGTTTTTAACATGGGTCTTAGCAACCTTAGCATGGGATTCTCTACTTTCTAAGTCAAGCTTGTTCCCCTCTTCACTCAGCAGCTCCGCCCAGACCTGACTGCATCCTCTGCCTCTCTTGCCCTTCGGAGCTAGGACTAAGTAAGCGTTCCCCAGCACAAGCGCAGTGGGGCAGCAGCCGTTAACTGAGCTGGCACCTGACACAGGTGGACAGACAGAGGGATTCATATAGCTATTACGTAACATAGATATGACACTTTTTAAAACACTCTTTTGAGATTTATTTATATCTTATGTGTATGGGTGTATGTCCATGTGCCACATGCCCAGAAGAGAGCCCTGGATGCCCTGGCAATGGACTTACAGATAGTTTAAGATGCCATATGGGTCCTGGGAATAGAACCTGGGTTTTCTGAAGAACAGTCAGTGCTCTTGTCTGCTGAGCCATCTCTTCAACCCAATAAGAATTCTATTTTACTATAAATTATTGCTCATCTCTTGCTATGCTACTGTGCCTCATTTATTTTTGTTTGCTTGTTTTGAGTCAGGGTTTCTGTGTGTAGCCCTGGATGTCCCCTAGAACTCATTCTATAGACCAGGCTGGCCTGGAACTCACACAGATCTGCCTGCCTCTTCCTCCAAGTGCTGGGATTAAAGGCGTTCACCGCTGCCTGGCTATCGCACCTCGTTTGAGTCGAACATTAAATTCGGTGTTATCTGTCTGGAGAGAGGGCTCACCAGTTAAGTGTGCACACTGCTACAGGAGGCCCAGAACCCTCTTCTGGCCTCTCTGTGCAACTGCACTCATGTGCACACACACACACAGTTTAAAATAAAATAAACATTAAAAAACACTAACATTACTGAACCAGTGAGAAGGCTTAGGAAATAAAGGTACTTGTTATACATGGCGACTTGAGTTCCAGGCTCCAGAGCCCTCATGGTGGAAGGAGAGAACAGGTTCCAGCGAGTTTCCTCTAAGTTCTACAGGTGCACAATGGCATATCGTCCTCCATAAATAAATGTAAAAGTAATTTTACAAAACCTAAGCACTGCCACAAATATGGGAAAACTACAGGGCTACATACATACAAACTACATACAAACTAGCTGCACGTGGTCTCAGGCTTCCACTATGGAGCTTGGAGACCACTGCCCAGGGATGAGGGGCAGGATCAAACTTTTGCCTGAGGAGGCTGGCTCTCATGTGAAGAAACCCCCCCCCCCCCCAGTTTGACTCCTCCACTCTGGTGAAGGGTGAGGTGTCTGTAGTCCTTCATAGTGGTATTTTTTCCCCTTTTTTTAGAGAAAGAACAGTTCCTGGGCAAAGCAGAATGTCTTGCTATTGTCTCCATTGAGTCAGTTCACAGACCTAAGAAATACCTGAGGGGCTGACATCTTCTAAAAAATATTTAATATCAGGTCTGATGTAGGGAGCACACATCTGTAATCTTAGCACTTGGAAGATGAAGGCAGGAGGATTAGAATTAAAGGCTATCTTTGGCTACAGAGTGATTTCCAGGCCAAGTCTAGGCTACGTAAATCCCGGTCCCCAGAAACCCAAATAAATAAAAAATATTTGAATTTCACTTCACCGTCTTATATATGACTCTGCCTACAAAGTTAAAATGAGTGTTGCCCCCTGAAACATTTTCAGAAGCCAAGACCTTTTCCAAGCTGGTGCCTCTTCTCTGTGTAACTGAACACTTTCTCTTTCACCCCCCAACAAAGAGCAGCCTTGCTTTCCCCACAAGCTGCCTGCACCGAGCCCTAAACCAAGAGTAGCCGCTGCCCTTCCAGCTGACACAAAGCATTCACACACAGATAAGGGCAGGAAACTAAAGGTAACGGCAGCTCACTGCCTGAGCATTGTTCCCCTGCCTTCCCGAGGCCCTCGGCACAGTGCGGTGACCGCCTATCTCATCTGGACTAAATACCAAAGCTCAAGGCATCTATTTAAGGCCGTCGAAGCTTCCTCCTTGAATTTCAGATTTAAATCTCCACTGTCCGTTCTCATCTGTTCTCTAAACTCTCGGCTTTTAGAGGAGTAACTGAAGTAGGGTCAGTATGGAGGAGAGAGGCGGGAGAGAGCTGTGCTTCCCTGAATGTATGAGAGACTTGGAAGTTTAAACTCTGGAGCTGTAACAGCCCAGAAGAGTCCCGCTGTACTATGATATGAACAGAGCTACATTTACAAGTTAATTCTAGTTCTGTGGTTTTTGAGGTAGCGACTCATGTAGCCCAGGTTGTCCTCATACCCACTACACAGTCTAAGACAGCTTTGAACAGCCTGTGCTACAGGAGAATCTGTCACAAACCCCTTCACTCCCCAAATGCTGACACCTAATGCTTTGTAAACATCACACTAAGTAAAAATAAGACAGATGAAGCAATCTTGACTGAGAACACACCTAGGGGATGCCAGAGGTGGCTAATTCATGAAAAGCAAAGAATGGAGTTTACTGGGGCAGGCTAGCACTTTTTGGTTTTGGGTTTTTTTGAGACAGGGTGTCTCTGTGTAGCCTTGGCATCCCTGGACTCACTTTGTAGAGCAAGCTGGGCTGGAACTCATAGGGATCCTCCTGCCTCTGCCTCCCAAGTGCTGGGACTACAGGAGTGCATCACCATGCCCGGCTGTTTTGTTGAGTGACTTTGTGGGATGAAGGAAAGACCCGGAGATGGTGCTGGTGTCGATTGGACAATGGTGTGAATATGCTTGTGAATGCCAGTTAAGGCCAGTTAATGTCAGTGACCCACACACTTCAATGTGGACAGTGTGGTAAACTGTTATGTCATATGTATTTTATCGTACACTCACACAAGTGAAGAGAGGGCTGGTGAGATGGCTTTAGAAGACAAAGATGCTGTCATTTGAATCTGACAACCCCGGTTGGAACGCTGGCTCCCACACGCTGGAGAGAATCAACTCCTGAAAGTTACCCTCTGACCTCCACACACATTGCTTCATGTGCATGCCCACACATGTATGCTTACACACAATAAGTAAACGTTTTTTTTTTTTTTTAAACATGGTCTCATCTTATATCTCTGGCTGGCCTGTAACTCACTGTGTACACAAGGCTAGCCTCAAACCCAGAGATCTGCCAACCTAGTGCTGGATTAAAGGTATGTGCCACCAAGATTACATAAACATAACTTAAAAAAAAAAGCCAGCCAGCCAGGTGTGGTAGCATATGCCTTTAATCTTAGCACTCAGTAGGCAGAGGAAGCTGGATCTATGAATTCAGGGCCAGCCTGGTCTACATAGTGAGACAGCCAGGGCTCTGTAGAAAGATCATGCCAAAAAAAAAAAAAAAAAAAAAAAAAAAAAAGACAAGATAGGTCTGGATAGCTGACTAAGCAGCTACGAGTACTGGTTGCTCTTCCAGAGGACCTGGGTTCAGTTCCAGAACTCAAGTGCTGCTAACTCTAGCTCCAGCAAATCCAGCACCCTCTTCTGGCCTCTTTTCTCTCTGGGTACCAAGCGTTCAAGTGGTACACAGACATACATGCAAGCAAAACAAAAAAACTTACACATAAAATAAATAAAAGTAAATTAAAATTTACCTTTTAAATTTAAGTGAAAAGATAGCCCACAGAATGGGGCAGGGGAATTTGGAACCCATATTTTGAATATATAAGGAATTCAACTCATAAAAGAAACATGAGTGATCCGATCAGAAAGCAGGTAAAGCTGGAAGCAGTGGTGAACGGCTTTAGTCCCAGAACTCAGGGAGTCAGAGGCAGGAAGATATGTGAGTTCGAGGCCAGCCTGGTCTATAAGCAAGTTCAGGACAGCCAAGGCTTGAGAGAAAAACTGTTTCAGGGAAGGAAAAAAAAAAAAAAAAAAAAAAAAGCAGGTAAATGGGGTTGGAGAGATGCCTCAGAGGTTAAGAACACTGGCTGTTCTTCCAAAGGTCCCCAGTTCACTTCTCCACAACCACATGGTAGCTCGTAACAATCTATAATGAGATTTGGTGCCCTTTTCTGGCCTGCAGGCACACATACAAACAGAATTATATATTATAAAGCAGGTAAAGGACCTGAACAGACATTTTTAAGATTTTTTTTTTTAAATAAATTAGAGGTGTCTGTTGCATCCCCTGGATTTTCAGGTGGCTATGAGTTCCCAACATGGTTACTGGGAGTTGAACCTAGGTCCTCTGGAAGAGCAATAAGAGCTCTCAAATGCTGAGCAGTCTCTCCAGCCGCAGAGAAGATATAGAAATGGCTAATAACGGCACACAGAGTCACTCTAGCGTCGTCCTTGGGAGATGCTAACACACTGAGATACTGTTCTACATGCTGCTGACTGGCTGGGATTTTTAAAAAGAGGAAGAGGATGCATAGACAGCAGGCACTTCCTATGCTGTTGCGGCTGATTGAGGAAATAGCCCCGCACAGCCTCAAATGGTTCAAGACACTTAAGGCTGCATGGCAGCTTACACCTATGATCCTAGCACTGAGAAGCAGCAAGATTTAAGAGTTCGAGGCCAACATGGTCTACATGAGGTATGGTGGCACACACCTTTGATCCCAATACTGGAGAGGCAGAGGCGGGGCTGAGTTTGAGGCCAACCAGGGCTACATAACGAGACCCTGAAGGAGAAAGATGGAATGCATAATCCAGCAGTTCTGCTAGGGATATAGCAAAGAGAACCGAGACACAGGCTTCGTTCGTGTTATTAATCAGTGTGGGCAAAATGGGGCTGGGACAATGGCTCAGAGGTTAAGGGCACTGGTTACTCTTCCACAGGGCTTGGGGTTCGATTCCTAGCACCCACATGGTGGATCATACTCTGTTACTTCAGTTTCAGAGAGTCCATTGCCCTGTGTAGGCACTAGGCACGCACACGGTACACATTCACACATTCAGACCAAATACCCACAGGCCTAAAATAAAAAGAGTTAAAAGAAAGTTAAGTGCTTGGGGCCGGAGCGATGGCTCGAGGATAAGAGTACTCGTTCTTGCTTCCGCATGGTGGCTCATAACCCAAGGAAATCCAGTTTCGGGAGATTCACCACCCATCTCCACGTACACATCAGCCCTGACCCCTCCCTTTACCCCACTCAGCCCAGCTATTGCTCTACTCCCTAAGCGCTGAACTACTGAGGACGAGATTTGTCCTTTTGCAGCAGGAATATTTCATTTAGCATACTGTCCTCAAAAGCCATCCATGTTGTGTACAGAATGTGTCAGAATTCTCCTCCTTTTGAAGGTTAGGTAATCCTTTCCAGTATATGGATAGAAGATGGTAGGTGATCAGTAGATAGAATGATAGGTAGGCAGGTAGACAGCATTCATCCATTCATTCCTAGATGAGCACTTTGGTTTTTCATATGTAGTGCACTCAGATATAAAATGTAAAAATCATTTGTTTAGAAATTGGTACTTCGAAGTCCCTTTCATAAAAACCCCACTAAAGCCTCTGGGTCCAATTAAGACCAGTCACCGCTGTGCCCACCGGGAAGAAAGTCCAGGCCCAGACTGAGGGAAACCGACAAAAAGCCAACCATCAGAGGCAAAAATAAGCAACAAAAACAGTACCTCGAAACTTCTTTGGCTTCCTTCTATCAAGCTAGAAGGCTTAAAAATGACCAGATGAAAATAGTTCTAAAATCTTCCATCCAGGCTTGATGAGAGGTTTGGAGTGGAACGCCCTGTGCAGGACGGGAGACTGGAGTTCAAGCTCCAGAGCCCACATGAAGGGAATGAGAAAACTGTTTCCAACATGTGTCCTCTGATCTCTACATGCCCACTGTGGCACATGATACCTTCCCTCCACAATAAACATCTTCATAAAGACCTTTAACACTCATGCCTGTGATCTCAACACCCAAGAGATGGAGGCAGAAGATCAGGAGTCCAAGGCAACGCCTGGGTTACACAGAGAATTTGAGGCTAGCCTGAACTATTTGAGACCCTGTCTCAAAAAGCAGCAGTAAAACACACACACAAAACCAACCAACCAAACAAAACAAAACCTAACAAGAGTAAAACCAAAGCTTAGGGGAATATATTATACCTACGTATACATTAAACCTATGTATAAAACTGGAAGAACCAAAAAAAAAAAAAAAAGTATTTCCTTAAGTTGAACATTGGAGGCTGGAGAAATGACTCAGGAGTTAAGAGCACTGGCTGCTCTTCCAGAGGACTGGAGTTCAAGTCTCAGCACCCATGTGACAGCTCACAAGTTCTGTAAGCCCAGTTCAAGGGGATCTGATCCCCTCATAGACATACATGCAGGCAGGCCAAACACCAATGAACATAAAAAAAATTGAACATTGAAGCCAGGTGTGGTGGTACACACCTTTGATCTCAGAACCTGGGAGGCAGAGGCAGATTTCTTGAAGGTTGGACACCAGCCTGGTGTACACAGGGAGTTCCAGGACAGCCAGAGCTACATCGTGAGACCCTGTGTGTGTGTGTGTGTGTGTGTGTGGCGGGGGGGGGGGGGGGGGGGGAGGGACCGGAAAGCCATTTTCCCTTAAATGAATGGGGCACGTGTTACATTCTTTCATGTGACTCAGCTGAGTAAGCTAGCCGTGTGCAGAATTAATACTGTGGTCCTCTGAGTGGACATGCGTCCTAGCTACAGTCCCACTGACTGTGCCTTCACAGGAGTGAGCAGCCAAGTTCACCTCCCTTTTGCTCTAAAAAGAACCAAAATCAAAGCCAGGCTGGCTATCCTCAAGCCACGGTATATGAAAGTGGTCTTTTAACAGAACACACACAGTTGATGCCATCAACAGGAATTTATTCTTCTCTTACATAAAACCACAGCACTCTCAAGTGTTCTCAGCTCCACTTCCACTCAAGACTTCCTCGGATCCCTTTGTCCATCAACAACGCTTGTGGGAAGGTTGGGAAAAGGAAGATCTCCAAACAAACTCCCTTTCACTTGGTTTGTGGCAACGGCCGGCGTGTGTCCTTCATCCCCACAGACACTGCACACATCCGAACACACACTCCCCCCTCACACAATGTGCACCGAGTGACTCGGAGAGACTGGTCACGCGGCGCCCTCTGCGCAGGCACTGAGGCCCACAGCATGGCCCTGCGGGCCGGGCTCAAGGCGTTGGCGTGGCCCCATGCTAACGGCAGGTGCACCGAGTAGCGATCATGTCCTCGTACTCTTTGTAGGCAATGGAGCCGTCAGGTTCAATGGTCAACACGCTCAAGGGGCTGTACTTGCCGGGCACGCACGAAGGCCTGGGCACCGAGGGGTCCAGCTTCTCATAGATGATATTCTGGACCATGGTGTGCACGGGAGAGCCGTACCGGTGCCTGACGGCCCTGGGACAGTCCCCTTTACAGTACCTAGGGTTGTACCTGTGCGGGGCCACGATCCAGTTGTCCCACTTGAGCTGACTGAAACTCAGCCTGAAGTCGTGGAGTTCGCACTCGTTCTGGGGGAAGAGGAACTGTTTGAAATACTCGCTGAGATTGAAGGACGCGGTGAGGACCGGCTTCTTCGCCTCTGCGCCGGTGGCCTTCTGCCCTCGACGGTGCCGGGGAGACCTTTCCACCTCAGTTGCCTCCACCCTATGCTGGCCAGGACGAGGTGAAGGCCTCCAGGTGGAGTGGACGGAATGCCAGGAGTGATAGGCCTGCGCACTGGTGTCGTTGAGGTATAAAATGAGTGACGGGGGCACGGACAGAGGCACGTTGAACACACCATCCTCTGGGGCCTCATCTTTGGTGCACGTGAAGTTGACAGACAGGTGAATGCTTCTCTCGCTGGAGGCCACCAGGGGCTGGAGGAGGGAGGTCACATCCATCTCGATCCATCTGTGTTTCTTCAAGGTGAAGGAGTATGGCACTCTTGGGGGAGCCTTGCCGGAAGGCCTGGGCTCCTTTACCACAAGGTCCCACACGCAGGTCACAGTGGAGGAGGGAGCGGCTGAGTTCAGAGTGTAGAGCAAGACTGATTTAAGCAAGTGCTCCATGGCAGTGACCCGATCCAGGTTGAACAGCAGGTCCAATGTGGGTAGGGCTCCTGGGGAGAGAAGCCATCAGTGAGAAGTGCTTGCAGACTGGGGGGAGCAGGAGGTGAGATGGAGGAAGCAGTGCTTGACTGTAGGCAGTTTCCCTTCCCTCCCCTACTTCCTTAAGCCTCCAAAACAAAGAGGAGAGAGGAGCTAAGAATATAGAGGGTCTGGGGGTCTAACCCAGTGGCAGAGCGCTTGCCAGGCATGCACAAGAGCCTGGGCTCATGCCTTGAGTTGGGCGGGAAGGTCTGTTTTTGTAATATCATCGCTTTGGAGGCTAAGGCAGGAGGGTTGCCACCAGCCCCAGGTATGTAGTGAGACTGCTTCAAAAATACATACACACAAATACATGCAAACACACACACACAAATACACACAAGCCTATCCCAGTACTTGGGAGGTGAAGGCCATCTTTGGCTATACAGCAAGTTTGAGGCCAGCCTGAGTTTGTTAAAGGAAACTGACTCTTTCAAAAATCACCCAAGCCCACATGGAGTGGCTTGGAAGTCTTGGAAGATAGAGGCAAGAGGACCAGAAGTTCAACAGCCCCTTTGGCTATGGATTGAGTTCAAGGCCAGCCTGGGCTATAGGGGAATGTGGGCTGGTGGGCAGAACACAGTAAAGCTTGAGGACTTGAGATTGAGCCGCACGCAGGATCTACATGGTGGAAGAAGAGAGCCAAGTTCTGAAAGCTGTTCTCTGACCTCCACACGTGACCCTCGCCTCCAAGTCACACATGCAGATACATTTTATCTCCAGAAAAGTGAGAACAGCTTTGCTGGAGAAGAGAAGCAAGAGACAATCCTTACACCCTCCAGTTTCATACCCAACAGTCTGCTCCAAACACAGACAGCTGAGCATTTTCCTGGGTGGCATTTCCACCGACACAGCCAGGAGACCATGCAAAGCTGCCCTCACTAGGCCTGAAAGACATTCTAGGCCCGGATGAAGCAAGTCAATTGAGAACATTTGACGGCCGAGTTAATTTTTCCCTTGGTGATTGGAATCAAGCCGTGGCTGGAAGGCTGCTGCAGGGGGGAGGGAGCGGGCCTTAGAGCAGCCACAACGGCCCTGTACGGTTGTGCTCATGTTCTGACCGCCAGGAACTGGTGGCCAGGGTGTGTGTGTTGAGGGGGGTGTGGGGAGTTAACAGGCACACACTCTCCACGGAGCACCTATGGAGGTCAAGAGGCAACTTGTGGGAGCTGGCTTGTTTTAAAGCACAGCTCTTCCTTCTAACCAAACCATTCCCATCGTTGACTAACACATGAGGCTTGGTTTCTTTTTTTTGTTTGTTTCTCTGTTGTTGAGACAGGGTATCACTGTGGAGCCCTGGCTGGCCTGAACTCTGGAGACCCAGCTGGCCCTGAGCTCACAGAGCTCGTCCTGCCCCTGCCCCTGCCTCTTCAGGGCTGGAATTAAAGTCACATGTCACCACACCCCACTTGAGTTTTGTTTGGTTGGTACTGGAGGTCAAACTCCGGGCTTCCGGTACACTGAACATAAACTGTACCGCCTCCCGGCCAGACCATTTTCTTTATTAAAAAAAAGATGATGTACTGTGCCAGACGGAGACTGAAACTTTCCTCTTCCAGGAAAACAAACAGAGGGGGAAATATCCCATTTATCACACCTGCCACTGGCTCAAAGAAAGAGGTTTTAGGCGCAGTGCTAGGCCAATAGCTTGGTAGAATACAAAGAGATGCTAGCCACCTCTAGGACTTTCTTTGGCTGTTCAGGACACGAGTCTCTTTTCAGCCTTAATACATTGAGCTGGTGAGTTACCACAGGCCTATAATCCCAGCACTAGGGTGACCGAGGCAGGGCCGTCCTTGGAGAGTTTGAGGCCAGTCTGGACTGTCAAGTGAGACTGTCTCAAAATAAAAAAAAAGAAAAGGAGAAAAACGGAACAAAAACTCAAACAATATCATATTAGCTTCTTAACTGATGGTTTAAGCAAAAACAAACGAAACAGTGAAATCAGTGCTGGGTAAGGATGTAGTAGCAGAGGGCTTGGCTAGCATATGTGAGGCCCCTCCCCCCACCCACCATATGATCCTTGCACCGCCACACCAAAAAAGTAAAAAAAAACAAAACAAAAAAACAAACTTAAAAAGAAAAGTGCTAAAGTTTGTTTCAGTGTGGATACCGAGAATCATGCAAAATAAAATTCACATGGTGGTGTAAACCTGTATGATTCCGGTTCTCGAGGGTGCTGAGGCAGGAGGATGCAGAGTTTGGAGTGTAGCCCGTGTGACAGGGTAAAGCCAACAAGCCCAAAGCGTAGACTGGCTCCTTTCAGTAACAGAGGCGCCAAAGCTCCCCTTCTTCCTTCTGCTTAGGTGGATACTCTGTTTTTACCCACCTGCTGCCTCATTGCTGGGAGCCTGCTCCTGCTGGGCACGGGGGCTGAAGAGCCGGACAGTGTTGTAGAGGTGACTTCTGCTGGGTTTAGGGACCCCCTCCTTGGTAGCATATGTCTTGTAGAGCTTTTTCATGTAGTAGAGCGCTCTGGAGTCAGGCCGTGGCTTGGGGGTCTCACCACCCCTATCAGATAGGACCTTAAAGAGGGGAGGCAAGAGGCCCGGCCTCTCGGTCCCATCTACCGGCAGCAGCAAGGACCAGGGGTCTGCCTCAGACTCTAAATTTGTACTGGCTCTAGTCTGCGATTCTTGCCGAGAAGCCTGAGAGCTGAGGCTAGTAAGAAAACACAGCCAGGCAAAGCAGCAGAACCCCAACAGGAAGCTGCTGGGAAGTGCCATGGCCTAAGAGAACTAAGAAGGAACGCATCTCCCCGTGCCAGTCTTCTTTCTAAAGCCTGGGGCAGCCCTGGCATGGTCCTTAAATAAAGTTTAGGTGTGGGAGACAGCATCGTTTCTGTAATCAGGCCTCAAGGGTGCCTAGCTGGAAGTCATTTTTCCTCGGCTCTACAGCAGTCAGCTGCCAGCACGTCTTTGTCCAATTTGTTCTCATTAGACACAGATTTATCTACTTCCTTAGCTTTCTTTCCCCATTTCTCCCGAAGTTTACCTCCAACCCATCAAGTATCATTCCTCTGATGGACTAGTTATATGGCTGAAAACCCAAGAGAAACCCCAGGGATTTTAAACAGCACCTCTTAGGGCTGGAGATGCAACTGCAACCATGTTGGATTTTATTTTCTCTGTCGATTCATCCTCTCTCTCCACAGCTTCCACTTCCAGGTGCTTGGGATAACTGGTTACTTACTGCAGAGTGAGTTGGAGAGACAGAAAGTCACAACGGGTATGAACGTTCCAGAGTGATGTTGGGCTGTCCAGCCTGCCTGGCTGGCTTAGTGATATAAAGTTGGCACAGGACAACAGCTACTGGCTATGTGTGTGTTTGGAAAAGAGGAGCCAGGTGTGCTGGTGCGCGCCTTTGAGCCCAGCATTTAGGAGGCACAGGCAGGTGGATCCCTGTGAGTTCAAGGCCAGCCTGGTCTACATAGAGAGTTCTAGGATAGCCAGAGCTACACAATGCAGAGACCCTGTCTCAAAATAAAAAGAGGACATCACCTTTAACCTTGACGAATTAAAAAAAAAAAAAAACAAAAAAACAAAAAAAACCACTATCCTGGGGCTGGAGAGGCGATGGCTCAGAAGTTAAGAGTACCTGTTGCTCTTCCCAGAACAAACTGTGTGACCCATGACCATGTGTTACTCCATTTCCAGGGGATCCAACACCTTACTCTGGCATCTTTAGGAATGCAACACACCCAATATAAAATGAAAAGAAACAAATCTTAAAAAATAATATCTACCTGGAGTGACAAGACAGCACCTGCCACCAAGCCCAGTGACCAAAATTCAGTCCTAAAAACCTGAATTGAATCCCGGGAATTCATACTCCTACGGGCTGTGTTCCAACCTACACCCACATGTACCCCTAACCCTCACATACAAAATACATATCTTTAAAATGGAACGGAAAGCACAGTATTCTGATGCCCCTGGGTCCACAATTCATTTGACCACACTTTGATCGAAAAGTTTTGAGATATCTGCAAAGTGTTATTAAATAAACGTCTTTTTATTTTTTTTTAACCACCCACCCAGATGGCAGAAACCACGGCAGTATTTCAGTCCTTGACTAAAGGATTTGTGTTCCTGCCGTGGGGCTGACACCGGGCTAGATAATGCTTAAGGAAAACCAGGAGCAGGTGCGTCATGAAAGGAGGGGCTCCCTAGCACCCGTCAGCAGGAGACGATCTCTTGAGAGAAAGTCAACCCGCACTCATAACACAAGATACAAAATCATTTTGCGCAACAGCAGATTGATAAAACTCGAAAAACCCTTGCAAAACTGAAGCTGTCTGCCAAGCCGCCCCAGTTTGATTGCCAGATTATATACAGCCACCCATCCCATTCACAGGCACTGAAAAGAGCAGAAAGGTCGGTGGGTCCCACAGGGAAGTATCCGGAGAAGGCGCTTTGGAGAGTGGAAAGAGTCTGGGCTTGACGACGCCCCTAGCGCCTCCTGCCTGGTTTCCACCTCCACTATCCGCGTCTGGCAACTGCCAAGCGGAGAGCTGAGGACCTGTGGCTGAACTGGGAGAAACGTTTGTGTCACTTCTTGGATAAGTCAACAGCCGGCCAGTGCCTAGCTAGGCAGCGTTACCGAAACCCTAATTCGGTGTCCCTAACTTTGTACTGCGGCCCCCTTTTGTTTGCGGGGACAACACCTGGCGGAGGCTAAGGGACAGAGGAGCGCAAGTCCCTTTTCTGCCCTTTTCCAGAGAAACGTCCGGCACTGAGCGGAAAGGACCACGTCTCGGGAGGCCCATGCGCTCCTAAGCCCCTCGCGTTGCCATAAATCGCGCCCTATAACCCCATAGGCCCCGCCCCGTTTCCCAATAGGCCTGGACATCAGCGATGTCAACGCCTAAGCTCCCGGGGACGGGGGGGGGAGGGCCTTCTAAACCCCGCCCATTCCCCGTCAAGCCCCGCCCCCGCAGCAACATAAGCTTCGCCCACCCGTCTTCTGCGCTCCGGTACGACCCTCCTGCACCGGGCATCTGCAAGCCCCGCCCCTGCCCCCTAGTTTCCGGTCCACTCCGGCGCTCCGGGGAGGTCAGACCACGCCCACTCGGGTCAGCGGCTCCCTGCGTCTCCGCCCCCAGAGATGAAAGGAAACTGGTAGTTCCCGGAAATGACTTCACGACCGCCAGCTGGGCTTCCGCTCCTCCCGGAAGTGACGCGCGGAAGCCGGGCTCAGCGCCGCGGAGGTAGAGGTGACCCGGTGCTGAGGGCTGGTGTGGGGCGGTGGGAGCCCCTTGCGACACTGAGCCGCGCTCCTATCCTCCGACCTCAGGGCCGCCGCCACCATGGGCCGCGAGTTCGGGAACCTGGCGCGGGTGCGGCACGTGATCTCCTACAGCCTGTCGCCCTTTGAGCAGCGCGCCTTCCCCAACTACTTCAGCAAAGGCATCCCCAACATGCTGCGCCGCACTCGAGAGCGCATCCTGCGCGTGGCGCCGCGTGAGTGCGGGGCGGGCGTGGGGAGGGCCGCGCAACTTTCCTTCCACCGTCTTGGAGAGACGTGGAGTTGTTATCGAAACGACTGGCCTAAGGTCACTTGGTCGACTCCAACGTCTCCCTCAGGTCATCGCTGCCCATTATCAGCGATGAAATGCTGATGCAGTGTCTTGTGTTAGATATGCGGCCGGTTGTGCTGATGGTTTCATGGCATTGTGAATATACCGAGAACCCGTGGAAGGTACACTTGAGTTGGGTGGAGAGGCTGAGGCCCGATCAAGGCCAGCAAGGGCCATACAGTGAGAGCCTGTCTGAAAACAACAGAAGCACAGCGCTGGGGATGGCCCAGCAGTTAAAAGCACTTGTCGCTTTTTCAGAGGATCCGGGTTCTGTCCCCAGTACCCATGTGATGGTTGACGACCAGCTGTAACTCCAGTCCTAAGGGATCTGACAGTCTCTTTCATTACCTCAGCCACGGTCCGTACGCATGGTGCACAAACATGCATACTGGCGAATCACTCATAAAATGGCAAGCAAGGGCTGGGCATGCAGGCCTTTAATTAAAGCAGTCAGAAGGCAGATTTCTGAGTTCAAGGACAGTGAGGACTACACAGAGAAACACTGTCTCCAAAACCAAACGAAAAAGTTAAAAACTAGGGACAGTAGAACAGGCAGAGTTGTTTGAAAGTCAGAAATGAGGACTGAGAGCAGGACAGAGGTGGGTGAATGTCTTGTTTGAGGCCAGTAAGTCCTTGGGCCCTGGAGAGATGGCGCACTGCTTGTTGGTGGTTTGGGGTTTTATTTGTTTCTGAAACAGGGTTTCTCTGTGTAGCCTTGGCTGTCTTGGATTCACTTTGTAGACCGTGCTGGCCTCGGACTCACAGAGAACCATCTGCCTCTGCCTCCCAAGTGCTGGGATTACAGGCGTGTGCCACCAAGCTGGCTGGAACACTGGTTGTTGCAGAAGACCGGGGTTGGATTCCCAGCATCCGTATGGTGGTGTAACCACCATCCATAACTCCAGTTCCAGGGGGCCCTGCATCTCCCAGCCTCCAGGCCCTGCATGCCTATGGTGCGCAGCCGTGCAAACACACACAGTGCTCCTCAGCAAAATGACAAAATAAAATAACGTTTAAAAAGAAAGGAGCCAAGAGGTTATGTGCTCCGTGCACTCACAGCTGGCTCTCTTGAATCTTACAGCATTTGTGGCGGTCTACCTGATCTACACATGGGGAAACCAGGAGTTCGAGCGGTCCAAAAGGAAGGATCCAGCCATGTATGCAAACGACAAGTGAGCAGCATGCATCTGGATGACAGTTTCCTGCCTTTGAAAGACCGTTCTCCAGGAGAGGAGTCTACACTGTAGTGTCTTGAAGACAATAAACTACTTATGGTCTTTCCTTTGGTGACTTTGTTTGCCTCTTTGAGACAAGGTCTCACTGTGTGTCCCTGAATGGCCTGGATCTCCTAAGAAATCCGCCTGCCTCTGCCTCCTGAGTCACGGTTTTCACCGCCATACCTGGTCCACCTTTGTTTTGTTTTAAAAGCCGAGTTCTTAGTGTGACTGGTGATATTCAGGGTCATGGCGATTTTTTTTCTCAGCACAAGTTCTGAATGGGGTTTTGGGGTGGGTATGAGTGGCGTGGTCTCTAGAGTGCCAGCCCTTAACCCTCTGCTCCCATTATAACCATAAAGTCTAGTGATGACACCGTAATTAAGATGCCGGCTGTTCTTTCTAGACACGTCAATGACTTTTTAACTCACGGCAGCCTTTGAAGCAAACATTCTAATCCCTTTGCCCATGAAGAGCCACAGCTTAAGTACTTTGCCCAGAATCACATGACAGTGAGCCGGTCGAGCCAGGCACCAGTGTGCGCTCTCAGCACCAAGCGCTGCTGTCTTGCTCCCCAGGGAGGAAGGCCTGCCTTAGCCAGTGGGGTTTTAGCTTTGGAAGGAGGGCATGAGGCAGTCCCTTGGCTGTTACAGCAGGGGTCAGTGAGGGAACCATGTTCGGCTTTGTGTCATGGAGCCAATCCAACAGTGGCTTTTAGTCAATATGTGTACCACAAAGGCTTCAATGAAAAAGGTACACCACCTGCTCTAGAGCCTTCAGATGCCCTAATTTCTCTTCACCTGGAGATGATCGGGTGGGTGCAGTTGGCAGTCCTGGGCTGGCCCTGTCAATCAGCTAAGGGCACATGTTGCAGTCTGTCTGACTCTCAGACTTTTTGGCCTGTTGATTGCTAGTTATTGCCAAACGTTCTCGGAGCAAATTACTTCCAACAGGGCATCTGACTATGAGGTAGGATATGGGAAATGGCTGTCTGACGTAGCCTTGCACCCATGCCCTTAAAGCAGTGGTTCTCAACCTTTAGTAGAGCTCCTCATGTGACCCCCCCAACCATAAAATTACTTTTGTTGCCATTTCACGTCTGTAATTTCGCTATTATTATGAACTGTAAATATGTGTTTTCTGATGGCCTTAGGTGATTGCTGTGAAAGGGTCATTTGACTCCCAAAGGGGTTGAGAACCACTGCCTTAAACTGTCACATCTGGAGCTTTCAGTGTCCTATCTATAAAACACCAACCCAGAGTGCTTGGGCTAGCTAGGTGTGGTGGCACACATCTTTAATCCCATTACTCAGGCACTCAGGAGACAGGCAATCTGAGTTTGAGGGCAGTCTGGTCTCCAAAGCGAGTCCAGGTCAGCCAGGGATGTTAGAGAAAGCTGTCTCAAAAAACAAATGAGATGCAAGCAAGCAAGCAAGGAGGAAAATGAAAAACAAAGTACTTGTGTTGGCTGTAGTGAAATGGGTGGTCCCAGGGAAATTTTCAGGGCTGCACACCATCTCTGTCCTCATTTATTCCTGGGTCGTAAACTCGTATTTTAAGAGTTTCTAGAATCTGAATTAAGCTGCAGGTCCCAAGGAGGCAGAGGTACAGCTGTATCCATCTTGACTTTGGCCACACAAGCTCAGAAGAGCACCTTAAGTTTTCTTAGCCCACAGCAGGACATGAGCCTCTTGGTCTGACCTTTTAAAAATGTATAGATTGTGTGTGTGTGCGCCAATGCTGCAGTGTGCATGTGGAGGCCAGACCCTCGCCTTCCGTCTGTATCTCAATGGCAGGGATCACACTTGGGTGCCTGGCTTTAATGGCAAAAGCACCTTTACTGCAGAACCATCCCTCCGACCCACTGTGAACCAGCTGACGACCCTGCTGTAAGCGCTCTGATGTTCAGAGGTTCTGCTCATGGCTGAAACTGTTAAAGCTGTTTCAGACTGTCTCTCACAAGAGAGGCAGAGGTCTCCGCTGTGTGACAGGTGCCCAGTGACTCTGATGTAAGGACTGGAGCTACTTTAGGGACTTTTTTTTTTTTTTAAGGCTACTTAAAGAAAAAAGAATATAGTTTTATGTGCATTGGTGTTTTGCCTGCGTACATGTCTGCATGAGGGTGTAAGATTCCTGGAAGCAAAGCTACATACAGTTGTAAGCCGCCATGTGGGTGCTGGGAGTTGAAGATGGGTCCTTTGGGAAGGAGCCAGTAATCTTAACCACTGAGCCATCTTTCCCGCCTTAGGGACTTGCTCTATTTACAGAGATTCATAAAGGACAGTGTGAGTCAACTTCTCCCCACCAGTGTGTGTAGGCAAGAGGTTGACATCAGGCATCTTCCATCACTCTCCACTGTGTTTTTGTGAGACAAGGCACTGAACATCACAGATTCAGCTAGCCGAGCTGGTCAGTGAGCCCTAAGGATTCTCTCTCTGCTTCCCAGCACTAGGATTGCAGACATGCTGCCAACTCGTGGCTTGTCATGTGGGTGCTGGTGATCTGAACTTAGGTCCTCCTGTTTGTGTGGCTGGTACTTATCCAACTAAGCCATTTCCCTATCTCCATGAGTCAAGCCTTTTAAGGAAGGAACATCCTATGTCTCAGATACCCAGTCCTAAGATACAGCTGGCTCTTCCGTCTGCTGGGTTGCAACCATTTGCTCCATTTAACTCTGGAAAGGCCCATGCTCCTGCCCCACATGGCTCTCCCCTATGGGCTGCCATCTGGGGAAGGGAGCTCTCTTCACTCTGCCGGTACTGTAGTCAGGACATAGGCCTACAAATTATGGGCCCAGACACCTGCCAAAAAGCAAATACACTTTGACCCTTTGTTGAAATTTTACCTGGAAACATTTTTCCATTTCAAAGTCTTCCACCTTTTATTAGGCACCTCTTGCTCAGGTTCAACACAAAAAAGTGTCCAATTGCCGCCACATCTTAATGATCCCCTCTCCATCTGGAAGGCATTCTGACAGCTACCCAGCAGCCTTTACCCTTTCTCCTGTTTCCTTCCAGCACTTTTCTCTGAACGGTCCCTGGGGGTTGTACCTGGAATGAGCAAGCTCCCGCCAGCAAACCTGTTTCCCTCTCTCTCCTTGTAAATTAATTATTTGAATCCCAACAATGTGCCCATGAGGTCCCAAACCTACGCTCATCTCACTGTCCGAGCAAAGACTAAAGCTGAAGAGGAGAAAGGCTGGCCTGTGGTCAGAAGGTCAGCGTACTTAGCAGCCTGCAGCTTCTGTCTCCCAGCCGACAGTTCTTGTCTTACAGCTGAAACTAGGGCAGCTGAGGCCCATGAGGAAGGACCTTGGAGCTCTTCATTCATTTAGCAACATCCTTGATAGGAGAAAACAGACAGATTGTTTAAATTTCAGGTACAGTGTAGTTCTCCACAGCAAAGATACACAATGGCTGTGAGTAATGGGTGTCAATTCTGCTAAGGGCTTCCATGCTAAAGTTTGAGGGGTGCTCCTTTTATTTACTTATTTATTTTTGTGCTAGGGATTGAATTCTGAGCCTTGCACATGATAGGCAAATACCTGACCCCTGGGCTACATCCCTAGCTTCCACATTTCCTTTAAACACCACAGGCTTTGTTTAGGTGTTGAATAACTTGTCCCTATCACGTCATTCCTTGAGAAGGGCTGGCCTGCAGATGGCTTCAATCTGGGGGCCTTGGGCCATGTTGCACCCATGGGGCTGAATGATCTTTTCCTGTGCACAGGGCATGGGCTTCAGGCGCTTTCCCTTGGCTGGGCTACGTTGAACTTTAGAGACTACACAAAAGGTTACTTTGATTTTGCTCAGGGCATAGGAAGGCAGGAATGGAAGGAGGGGGGGGGACACCCATCTTCTGGATGAGCTGCATGCCTGAGCACCGGTGAAAGGAGAGGCTGGCCCCGAGCCCACAGACCTAACTCATTCTAGGACATCACGTTGTTCAGCCTCGCTTATCTAATCACATCTGTGTTCTTACTCAATGTTCACTGGGTCATGGCATAGCCTCTCCTCATCTCTGCAGAAGTTCCCATTTAGTTTTCTACTTGAGGTCATTTATGGAGAGGGAGGGGGTGACTGACTAGTCCCGAGTGGGTTGTGTTTAGTAGTCCCATCTACTCAGCAACTTTTTTTTTTTTTTTTTTTTTTTTGAGACAGGGTTTCTCTGTCTGTGTAGCCCTGACTGTCCTGGAACTCACTATGTACACCAGGCTGACCTTGAACCTGGGACCTGGGGGACCCACCTGCCTGTGCCTCCCAAGTGCTGGGATTAAAGGCGAGCTCCACCAGAGTCTGGCTTTACTCAGACTCCTATGGTATGGAGTTCCCTGCCAGCATCCCCCCCCCCCTTTTTTTTTTTTAAGCAGAGGACTGGAATCAGGGCAGACAGATCTTTGGAGTTAAATCCCACCCACTCCAGCTCCGAAGTCTATCACACTTCTCCCTTGGCAAGGAGTGACCTTAGTTTTGGTTGACTGGTGACCGGCCACACTGCTACCTTCGGCACTGTAACAGTTCCTCCATTTTAGCTAGGGACAAAGAAACAAAAACAGGCTCTTGTCCAAATGTCCAGTCATGAAGCATGAGAAGAGCCTTGGGAAGGGTTGTTATCGGTGAGATAGTGGATCAGGGAGAGAAAACTTACTTCCAACTTTTTTTTGTGCTTTCTTATGGGCTTATGGAGATCTAAATTCCTATGCATGACTTCCGATTCACCTTCCCCCATCCAATGTATTAAACCTCCAATGGCTGAGCACGGTGGGTCACTTCCGAGACCACGGCAGGACTGTGAAATTGGGTCGGCCTGGTCTATGTGGTAAGAGATTCTCAGAATCAAAGGTCTTGTCCCTTTGATAACTGGTCACATTCGGTACAATCAAGTGTCAATCTAAGAACCTACAGGGACTCATTCCTACTAAGACCAATGTTTGGGCTTCAGCCTCACTCAACATCTGCTGCACGGAGCCCTAACGGCTGAGGATGAAGCCCACCATTTATCTGGTAGTGTCAGTCCACAAGCTGTAATGACACTGACTTCAGAGTTCTAGCTGCTTCCTCAACTCAAAAACAAAAGCCTAAGGAAAGGTACAGTTTTAATTCTGCACAGCCAGAGCTGCACTGGAAGGCAGTGCAGACTGCTAGAACGAGAGCCCCTCCTGAATGGGCGCCCTGGGATACTGTAAACCGTCTATGTAGCCTCCCACAGAAGGAATAGAAGGCCATATCCAGCTGCCGGTACACAACAGGACAGTGGGTTTTGCCTAGAAAAGGTCAGAGGTCAACATTACTTCTGAAGACTTTATTAGAATCCTATTTTGATTATAACCGTCTCACTGAGGTATTTTAGGATATATTCTTGGTTCTGGGAATTGAACCCAGGACATCACACATGCTTCCTCTGTTACATTCCCGGGCTGCTGAGCTATGTTAAAAGTATGGCCAGGTTCCTGGTCTCCTCATGGATTCATGTGGCTGTCAGAAGGAGGGCAGGACAATGCTGATTCCTGATAAGATGGGTATAAGGGTCCAGACAAGCAACACCATCAAAGTCCAGATGAGGGATCAGTCAGTGCAATGTGCCTGAAGTGCAGCCCTTGAGTACATTCCTTGGGTACACATTAACTCACTGAATCGATCCTGATTACAAACAGACTTTGCCCCTATCTTCTATCTTAGCTGGCAACCAGGAGAAAGGCAGATAGGTGTCAGCCTATAAAAGGAAACAAGAACTGGCCCCTGGCTTTCAGGCTCCAACATCTTCCTTCTGCCAATATGTTACAGCTCAAACTCTTTGCAGTGCTCCTGGCTTGCTTGCTGCTGTTGGGCCAGGTAAGAAAAGAAACAGTAGAGGCAGTGGAATTCAGAGTCAGTCTGAGTTCTGAGAAATGCAGGTCAAGCTCCTGCAACCTGAAAATGGCCCCTTTTCTACGGGTGGTGCTTCTCCACCTTCTCCCTCCAACAAAGGGAATACGCCTTTGTTCTGTAGGTCAGTGGCTCCCCAGTACCAGAGCTGAGTCCAGCGAAGAGAGCCCGGAGAATGACCCCGTTTTGGAGAGGGGTTTCCCTCAGGCCCATTGGTGCATCGTGCCGGGATGATTCGGAGTGTACCACAAGACTGTGCAGGTATTTGACAAACCTGGGTCAGGGTGGATCAGAGTGCCTGGGAAAGCTGCAAGGCGTGCTAGCAGAAATCACAGAGACCCGAGGGCCAAGCTGAGGCGGTGTGTGTGTGTATGGAGCTGCAAGCTCTAGGGAGAAGAGTTTCTTGATAGCCAAGAACCATCTAGATCCGTAACACTGGGCAGACAAAACAAGGAATAGCGGAGGCAGCAGAGGTGGCCACTTTAGGTCTACATCTAATCTTAATCACTTTTTCTTTCTTCCCCCATTAGAAAAAGACGCTGTTCCCTAAGTGTGGCTCAGGAGTGATGTTCATACCAGGGGAAGAGTCACCTCCAACAGTTGCATGGAATATTGGTTAACTACATCTTAGCTGGAGATACTAAAGCGAAGCAGTCTTGTGTTTTTAATATTTAAAGACAGATACTTGCTTTAAACTGGTCTCCATTTCTTCTTAGAATGTTGTTGATTTGTATATAAACTAAGTTTGTCAGAGTTTATTTTTCTAGAAAAACTATTAAATGTCTCAAATCTAAATTCTGGCAGTCTGGAATTGACCCTTGACTGAGTCACTTCAAACCTTACAGGAAACAGCACTGTCTGAAGGGTGGCGCAGTTCCACCTGGGGGGCGTGAATACCACTCTTCAAAGACTCCCATACTGAGCAAGCATGAGAGCAGGCAGCACATAAGCTTACAATGGTCAGCTCTGGCAGATCCAAACTTGTGGCTCTTTCCTCGGCAAGGAGCTCTTCAGGCTGGCACGTGCCACCTGAGGACACACGCAAGTTTATCTAACTGTGAACATAAAACAGAAATTTCAGAGAGGCTGATTTAAAAAAAAAACAAACAATAAGCTGGGCATGGTGGCACATTGCCTTTAATCCCAGTACCAGGGAGGTGGAGGAGGAGGCAGAGACAGTGGCAGAGGTAGAGAGGCAGGCAGAACTCTGTAGGTTCAAGGCCAGCCAGGTCTATATAGTGAGTTCCACACTGGGCAGGGCTACAGTGAGACCCTGTCTCAGAAAAACAAAAACAAACAATAAATAGTAAAAATAAGTAGTAAAAATAAATAATAGCCTATACCTTAAGACCATCAAAAAGGGATTGATGATTTCTGTTGGTACAGGACAATTGAGATACACGGACAAGGACCCATGGCCATTAAGTTTTTTTAAAAAAAATTTAGATGCATTTTATGTGCATTGGTATTTTGTCTGCATTCATGTCTGTGGGAGAGTATCGGATCCCCTGGATCACAGACAGCTGTGAGCCGCCATGTGGGTGCTGGCAGTTGAACCCGGGTCCTCTGGAAGAGCAGTCAATGCCTTTAACCACTAGGTCACCTATCCAGCCCCAAGTCCAAAATGAGACCTGTGCTGGCCAGACCCGACCTTTGCAGCACAAATAAGATGCAAAGGAGCAGGTACAAGAAATGGCCACAGTAGGGTCTGAAGAAGGGAGAACGCAGTGCATATAAACATCATACAGAAAAGCTATCTGATATTTATTAAACTTAGTTTCTCCAGCTATGGTTTGGCATTATACAAAGCATTATAATGACACAGAGTTAAAAAGAGTTTACAAATTGAAATGTGATACCCTTGTCTCCAAATATTTTAATCGCCATAAATTTGTTTAAAAATACACATTAAACGCATGTTTGACACTCTAAACTTTCTATAATCTCAATACCACAAAATACATATAATATACTATACAGATGTGGAAAATCTAGTTAGTATATAATACTTTGCTCACCATTAACAGCTTATTATGTGAAATGCACATACTGACTTAGAAATTCTAGCTTTTGAGCCCCAAAGTACCTCTGAATTTTAATGTATTGCAACAAATAAAAATCACAGTATATAACTGAAATTTTGGTTGAAAGTGTCAGATGCCTAAATATTTTGGATAAAAAAAACATAACACAAAGATTCAATCATGTACAAAATAATGGCCTCCCTCCTATGAGCAACAGCACCTTTCTGAAGAGTCACCAGGCCTGTACTGTATCAACCATCTTAACTGCCCCTCCAAAACCCTCCCCAAATATCAAACCATTATTTACCAAATGATTTTAATTTCAAATAAAAAGATCATCAATAAATATATAAGCATTTCCATCCTCCATATATAAAATTTCTCAAAATCATTCAAAACGGAGGCTAAGTAGAAATTTCCCTAACTGTGCTTACCAACCCGGTGTCTCACCCTCAAGTGGGCCTTCACAGGCCCCACCCCCACCCCAGCACTGTTGAATGCTCATGTCACTGACGTGCCAAGTGTGAGCATAATGGGGACACCTTTGAGTCAGCAACAAGCTCAACAATATGGACGCCATGGCACTGGTTTGAAAGGCAGCACCTCCAAATTGACGTCTTCCAAAGAGGTACAGAACAGGCAGAGAGCCCCAGCGGCTAAAAGCTGAGAAGAAACCTAATACAGAAGCAGCGCGGTCTAAACCAAGTACTATTGGGATTTCTGAGCTTGTCCATGCTCATCTGAGAGCTTCCTCTGTGTTTAAGGATGATGATCTCTGCTTAGCTGAGCAATGGCAGCAAGGAGAGAGGCGCATGCAGATAGTTCTGAAAGTCAACTTCTTAAATATTGGCAATTTAAGCTGCTGAAACTCTGACTAGTAGAGACTTCACCTGAACACCTTGTTCTAAATTCCATTTACAAGAGAGGTGTAGCTTCTATTCCCATCCCTGCTCTAGAGGCAGCAGGTTCTTTTTAGTAAAAGCCAGGGCTCATGCAGACGGGAATCCCACAGACCGGCAGCCTCTTCCTCCACTTTGCTTTTCTCAGCAGGGTCTCTGTGTGCTGCACGCTGGTCTCAAACCGACAGCCCAAGTGCTAGAATTAAAGCCTGCACCGCTACACTTGCTTCACCAAGTAACTCTCAAACGTATTTAGTTTTTAGAGAGTGGCTCTCGGTGGCTCAAGCTCTCTACCTAGCAAAGGGTGACCTCTGCCTCAGACCAGAGCTCCTGGCCTTCTCCAATCTTAAGGACTTGTTACTTGCTGGCTTGGTTTTAGGGTCTGAAAAGTTGAAGCCGAACGTCTCCACTGGTAAGCATGTAAAAGGTACATTCACAAATGTGACAACTGGCCTCTTCAGGGATCTTCCCAGATGTTTATTACCTTTTCTACTGATTTTACCCACAGCAACACTCGGTGGGCAATGTTACTGGAAAAGAAGTCTGCCTCTCCAACTGAGATGTGAAACTGACTGGGACTTGTGTTTCAAATCCTAGAGGAGCATGAGTCACAGGGATCTGGATCTGAACAAGGTGCTCCAGCTCTCCAAGTCACTTAGCTTTAGTCTAAAACCACTACACCCGCCTAAAACAGTTATCCTCAGTAGATGTCCTTGGGACCCAGACACCTACAGACGCCTATAAATCAAAATACACAATGAAGCCATTTTGTTCAATTAGCTATTGGAAAATTAAAATCTTCCCACCCTGTGAGAGCCCTATTACACTACAGAAGGGCTCAAATATATTTCAAAAGTTAATTTACTACAAATCATAGTAATTAAGCTTTAACAATCTAAAGGAATACACACTGCACGCTCGAATGTTAACATTCAAGGTGCCAAGAACAAAGTGTCTTTGATCAATTTAATAAATAATGTGGAAATAGTTGCACTAAGCTAAAATACTAACCACACACATTTTTGACAAACTAATTCCATGTTTCATACATACATACGTACATATATATATAAAGTGTGTATGTGTACATCATTTCAAGATCCGAAGCTGCATGCCCTCACACCTACAAGAGTGCACAGCATCCCCTTCTCAACGAGCTAGGCATCACCCGATCGCGCTATCGCTGCTTGCACTACAGACTCTGAGCACCAGCCTCAGCTAGTGTGCCTACTCCTGACAAGAGCCTTTGTAGGCTCTGGCTACATAACACAAGCTCACGCATTAAATGTCAATGTACCAAGGTTTCAGCTATTGAATACAAACGATGCTGTCTAAGCTAGCTGAGTAAACCTTTAATGAAAAGAAATGAAGAACAATTTAAAAACAAACGAACACAAAATCAATAGCTACTCTAAAGTCACAAGTGTGACATTCAAAGTGCAGCCCAGATGCCTATAAATCCCTAGTGAACGAGTTTCCCAGAAAAACAGGCAAGTGTGGATGTGTGCATGCGGTACTCTGAATTGCTTTTCGATTGGAGAATTAAATCAGTAGTGGTCAATTTTCTCCCTTCAGCAGCTGTATCTTTGAATTTATTTGAAGCACGCATGGATAATAAAGTGACTTCATAGCTTCTTGCCCAGAAAAAGGTGCCACTGAGCAAGGAAAGGGCTGGGTGCTCTCCAGCCAGAATGGGCTAGGCTGTGTAATCTTGAATGCCTGGAGGGGAGTGCCCCCACGGCCCAGCCTCTCCCAGGCAGGACTACTGTGACAGCTCCATCACTGCAATAGTGTGGGCTCCTGTCCAGAGAGTCCAATGGTGCACGCTGCTGCCTCCTGGCATAGAAATGTCATCTTAAGAGCAGTGAACTGAGTATTAAGGATAGTTGCTATTTCTATTAATAACTATACAGTGAATACAAGTTTCAGACTAAGTTTGTGGCCACTTGTCAAATCAGCTTTAAATGGCTAAAAAACACTGAGGGCACCTACTCAGAGGGGAGGAATGATCACTTGTAAAGGAGTCCAAGGTATGTGCTGGACATGACTGAAACAGAACAGAGAAGAGACACAAAGAGAGTGCATTCTCCCACACTAGGACAGCAAGAATTCAGTCACTTAGGATTGGATTTTGATCCATTGCCCATTTCCACCAGGTGGGGAAAATCCTCCACAATGAAAGGCTTAACAATTTCATTCTTCGAGAACTGACAGTTTTAAAGAGAAAATATCTCAAAGCAGCACCATGATCACGTAGAAGTCTCTGCTTTTAACATGACATCAGAATCACTCTAGAGTGTACTGGCTGCCTTGCAGCACACACAGACCAGAGTTGGACAGCAGAACCCAGCAGTGTAGCTGTTGAAGGCTAAAAGCCTAGAGGCCGCTTGTTCTAAGACCTCCCTGAAATTAAGGAGCCAGAGTGAGAGAAGAGAGGCAAGGACTGGGCACACAGCTGTTAGACCACGTAAGTTACGAGCACAAGAGAGGAAACGACGGCCTCTGAAGAAAAAGCACTCCTTAAGCACAGTACGACTAAATTAGAAAGGGACAGAGGCAATTTCTCCAAGGGGAAAATGTTAAATTCAGCGTAAGTGTAGATATTAACCCTAAACAGTATGTAAAAATAATGAGGTACAAAGCAGTTAAGCTCTGTAAATATGAGACTGCAGGACAAAGTTCACTCTCTTCAAAAATAGGTGGTAAAACAGACTAAAGAGAGGGTTTGCGACACCACTAGATGTGAAGATTCTCTATCTCTCTTTCCCTTTCCCATTTCAAGTCTGAACAATCATCTGCTGATAATAGGGATTTTTTTCTCCCTAACTGGATGGATTTTTGGAATGAGAAGGAAAAGCCATTTTTTTTTTTTTTGAAGCAGCATTATATCCAATTGATTATACTAAGTCAGGTACCAAAGCACTAGCTTTTCTGAAGGAATCTATCGTAAATATGACTCTAAAGGAAGATTTAAAATCAAAGAGAATTTAAAATTATTATTGTAGAGGACCAACCATGCATGGCTAATCTGGTCCCAGCGTAAAACTTTATCTGTAAACAATCCATAGAGTTATCATTTAAAGTTAAGATTTAAGGCACACCAGACATGACGGGGTCACTAAAAAGTATAGAGGAAGAGAGACATTCCTCTCCCTTCACTGCTACACGCACCTTGTCGGGAACAGTAGTTTGATAAGGAATTGTTACAGAGCTGGCTTCCTAAGCACTATCTCTATTATTTCCCCCTTTCCAAGAGAGCTCATATTGAGCCACGTTAGGTACTTTTCTAGTATGAATTTTCTTTCTTATTTCTTTTAATGTGACAAGGGATCATGTAGTCCAGGCTAGCCCTAAACTTACTGTCTAGCTCTATGTAGCTTGAGGATGGTCTTGAACCCCTGATCCTCCTGTCACCACTCCCCAGTGATGGAATTACAGGCATGCACAAACATGCCCAGCTGCTACTGCGGGTTTTCTGATTCTGTCAGAAGCATACATCATTGCTGAGGATCTTTGGAAAGAGAAATTCATCACCTCCACTTTAGACATTGGGACACCCCCTTTCAAGTTCCAGTTACTGCATGGTCATCTCCGAGCATCACAATCTCTCCACCATAGAGGACATCTGCAGACTTGAACCCTCAAGTATTATCAAAGAACAAAGGCTGCAACCTTCAGAAACTGGATCACTGTTTTAGGAGTAACTTACTCTGCTTCAATTAAGTGTCAAATGAGTAAAACAAAAAAGCGTGTAAGGTTTGAATAAACTCAGAGTTTAAGATTGTCCTTTATGAAGCCATCCAGTCTGCCGTGCTTCCCCGGCAAGCCTGTCTGCTTTTCTGTAATGCATCAGATGCAACGTAGTCACCTTGTGATTGCTAGTGTTACTAACACACTCACAGCTTTGAAATAATGCATACCAAACCAGACCCACTCCATTTTTGCACCCATGTAGAATGCCATCTTCTCATGTTTAAGCAACTTTTCACATGTGAAAGAGCATCCTCAATACAAGCATAAATCCCACAATAATAAAACTGAAGTAAGACTTGAAATAACATCAGGTAAGTAGCTATAGAAAGAAAAGGTCCTGTCTTAGACAAGCCCACTATTATCTTAGAAGACATTAAGTAACACAGCTCCCAAAATATATAAATTAAATGCCTACATTAAATTTATGCTAAATATTCAACAGAATAAATCTATAGGCAAAAATAACTAAGTTTTAAACAAGTTCCAATGTGGGAACTTCAAAAAAAAAAAAAAAGAAAATAAATAGAATTTTACTTGATTATTTATGAACTGTAACTGGAATTCCAATTACTGAAACCATCTTGCTGATGTACTTCAGGTTTAGAAGCATTTAAATACTTGTTACATTGGGAATATTGGAAGGGTCAAAATTGATTTGATGGCTTTGGGTTATTAGAAATAACATAAACCAAAGAGGAGAAAACCATTTCTCATTCTTAGCGTCGACTAGGTGGTGTGTTATGGCAGTTTTCCTTTGTGATGTGACACAGTGTTGTGGAGAAATTAGAGGCAACGAGAATATGTTCAGTTCAAGATATCAACTTGGCATCCTGCCGAAGCCAATGTAGTCCCTGCCGGGTGTAACGAGCCAGATCTGTCATGATGCTTGCATTAAAGATGAGAGGGCCCATCACTTTGTCCAATTCAGAGAAGAATTCTAGAAAATTAAAAACATTCAGTAAGTATCACACTTTTATTAAATCACTGATTTTCTATAAAATAGCATGCCTCCCACACTGAAGGCCTCCACAGTCTCTCAAGCTCCTGAAGTCATACATCAGCTTAAACAGAATGCACAACAATGAGTTCCAAGATGAGTACCACTGCTCCTACACATTACAAGTGGCATGCGTGCAGTGCCCCTCTGGATTAGGCAAAGCACTCTCTATGTGCTATTTATAGGCAAGAACTAAGCAGTAGGGCTGAAGAAATGGTTCAGAGCGCTCGCTCCTCTTCCACAAGACCCCGGTTCAATTCCCAGCATCCACATATCAGCTCATAACTTTCTGTAACTCCAGTTCTAGGGGAATCCAACACCCTCAGAGATACATGCAAGCAAAACACCAATGCACCTAAAATAAAATAAAAAAAATCATTAAAAAAAGGAAGTAGTATAAAGGAGGAAACAGTATTTCTTGTTTCCCATACTAGCTCCTGTGCAGCTCCACACATCTACAGCCAACCTTTCCGCCATTATCAGTTGCCATGCACTGATAAATCCCTTCTTTGTCAGTGATGAAACTAAAAGGGTTCTTCCTAAGTCAACAACAACAAAGGCTCTATAGCAGGATGGCATAAATGGGAAGGAGGACAGTATCTTAGGATTTGACTCCAATGCAATTTTGGCAGGGAACAGACAGGAATACTTCCCATGGAAAAAGCTTTTAGTCATGCAGAGAAAAAAGGCTCTCTAAAAAAAAAAAAAAAAAAAAGGCATCAGATCTTATTATAGATGATTGTGAGCCACCATGTGGGTGCTGGGAATTGAACTCAGGACCTCTGGAAGAGCAGCCAGCGCTCTTGACTTCTGAGCCATCTCTCTAGCCCCAAAAAAGGGCTCTTAAAGATTACAGGCTAATCATACAAGTCAAGAATCAGACAGCTGAGGTGAAACATCGCTACAAAAATTATAACAAATGCAAAAGGAATGTCAGAACAGAATATTGATAGTGGTTTTTCTTTGCTCACCCCTTCCCCGAGGCAGGGTGTAACATAGCCTAGGCTGGCCTGATCCCTACATAGCTGATGATAACCTCAATCTCTTGATCCTCACAGCTTCTGTTGTTCCCAACTGCTGGAATTACAGGCAGGCACCACCATGCCTGGCACATAATTAATTTTCTATTTCCTAATAATGGACCTAGGCAATGTTCATCATGGATGTTCAAAAGTGTAAGTTAAAGTTTAATAGGAAATGTTGTATCACTCATTAGTGACACTACGTAAATAATTACTGATCTTAAAAATTATTTTTTTTTAAGAAGACAGGTTCTTGCTACATAGTCTAGACTGGCTTCTAGCTTGCAATTCTTCTGCCCCAGCCTTCCAAGTTTTCTGAAATAGGGTTTCTCTGTGTAACAGCCCCATTAGACCAGGCTGGCCTTGAACTCAGAGGCCCAACCTGCCTCTGGCCTCCTGAGTGCTGGGATTAAAAGCATGTGCCACCACTGCCTGGCTCAGGTCTAATTAATCTTAATAGCAATAAAAGGTGTGACATGATTGGGAGTTGTTGTGGCCTGGCTGGAGTAGGTATAGCTTTGTTGGAAGAAGTGTATCATCACGGACAGGCTTTGAGGTCTCAGAAGCTCAAGTCAGGCCTAGTGACTCACAGTCTCAACCTACTGCCTACAGATCCACACGTAGAACACTCAGCTACCTCTCCAGCACCATGTTTGTCTGTGTGTCTCCATGCTTCCCACCATGAAAATAATCTCTGAACTGTTAGCCAGTCCCAATTAAATGTTTTCCTCTAGCTGTGGTCATATTGTCTCTTCACAGCAGTGGAAACCCCACAAAGACAATACCTTAGGTATTGTCTAGTTGTATCCTAATAAGATGTACCACCTTGAACATTTTATCTAAATACTAAACTTAAATCTAATAAACAGAAAGAAAATAAGAGAGACAGAAGAACAAAAGTAATGACAGCATGAGGAAGTAACCGGTCAAATATAGAACAAGACATGCTCTTCCTGACATTAATTGCATGGCCCAATAACGGGGAGAGGTACTTAACAGACTTACTAACAAAATGCAGCATTTAGACCTTGACTGAATACTTTATAAAACAAATCCAACTACTGTATTTCTTAATGGTTCTCTCTCTTTTACATTTGTTTTTCTGTCTGTGCACGTGTCACAGTGTCCTTGTGGAAAAGTCTGTGGAGTCTCTTCTCTTGTTCCACCAAGTGGGTCCTGGGGCTTGAACTCAGGCTTGGTGGCAAGAACCTCTACCTATTAAGCCAGCTTGCCGTCCCCAACTGCTGTACTGCTTAAGGTATATTTGAGACTATAGGGAAAGGTGATGGTGCTGCCTCCTGAGCTACATTCAACAAGCCGGAACAGACATATTTGTCTTGCACCAAGAACTACTTCTGGTTTATCTTGTGTCACCAGTACTACACAAGTTCCTTGTCTATGCTGCTTCCCACATATCAGTCCATCTGTTCCCCATCCTTCATGCCAGGGACCAAAACAAGGGCCTTCTGCATGCTGGGCAAGTAATCTAACAAGGATCCATGCACTGAGCAAGGATATTTTTAACCACATTTAGCCACATTTAGTATGTGGCTAAGCAAAGGAGGCTATTAGCAAACTGATTATATGAGTGTCTCTAAACCACAAAATAAATAAAGTAAATGTTCTCCACATAACTAAATTACTAAAGTTTCTTTTAAAAATTCTACCCTCAAAGTTTATCCGGAGCCCAACAAACCTTTTTGCTCTTTGGAGAGCTGTTCAGCTTGGTCCCAAATTTCGGTGGCATAGAGGAAGTTGGATGTAACCTGGACGTAGCTTGCTGCCATCTGGTGGATCTTCTGTGGAATGGTCACTGAAGAACCACTTGCTGAAGCACTGCTGCCCCCAGAAGAGTAACTTCCGGAATTGCCTGGAGACAGCTTTGGAGAAACAGGGGAAGGCATCCCAGCTTTGCTATACACAAAGAGAAACAGGAGGCTTAGTCACACACATGGTGAGCACTATGACATCAACATTCTATAGGATGGAGGCCATCCTGGGCTTCACAGTGAAAGCCTCTCTCAAAAGGACAAACTAACAAGGCTGAGGACATAGCTCAGTGGAGAGCACTTGGTTAGCATGCAAAAGGCTCTGGGTTTTTACTTCAGCTCTGGAGATGGGTAGACAGGGAAAACAAGATGGAATTTCTACTTACATTATCACAAGACCTCAACAGAGACCCAGAAAATTAAGAAGAAAATGTAAAAGGTTGCAGGGTGTTTGTTCCCCTTTTGGGCATAGGTAGGAAGGATTAATGTGAGAATGGAAGATAAATGAAAACCATGCCACTTGGCACTCTGGCAGTGCCAAGATCTGAGTGGAGTTAAAAACCACTGTAACAAATGAAAATTAACCTGAGAAGAACTCAGGTACTCTTAAGAACTCAGCTATCTGGGAGCTAGTGAGATGCTTCGGGGGTAAGGGTGCTTGCCACCAAGCCTAAAAGCCTGAGTACTACCAAGGAACCTACATGGTAGAAAGGGAGTAACAAAACCAACCAAAAGCTAACTCAGATGTCTGTAGGTAACATGTCTCATTTCCAACCTTTCTAAAATTATGTTCACTATATTTTAAATTATTAAATTGAAAGTAATAGCTTAAGAAATACTTTTCCAGAGACATAACTCAGTGGGAGCACATGCAAAAAGACCTGGGTTCAATTCTAAATATAAAAACAAATTTTTTAAAATACCTAACTAGAGATTTTAATATTTTTAAAGTAGCAATCATTTTGATGTCCATTTCTACTCTGATATACAAATAAATTTATCAAAAATATTGCAGAGAACAAAACTGTACTTACCTCCCCAAGCCAGGTGAAGGTGCTTGAGAATTACTGTAAGAATTCTGCAGGGAAAAATAAATTCATTTAACAGCAATATATAACCTTTAAGGTATTCACCACTACTGTCTTCAAAAGTATTGGGCTAGGGCGAATCTTAAGAACTTAATAATCATTGGCTCCACAGCCAGTTTGAGGTCAGCTTAGACTTATGAGACTCTATCTCAGAAAACAGAAACATGATGCTAGACAGATGGCTCAGTGGTTCAGAGCAATTGTTGCTCTTCTAGAGGACCCAAGTTTGGATCTCAGCACCCAAGTTGGGTAGCTGACTCTACCTACAACAGATCTTGGTCTTCCTCTGGCCCCTGAAATATACAGACACACACAGATAAATCTATAAATGTTTCAATATTTTTTTGTGTATAGATTTTTGCCTACATGTGTATCTGTATGTCACACATATTCTAGGTGTCCTCAGAGGCCAGAAGAAGCTATCAGATCCTGTAGAACACAGACAGTTTTAAGCGGCTCTTGTAACTATAAGGATGCTGGGAACTGAAACTGGTTCTTTTCAAAGAGCAGCCAGTGTGCATTGAATCTTTAAAAACATCAACAAAGAGTATGCAGAGGCACAACAGAAAGAAGATATAAAATGAAAGCTAGGCTGTTCTAGAAGACTCCATAGATAACGCAGAGAAACAATGAGTAACAGAAAGAATGTATTAAATGAAAGCTAGGCTGTTCTAGAAGACTCCATAGACAATGCAGAGAAACATTGAGTAACAGAAATACATGAAAGGAAGTGGAAAAGAACAGGAAATGATGGGCAAGGTGGCACACACCTATAATCCCAGCACTCGGAGGCAGAGGCAGGCAGATCCTTGTGAGTTCGAGGCCAGCCTGGCCTACAGGTGAGTCCAGGATAGCCAAGGCTACAGAGAGAAACTCTGCCTCAAAACATAAAACAAAAAACCAAAAAACCCACAACCATGAGCTGAGCAGTGGTGGCACACACCTTTGATCCTAGCACTTGGGAGGCAGAGGCAGGCAGATCTCTGTGAGTTCAAGGCCAGCCTGGTCTACAAGGCGAGTCCAGGACAGCCAAGTTTACATACAGAGAAACCCTGTCTTGAAAAAAAAAAAAAAAAGACACAGAGAAAGGAATCACTATTATAATTATAATATTGGCTCCAATACAAAACTAAGCAGAAAAGAGAACACAAATGACTCATCTAGGTTATGTAAGAAGGAGTTTAGACAAGAAATAGGAGATGCTTGAGGAACTTGTAAGGCCAGACCTTGAGCCTGTAGGCAATAGTGAGTTATGGAGGGTTCTAAAATCCAAACTACAGCAGGATTTTGGAAGAATTTATATGGTACCGGCTTGAAATTTTTTTTTAAAAAGGAAGACATTTTAAGATACTACAATAACTTTGTCTGGGCTGGATATGTGGTTCAGTGGTTGGGCACTTGCTTAGCATGTACAAGCCATGAGTTTGTCGGTTCCTAGTAGTGTAAGGAACAAAACAAGGTAACAGTTTAAAGACACGTGTAGCAAACATACAAAGAACATTTTCAAGCATAGACATGGCTGGTGCATACAGCTATGAAAATTCTGTGTCCAATATATACATTTGAAAGCTTTCCCAAGAAGGCACAAACATCTGAGAATGTTCAAGCAGTAGTCAATTTGTTATGTTTTGCCTAAATATGAGGGTATCTCTGGGACAAGGATGGACTCCTAGGCGATGGACTCTGTTATATATACTTACCTTCAGGTGCTCAGTCAGTGTCTTAGAGTACTTCAGAGCATTCTCCTTCTTCAGTTTGAACAGTCTCAGGTACAACAGTGACTGGCATCTCAGGCTAAGCAACAGGCAAGGGCAGTGTATTTAGACATGGCTTTATCTACAAGCAGTCTATCCACTGTGTAGGAATATAGGGCTGGCTTCACGTGAGCAACCATAGCTCAGGGTTAACATTACTTCTCAGACAAAACCAAAAGGTCAGCTTAATATGGAACGCATCATAAGAAAACTAGCTAAGAAACTTAGGACTAATATCCCATTAGATGGTACTCTGACATTCAAAATTAAAACTACAACATAGAATGTACTTTCAGAAAGTTAAAAACCAAAAGTAGAAAACTGAAATATTACAAGTATTATGGAATATACCGACCTTTACCCAGCTCATACAGTTCAGCCCACATAATTATTGTTCCTGCCTATGTGCCCAGGAAAGGCCACTCTCTCATTCACTGGTCTTTCAGTCCTTACAAGTTTCCCATTCCTTCCCACCATCCGGCCCCTGCCTATGTTGTAACCTCCAGAGCGAATCTCCCGATTTCTCTAAGAGATTTATTTTATAATTTTTTTTTGAGACAAGTTCTCTCTGTTCCATCTTCCTAGATGTCCTGAAACTCTCTGTATGTGGACCAGGCTGGCCTCAAACTTACAGAGATCCACTTGCCTCTGTGTTGGGATTAAGTGTGTGCCACCACACCTGACCTGAGTATTCTTTTCTTTTAGAGAAACTTGTTCACATAGTCACACGGTTAATTAGTTTCTGTCTGTAGATTACATCCTGAGCAGGATGGCGTCAGACAGCTCACAGCTGCACTTCTAGTGTAAGCACAGTGCCTGGTCAAGTATGCACCCTGAACAAGTCAACAGATGATGTCTTTCTGGGACACAGTGTTGTTTAGGAGCATGCATAGAAAGGAACTTAAAAAAAAGTGGTCACTTAATTCAATGGAGGGTTCTAGTACTAGTCCTAATCTGGCACTTTCATCAGGAGGGCAGTCGATTAGAGACTGACAGGAGCTAAAATCTTTCAGTGGGGATTTTGAACTATTTTCTGTTTGACTGTTAAGGCTTGTGAAGGGCTTGTGGAAGAATTCAAGGATAAAGCACACACAGCACAATCCATCAAGGAACTGCCTGTTACCCAGCAAAGGCTAGAACACACAACACTTACCAAAGTACTGTGAGTCTCTTGTCTGCAGCTGTAGCGTCTGGTGCCAAGTAATTCTTTAGTTTCATAGTGTATCTATGAGTTGAGACAAAAACCAAACCAAGTAACAGAGTATTTCACCTTGATCTTACAACTTCCAATGTTCTCAAAATATCAGAATTAAGCCTAAATAAAACACCCACTAAAATTTTTCCCTAAAGAAAATGGAACATTAAGCATCTTTCTAGTTCACCACATTCAGTTAACCAAAGAAATAACAATAATAAATGACAGTTATTCCAGTGAAACGTCACGATCCCCACTCACTTGATGAGTTCCACCGTGTCTGAGTACATAGGGAACGGGGACTTGGATTCCTGCGCGCTCTTCTCTAGAGCGTTCCCACACTCAATGAAAGACACCACAGCATCAAGGTAGTACACCGCCTTCTCAAACCTGTCAGACTAAAGGAGAACGCGCTGAGCAATGGCGCACTGCAAGCACAGACAACACAAGGGACATGGTAGCTTTATAGAGTGCATCCTGAGGGGTATTTACATACCAAAGCATCCGCATTGTGTTTGAGTTTTTTTGCTTCTTGTAAATAATGGTCTGCTGAATAATTTCTGCAAAATAAAAAGGTCAACATTTTCTAAGATAATTACTAAGTTCTTTTAGTCTCCAGTATCTTGCAGCTTTCACAGTCTTGAGGAGTGATCACTAAATATTTCATAATAATAATAAACTATTATCAAACAATTCAATTTTCTGACAAATGTATGTAAATTAAGAACATAAATTATGAGCTACTGTGGCAAATCTTCTACTCAAACACACAGAGATCAAGCTCCATAACATTTAACATTAGCTTATTCAAGTTTTTGTTTTGTTTTTTTTTTTAAATCAAGAGTAAATAGGATGCAGGTAGAAGTACCACCTTCTGACAAAAGGCATGAGAAAGCCACACTGCTTATCTGAGAAGACCCCGCTATCAACAGTGGTACTGACAGCAAGAACAGCTCCAGGAAGCACATCCTTCCTGTCACTCAGGACAGCCACTGGTTACTAAAGGAGTAGTTGGACTAAAGATGCCTTTCAAATTAAAACCTGAATGTTCTGTGGGTCAGACACAAATACTAATGTTTTTAAAACCTGATATGTTTAAATGAGTTTCTTACATGGTGACTGGTATTTCTTAAATACATACTTGAAAGTGTATTTATCTCTTTACAGCTGGCATGGTGGCACATACCTTTAATCCAAGCACTCAAGAGGCTGGGGCAGGCTAATCTCTAAGAGTTTGAGGTCAGCCCGGTCTACATAGCAAGCTCTAGGACAACCAGGGCTGCACAAGTGAGATTCTATCTCAAAAACAAACAAACACCGCCCCCCCCCCAGCAAACACAAAAAACCCCCACAAACTTTATCTCACCTGTCATCAAAGGCAAGCTTTGTTCTCCGAGGCTTTGAAGAATCAGGAGTTAGTGTAGACGGAGGACAGTTAGAGGAGCTATTTGGAGCCTTTTCCTGACCAAAAGAAAATATACAAGCAAGTTGAAAACTGCCAAGAATTAAAAAAATGAAACTAATCTCACTTCTTCAGCCACTGCTAAAACAGAAACAAAATTCCACAGTCTTCAAATTTCTTTGTTACTAAATTCTATAGTGGAAAGAAAGAAAGAAAGAAAGAGAGAAAGAAAGAAAGAAAGAAAGAAAGAAAGAAAGAAAGAAAGAAAGAAAGAAAGAGAAAGCAAGCAAGCAAAGAATGAATTCCCCACCACTACCACACTACCACCAAAACCCACAGATTAGGTTCATTTTACAGAACCAAAATATTTATTCTTATATTTATCAAGAGTCCATTGCAGCTCAGTGTCCAAGTGGGTTCCCTAGTAAGGGGAACAGGGACTGTCTCTGACATTGTGAACTCAGTGGCTGGCTCTTCGATTACTGCCCCAAGGGGGAGAAGAAGCCTTACCAGGCCACAGAGGAAGACAATGCAGCCAGTCCTGGTGAGACCTTATAGGCTAGGGTCAAAGGGAGGGGGAGGAGGACCTCTCCTATCAGTGGACTGGGAGAGGGGCATGGGTAGAGAACAGGGAGAGAGGGTGGGATTGGGAGGGGACACGGGAGGGGGCTAAAGGTGGGACACAAAGTGAATAAACTGTAATTAATAAAAATAAAATAAAATATATCTGAAAAAAGTCTACTGTATGCAAGGCACTTAGGCTAGGTACTTGTTAAAACCTAAAGCAGACACAAACTGCGTATCAAAATGGCAGTCCTGGGTTGAGGAACGGCTCTGTCGGTAAGCCCATGTGCTGTAAAGCAAGAGAACCTGAGTTCAAATCGCCAAGCTAGGCTGCATGTTCCTGAGACACTAGAGTTGGGGGCAGAAACAGGCAGATCCAGGGATAAACACAGCTGAAATGGTGAGCTTCAGGTTCAAAGAGAAGAAGTTCTGTCTCAAAGAAATCAGATTAAGGGCTGGACAGATTTCTCAGCAGTCAGCTGCACTGGTTACAGAATACCTGGGTTTGGTACCAAGCACCACATGGTGACTCACAACCATATGTCACTCTGGTTCAAGGAATCGATTGCCCTCTTCTGACCTCTGGGCACCAGGCCATAGGTGGTGCATGTAAGACACTCATACACATAACACAAAAACAAACAAACTTAAAAATTAAGAGAGAGAAAGAGAGATCAACAGAGAAGACAGCAGAGGCCCTCCCCTGGCTTCTACACACATGCATGGACACAGACCTGCACATGAGCGCACGCACGCACACACAACTAAGGGGCAGTACAAGTCAGGAGAATATAATGCTGGGTGTGGCGGCATATGCCTTTAATTCCAACAGGATGATTTCTGTAAGTTTAAGAACAGCCTGGTCTACACAGCAAGCTTGGGTCATTCAGGGCTACCCAGTGAGATCCTGTCTCAAAAAGCAAACCAAACAAAAAGAGGTTCATAGGTTCATTACTAAGGTAAGTACTTAGTTTTTTTGTTTTTGTGTTACCAAGACATAATTTCTCTGTGTAGCTTTGGCTGCCCTGGAACTCACTCTGTAGACCAGGCTGAACTCACAGAGATCCACCTGACTCTGCCTCCCTGAGGGCTGGGATTACAGGCATGTGCCACCACACCCAGCCTTAGTATGGTTTTTAATTCTTCAACTACCCTATGAAATAAGTGTTAGTATTAGACAGGCTTTGTTGTGTTTTAAGGTAGTCTAAGGGACTGGAAAGATGGTTCAGTGAATAAAAGTGCTTCTTGTTCTTCCAGAGGATTTGAGTTTTATTCCCAGCAGCTCACAACTTGCCTGTGACTGCAGTTCCAGGGGTATCTGATACCTATGGCATCCAAGGGCACTGCACTCTTGTCTACATAAAACACACAGATACACATAATTTAAACTGAAAAAAAAAATCTTAAAAAACAAAAATCCAAACCGTCTGAGCATAGGGACAGGGACTGCTCCTTGGAATACAAAGGCAATACTACACCCTGGAGTATCAAGAGAGGTCACAAGCTGTATCATTCCAGTGGGGGCAACTGGTTTTCAGCTTCTTCCTCATTCTGAGAAGATAATGCTCAAAACATTGTACTGGGTTTCTAGCCTCCAGAACTAGTCAGTTTCTGTTGTTTGAACTTTCCAGCCTGTGGTGGTACCACAGCAACCTTGACTAAACTAACACAATCCTAAGTGCACTAGATAGCTGAGGTGATCTTTCCATGACTGGCAAAGTTCTGAAGCTTTATTCTTTCTAAACCAGTGGTTGTCTGTTTCTTCTTAACCAATATCAAAGTGCTACTTGTATGCATTTATATAGCCGTAAAGGCTTACTGATAGCATCAGCTAAGCCAGTCTATACTAAGTACATATAGGTTACTGTGTAAAGAAAGCATCATGCAAATGGGCTGGGAAGTAAGCAGAGGGCCAAGTAAGTCAGCTGCTTAAATTCTACTCCTGACTCTAGGCTTTCTTTAAACTCCACTTCCTCTGGAAAAAGTCAGTGACTCTAACAGGGACAGCAATTCTAAGATTTCCTATAGGAAAAAAGAGTAAAGTAAAAGGCCAAATGAGAAAAACAAACAAACAAACAAACAAACAAACAAACAAAACCAACCAACCAAACAAAAAACATGCCTGTAATTCCAGCATTCAGGAGGCTGAGGCACAAAGATCTCAACTCCCAAGAAGCTAGCCTGGGCTCCATAGTGAGGCTCTGATCTTATATATAAAACAAAAGAAAACAAAACCCACCAAATACCAAGTATGATCCCAAATATGATCCAACAACATTTCCTAATTTCTTAGTAAGTTAAAACACTAGAGAAAACATTAAGACATATACAAATTCCTGCTTTCAAAAACACAGTTATTGAAGGAAGAAGCCTCCTTTACAAAGAAGAAACACAATGGCATCTACCTGTAGACACAAGAAGCCTGAAGAGCACATGAGCTCACTTAATGAATGCACTTTTTAAAAGGTACTAGAGTTTAAGGAATTAGCATGGAAGCCTCAAACTCTGTATGGAAAAGGATGGGAAATGGAGAAAGGGCCGGTAAGCTGGTAAAAACAGAAACAGTTAAGAAAAGCCAACAGTCAGTGTCCTTGGGGTGCTGGGTGAGATCCTCAAGTTCCTACAGAAAAATAGGGTGCTTGCTTAGAGAGAAATCCATCTGTACAACTCACCCTAAAAAGCTCATAATTTGACTTACTTAGACTTAAAATCTTTAATTACTACATTTAATAGGCCTGTAGCAGTATAGAATATCCAATTTCCAAACTTTTGCATACTCAATTAACAATTGTTATTGTTAAGGCAGCATTTCTCTGTGTAGCCCTGGCTGTTCTGGAACTCACTCTGTAGACCAAGCTGGCCTTAAACTCAGACATCCCCCTGCCTCTGTCTCTGCCTCCCAAGTGCTGGGATTAAAGATGTATACCACTATTACCCTGGACTATATTCTTAAAAACTTAAATATCTTAATTTTCACTTAAATGCTGTAATATCATGGACTTGGACCAGATCAGACCAGCTTAAAAGCATATGAACAACCTACTCATTTGGGAGGCTGTGACAGGTGATCAGTTCTGGTTTTTTTTTTTGTTTTTTTTTTTTTTTTTTTTTTTTTTTAACATGTCCAAGTTAGGCTACATAGTGAGACCCTGTCTTAAAAAAACAATTGCCAGAGGGAGAGACAATTGGGAGGTAGAGACAGATGGACCTCTGTGAGTTCAAGGCCAGACTACAGAGTGGGTTCCAGGACAGCCAAGGCTACATAAACTGTCTCAAAAAAAGAAAAACGAGCCAGGGAGGAGGGGGCACGGGGGTTTGAGATAAAGAAAATATCAAACAGATTGAGGGTCTACTAAAGCACAGTCCTGAAAAACCTTCTTGGACCCAAATCTCAGTCTATAATTACCAAGACTATTCAACTGTATCATTACTTTGTGAAGGATGACCTTTTGAAGCCAGGTGTGGTAGCACACACTTTTAGTACCAGCACTCAAGAGGCAGAGGCATGCAGACCTCTGTAAGTTCAGGTCAGTCAACAGTGAGATCCTACCCCAAACACAAAACAAAACAAAAAAACAAAAAACCCCAGACGTGGTGGTACAATCTCAACCCCATCACTCCTTCAGAGGAAAATCACCAGGCTAACCTGGGATGCACCACAGGGCAGCAGTAAGGAGATCCCACCTCAGCAAGATGAAAGGTGAGAACTGACCCCTCAAAGTTGTCCTCTGAGACACACACAATCATTCATTCATTTAAAACCTGCACATGCCTACAATCTCAATGAGATCTTTACAAACAGCAATGTCACCTCAAGAAGACACAGCAGGGTGATTCTCAAAGGCTCAAGCCCCCAAACCTTACCTTGGCCTCTTTGGAGCTGCTGGAAACCTTCCCTTCGGTCTTCTTCTGCTTTGATGTGGAGGAACTGTTCTTGCTGCTGCCACTATTCTCCTTGTTGCTGGTACTGCTGGACTTTAAGGAAGACGACTGACTGACAGTCCTCTTCCGAGAGCCATGCTCTGATTTTGAATCTTTTGAAGGAACGGGCCCAGCAGGTGAGGGCAGCAAGTCCTTTTCTTTTGCGCTACTCTGCTTAGATGACCTGCCAAACAAAACAAATGCTCTTATTTCTGAGGCGTGATACAGGAGTGAAGGACTTTTCCACCTCTTTCACCCGATTGTAAGACAAATTTGCAAAGACATTCTCTATACGATGATTACAAAACAGAAAGAAGGTAAATTCCATCAGGTAGTCACCTGTCTGTTCTGCCTCCCCTGTGTTTTCTCTTGCACAATCATGTCCAGTGCCTAAAACAATCTGTCACACAATAAATGCTTAATAAAATATTGGCTGAATCAATAAGCAAATAGAAAAATTGTAAAAAGATTAATTCTTACAAGTTACTAGTCTCTTTCAAGTTGAGGTAAGTTTGTTAACTACCCAGAAAATAGTGAAGCATTACTCTTATCTCGTACTCTGAGCTGCCTGGTTTTATGACAACTTGACACAGGCTAGATTTTATTTGAGAGATGGAGACCTTAGTTGAGAAAATGCTTCCATAAGATTGGGTTTATTCAGTCAAGTCTGTGGAGCTTTTTCTTAATTAGTGGTTGACATGAGCAAGGGCCCAGCCCATTGTGGGTGGTTCCATCACTGGGCTGGTGGCCCTAGGTTCTATAAGAAATCAGGCTGATCAAGCCATGAGGAACAAGCCAGTAAGCATTACTCCTCTGTGGCCTCTGCATCAGCTTCTGCCTCCAGATTCCTGCCGTTTTGAATGCCTGTCCTAACTTCCTTCAATGATGAGCAGTTGTTATGGAGGTCTAAGCCAAATAAATCCTTTCCTCCCCAAGTTGCTCATGGTTATCACAGCAATAACAGCAATAGTAACCCTAACTGGGACATATTCTTATCTTACTAAAAAAGAGAGAAAGAGAGAGAGTAAATGTTTCCCATCTCTATTAGCTAAATGCAAAACTCTTACAACTATCCAAATGTGCATACATGTATATGACATTCAGTCAACTAAAAACAATACTCTGAAGTATGTCAAAAAGTACTAAACAACAAATGATATATATAGCCAATACTGGCATGCAACATGATTTGGGGACATACTCTCTGTTGCTGGATGGCTTGTGGCCCGATGAGTTCTTGTCCTCTGTTTTGGGTTTTTTGCTCTCACTGGCTCGGTTATCATCATCATTCTAGACAAAAACAGAAACAGTAGGTCTTAAGCATGACAAGGGTGTCCTATGTTAGATCCAGAGCATAAACACGGTAACAGATTTCCCTAAAGTCTTAGATGATATCTCTTTTATGTAATAATTTTAGGGTTAGACAGATTTGTAGAATTAAGATGTAACTCACAAACCATAAAATACATCCTTTAAAACTATACAACTAACTCTATAGCATTTAGATACTCAGAATTATACAGCCATCATTATAATCAATTTTAGAACATTTTTTTTTTAATCAACAAAGACATCCATGTCAGCAGTTTCTTCTTCTCCAAGGCCCTGATAATCTTTAATCTGCCCATTTAGTCTTTTTAGACATCACATCTAAGTAAAATCATACAACGTAATCTTCTTTTTCGTCTAATCTTTTAATATTCATATCATTTATGGCTGGGTAGTACTGTACCATACAGCTATAGTATATTTTATTTATTCATCAGTTAATGAGCAATTTTTGACTAACATGAAATGATGTGGCTATGAGCACTATAATAGTTTTGTGTAGACATATATTTCCATTTCTCTTGGATGTGGACCTGGGACTATAACTGGTGGATCATAAGGTAACTGTACATTCAGATTTTTAAAGAAACTGCCAAACTGTGCTCCAATGCAACCACATCTCACCATTCTACTAGCACTGCATGAAGTTCCAGTTCTACAGTTTCACTGGTACTTGAATGCACAGCTACTTACTAACAACTAACCTCCGCCTCTGAAAAACTTCTTGGCCAAATCCTAAGTGTTAAGCCTATCTACTGTTGATGCTACTTCCATAGGTGAACCCAAGTTCTCCTACTGCTTCAAATAGTAAGCAACAAGAATGCAAACAAGTATTCCACCTCTACTGTAACAGAAGAGTCTGCTTACCATCAAATGGTTAAATTCTGATAGATGAAGACATGAGAAAAAGTAATCTACAGACTGCTAGCAGGGACTGGGTCTCCTCCCAGTATTATCAGTATAAACTCTAGGAATTGCCTCTGATACTTTACCAAAATCATAATTCTGGGGAAGAGCTGGAAAGATGTCTTAGTAGTTAAGAGCCACTGGCTGCTCCTGTAGAGGCTCTCTGAGTTTTAAGCATCCACATGGTGGCTCACATCACGTGTAACACAAGTTCCAGGGCATCTAGCACCCTCTTCTGATCTCCTTGGGTACTAGGAAAAATATGGTGTACATGCTGGCTCTGCATAAAGCTGATCTCATATACCAGGCTTTGTCTTTATATTATATTGGAAGTATTCAGGGATGAGAGTGGGCTATGTGCCAACAGACTTTCCCTCCATGTTGGAACTGGATCAAGGGCTTCACAAATGCTCAGCAAGATCTTTACCACTGAGCTACAACACTAAGCCCCAGGGGATGTTCTCGGTTTTGACCTGTGTTAATGGAAAAGGCTAAGCACGAAGCTAAATAGTGAATGGGTGATAGTCTCATGACTTTATCTGTCACAAAATTAGTCAGTCAGCTTTTCTTGCATCAGGCCAGTAACAAAAAAGTATGACTTGACCTGAGCGTAAGACAGAAAATGATGTGTGGATTATACTCAGACTCCAGCATTCAATGTTTGTTCTAGCCTCACTTTTATTCTGGCCACCACAAAATCTCCCCAGAGATCCTATTTAAAAAAAAAAAAAAAAAAAAAAAAAAAAAAAAAAAATTCATCCTGCTTTATTTAAGGAGACAGAGCACAGAGACACTGTTCTGTACATACAGAGTCTCAACGGGGCCTTGTGCTCAATCACTATTTTCCCTTACAGCTCATGATCCACAAACTATATATCCATAGCACTGCAGATGCTGGTATCTAAGAATGACCAATAGAGGCTGGCAAGATACTTCAGTGGGCAAAATCCTGACAACCTGAGCTCAGTGCCTGCGATCCACGCGACAGAAGGAAAGAATCAGCTCCACAAGTTGTTCTCTGACCTCTGTAGTGTAGTGTAGGTGTGTGCACACATACATAAATAAAATAATATAATTTAAAAGCAACAGTGACTATGTAATATAAAGTCAAGGTAGCAAGAACTTGGGGTTAGAGAGATGGGCACCTGCTACTTTTCCAGCAGGACCAAAGTTTGGATCCCGATAACCATGTCAGGAAGCTCACAATTGGCTGTAACTGGCTCCAGGAAATTTAACTCTCTACTGGCCTCTACAGGAGCATACAATAGCATCAGTGCACACACAGATTCAGACGCACACAGATACACAAACAGCATATACTCATAGAAACACATAAATAAAATTATGTTTAAAAATAGCTAGTATTTTAATATCAAGATATTTAAGGATATGGAAATGGGAACAAAAATATTTCTAAAAGAGAAAAAGAACCACCACCTCTTTACAGACCTTGTGTTTCCTCTTGCCTTTGTTGGAAGCCTTTTCTGAGGCTTGCTTCTGCACCTCTCTCACATGTTTTTCTGGCACATTTTTCTTTTCCCCCTTGGGTGGTTCTGTTTCTTTGTAAGGCTTCCCAGGTATTCTAGCCAACAGATTCAGGTCAATCTTCACAATAAGTGGATACCTGTCATCAGGCTCACTGAGTGGGGAAAGGAGCTCCTTCTCTTCCATAGGAGAGAACATTCGTTGCCGAAAAAAGCTATCTTCTTCCTCCACTGAGGAGGGTTTAACAGGAGTCCTATTGCTTTCAGGGTACTTAGGAGTCTGTGAGGAGGGAGGGAGACTCTCACTTTCATCTGAATCTGAGGACGAGGTATCTGTTTCTATGATTTCCCGAGATTTCTGGGAGGATTTACTTGCTGACTTGTATTTCTTTTTCTCTGCTATAGGTCGAGGGGAAGATTTCGACTCCTTTTTGATGTTGGGTTTCCTTGAGCCCTTGGTGGCTGCTTTGTGCCTGCTGGAGGGCATGCTGGTAGCCATGTCTACAGGGGTCTCACTTTCTATCTTCAGGCCTCCCCGGGGCTCTTCAGCAGCTGACTTCTCAGTTTTTTTGGGTTGTTTTTTGCCCACAGTTCTCCTCTGTGTGGTGTTGTCACTTTGTGCAGGAGACTTCTGCCTCCCACGACCACTCTCTGACCCCTTTTGGATGGTTTTAGAGTCTCGTCCAGGAGTAGCCGAACTTGTTTCTTTCGGCCCGCCAGGATCAGTGTAGTTATTTACAGCACCCTGTTCTCGGCCTTCCTTTTTGTAGGCTTGAGAGGATGGGATGTTACTGTCTACAGAAGAAGCTGGAGACACTTTATGTGGGTTCACTTTGTTCAACCAATTATCAAGTTGCCACTTGTTTGTTGGTGGTGGTTCAGGCTGCAAAAAAAACAAAACAGAGAAATATAGAGATGTAGGGTTTTCCCCCAATACTGAAGCTTTCCCTCTCTTTACAAAGTCAAGTAAGAGGAAAAAGAATAGTGCTTAAGGTGATAAGCACTGTCTGGCAAGTTTCTTCCAGGATGAAAGCACAGGTTTAACACTAATCACTTGGCCTCCTGAGTGCTAGAGTCAGGCAGAGCCACCATGAGCAGCTTATTACAAATGGCCTTTAAATAATCGTATTCCAGTTAGGAGTTTAACTTGAAAGGTGTATTGCAAAGGATTTAATTCTAGAAAGTAAACATGATGTAGGTATCAGGAGAGACTTTCAACTGCACTTTATCACTCTCCAGTACGATTACACAACGGAAGAGCATGTTAGTCACAGTAACTACATAACAGAAATTCCTTAAGAGGCAAAATTAAGGATTAAATTCTAAGTTTTAAAAAAGTTCTTCAAATAATAAGAAAACCAAAATAGTTCAGGTTTTTTATAAGATGCATAGTTCAACTGCCTTTGATCAGTATATGCAGTAATGGGTTCAGTGACATCATGAGGCTTGGGAGCTGCAGAAGCACCTCTGCCTCACCTCAGGAGATGCACTCTGGGATGGCTCATTTGCCTCACTGTCACTGGAGCTACTTTCACTCTCCGAGTCAGATCCAGAGCTGCTCTCAGATCCGCTGTGGCTGCTGGAGTCATCCCTAGAGTTATCTGCTCCCTCACTATTATGATGTGAAGGTTCGGAGTTACTGAAAGAGATAAAACAGAAATGACAAGTTTCCTTTATGATGGAAAAACCCCACCCAAATCTGATATCCAACCTTATTAACGATGTGTGCATAAGAAACCTAAAACTTGGTTGCAAATGAAATAGACATCCCCCATGTATCATTCAGTTAATAATACTCACTTCTAACATATTTTAAATCTTACCCAGTTTGAGTACAAAATTTAATGAATTTAATTTCCAGAATTATACAACCATCATCACAACTGACATTATATATAAAGCCGCTTATGGTACCACCACAATGTTAAATCAGACTAATCTCAGCCCTCAAAACAATTACAACAAAACCACAAAATAAAAGGATCCCTACCTTCCGGGTGTACTCCTTGGCATAGTCTTATCACAATCCTAAAAGTGAAGCATAAGAAATCTGTGAATGAATAATACTCTATTCAATAATATAAATGTCTGAACTAAAAAAAAAACAACAAAACAAAAGCTGGCTTCTCTACCATATGAAACAAGATATACTTAAAACAGTGATTAAAACAAAAACAGTACAGTATACCACAGCACTCAGTAAGTGGAGGCAGCAGGATCATGAATCTGAGGCTAGCCTGGGACACTTGTTGAAAATGCCTCAAACCAAAAACAATAACCAAAACCCCTCAGACAATAACCAGCCAGGACCCTGTTTTTGCTTAAGTTAGGATTTGCCTAACTAGTCCTTAGTAGCACTATTACCAAATAAAAGAGGTAAGAGAAAAAAAGTGTCTCTAAGATAAGACTTAAAATTTTTGGAGGTTGGAGAGACGGTTCATCAGTTAAGAGCACTCGATGCTCTTACAGAGAGGATCCAAGTTCAATTCCCAGAACTCACATGGTGCTCAGAACCACCTGTAGCTCTAGTTCCAGGGAACTCATACATATAAAAGAATAAATGTTGTTAAAAACTTTGTAAATATTTCTTGTAAGTACTCTCCTGCTTCAAAAGTATTCTCTGACCCACAATAAATATTTTTTAAAAAAATGAAAAAAGAAGCTTGACGACATTGCAGAAGGCTGCAAGCATCCAGTGTCAGAAAGCTTATAAAAAGTTACTGGCTCTTAAGTCAAGACATAATGAAACAGCGGTGAGGAGGGCTGACAGACCGTAAAGAGCACACACCTGCTCCCCGTCACTGTCTTCACTGCTGCTTAGCTTTAAGTCGTCTTTTAACATGCTAGAGGAAAAAGGAAGGAAAGAGCATAATTAATCACAGCAAACGACAGTACTAAGTGTGTACCCATAATTCTAGGAATCACCATTGAGTTAGACAAAAATTTAAGTGAAGCGTGCGCGCGCGCGCGCGCGCGCGCGCGCACACACACACACACACACACACACATATATATACATATATATATATATATATATATATATATATATATATATATATATATA
>NW_026587032.1:1835370-1875440 GCF_907164565.1 Psammomys obesus | reverse complement strand
ATATATATATATATATATATATATATATATATATATATATATATATACTTTCTCACCTATTTGGATTTGTTCACATTATACTAAAAAATTTAAAAGTAAATTAGCCATTTTTATAAGACCTAGACTTTCCATGCATTAAAAAAAATATTTTTAGGTCAGCCTTGTCTACAGAACTAGTTCCAGGATAGCCAAGGCTACACACACACAAAAACCACCACCAACAACAATAAAACCCTGTCTTGAAAAACAACAAAAATTATTTTTAAAGAAAGCAAAATTTAGTGTTCTGCAAAGGGAGAAGGGCATGGTAGGAACAGAAGTGAGCAAAACATCCAATTTTTGTTTTCTAAATAAATTCTCATATACACTCCTGTTACAACAAACTTGTCTCTAATTATAAACGTACATATATATATATATATATATATATATATATATATATATATATACTCAAACAATTAATATAGCTTTGGTTTACTAGATATGATTCCTAAATAGCAGCAAGATAAAGTCAAAGCATCAAGCAATTCCTTCTTCATCTCCAATAATCCACAAAGGGACACCTACATAACTTGTGGTGACTGATAACTGAAAATCACAACACAAGTTCCACAGTCAAAGTTGTGGTTTAAAACTGCCTGGCTAGGATGACAAGAGACACCAGCAAAAGAATAGTTTTGGGTAAGAAATAACCATGTATGAATTTTTTAAATTCCAAGTTCCAAATCTTCCTTCACCAAAATTCAAACTGAATTAAAAATATATAAATATAATAACATGAAAATTTCTACAATTTGTTTTGAAAGTAAAATCAAAGATTTAAGTTTTCTTTTAATAATTAAACTTAAAAGCTGAGCAACACAAAACAATCTGTGTTTTTTTATATGAAAGAAAAATTACAACAAAGTTTAGGAAACCTATACCTAGAAAAATGCTTTCTTTCTTGGTGCTCGTAGTTCCATTACCTTTCTTTCTAAAGTGTGGTGAGTTTCCAGTCAGTAGGAAGAAGTCTTCTTTCGCTGCAGTAACTACTTCTACTCCCCTCAAAGCTTAGTCTGCATTTCTAAATCTCACCACAAATTCAAAACATACATACACACACACAAATCCCCTGGAAATAAAGCAACCAGATGGCTATAGAATATGAAAAGTGTTTTACAACTAGTTCAGTAAATGAAAAATTTAAAAAGTTTCCTTTTGAACAAGGACTTAAGCATATCTCTATGACTGATTTCCAGTGAGGGAAATGTACTTACACTGAATTCTCTCAGCCTTTATGATTTAATAATGGCAGCTCAATGAACCTGTTTACATACGTGAGTATGTCAAAGCTTTTACCACACTGTTCCAGGTCCAGCATGTTTTTGTTTCCTCAGCAAACAAAGTGATGTGTCCATATATAGCAGACATGCATTATTAGTTTTTGCATACAGAGCTAACAGGGATATATAAGTTTCTCAGCAGTGTATGGGAAATGTTCTTAATCATGTATCTCCTTCTCAATCCTTCTTTTGTTACATGAAAAGGCTATTAGGCTAAGGTTATCAATGTGGTCTGTGGCTATGGCACAGGAAGCCACATAGTGGCTGTTTCTTTGGAACTTGTTCTAATCTAATTACGGAGCTAACCTGTAATCGTAGGAGTTATGTGCTCAACTCTCCAGATGTAATAAATTATCATCTAAAAACCTACCCCTACTGTGATACATATTTCTGATTCTATTGTGCTTTAGTATACTTTAGTATGTGTGCTTTAGTGCCTAGGTGGAAAGTTTACTAAGAAGAATCCTATCTTTAACACAATTTATTAAATGTAAACTGTGAGCTCAGGGTAGGTGTGGACAGATCATGGACTATAGGTGAAACCTAGGCCACAAGTGTTTTTTCTTTTTTCTTTTCTTTTTGAGATACTTGTTGTTTTGGAAAAAAAGGTATCACTTATATATAGCCCAGATTGGCCCAACTTGCTTTGCAGCTCTTGTTGGCTTTAAATTAATGGCAATCCTCCTGACTCAGCCTTCTGAGTGCTGGGATTATAGACATGTATTTCCATGGCCAGGATTCCACTGGTGTAAAGAAATTTTTATCAGACTGGAGATATTGCTCAGGTTTATGTTACTTGCGTAGTATGTGCAAGATTCTGTGTTCAATCTCTTTCACCATCAAAAGAGAGAGAGCGAGAAAGAGAGAAAGCGCAGGTATAATAACACTTGCCTATATATAATTTGAACACTTGCGAGGCAGAGCCAAGAGGAGCAAGTTCAAGTCATCCGTGACTACATAGAGAAAGTCTGAGAACAGCCCAGACTATATGACACTTGATCTCAAAAAACAAAACCAATCAAGTTAGTGCTAGTACACAGAACACAGCCATGCCTATAGTCTATACAGCTTTTATATTACAGTGACAAAACTGAGCTCTCAGGACATAAGATATATGGTCTTTAAAATCTACAATTTCTGGCCCTTTTCAGGCAAAGTTAGCTTACGTCTGCCTTAAAACATTAGTGTTTCTGCATGGGGATGTGTGCAGTTCAATAGTAAAGTACGAGCTTCGCATGCACAAGGCTTCCAGTTTCACATTAAAAAACAGAGTTCAATGAAATGGCTCGGTTGATAAAGGTGCTTGCTACTATGCCCAACAACCTGACCTTCACCCCTAGGACAAAGAACTGGGTCCCACAGGTTGTTCTCTGACTTCCACATGCCTCCCCCCAACATAAAATAAATGGGAATTTAAATAAAAAAAAAGAGGGGTGGTAATTTTTATCACTCAAAATATCCAGCTATTATAGATAACTTCTGGGGGGAAAAACCCATTAAGAAATGTACTTACGATTTTGACTGGTGTCCATTTGATGTTTTAGCGGAAGCATTGTATCTTTCTAAAACAAAAAATGTAGAAGTGAGCAACTGAAATTGGTTGTTTAGATTATAAAATATCTACATAAAATGTCTATTTAACAATATAAAATAAATGCACTGCACACGGTGGACAAAGACACAGGCATTCTCATAAGCAATGATCGTCCATAGCCATTTCAGAAGGAAAATTAGTTCATATTACCTTATCGATATTGTAACTATCCTGCTACTAATCTAGTTCAATGAAAGCAACCTATCCAGTATCTGGAGGAATACTTATACATACAGACAGACATGATGTTCATAATAATAAGGCTTTATTTGTATTTTTTGGAGACAGAGTCTCACTACACAGCTCAGGCTTGCCCAAATTCACAATGCAGAGCCTGGACTGGCCTTAAACCTACAATCTGTCTTCCCCAGAGTCAGGGTAATAAGTGTGTGTCACCACATCCAGATTTTAATAGCACAGCTTTAATAACAAAAGCTAGGAAATAAAATACATGTCCATTAGTAGAAGGCTAATTAAATGACTATAATTATTTCCTGAAATATGGTTTAAATATTACAAAGAGTGAATTAAAATTTCATACTGATAAACATTTAAAGTAACCCAGTGAAAAATACAATGTAATAACAAACCAGATGAAGTTTATGGTCCCATTTGCCATAATTAAACACTAAGGAAGTAAATGAGGGTGAGGAAAAAGTAAGGAGACATTCTTAAGAGAAAATTAAAAGGTTTTGGTTTATAGCTAGCTATTTTGGGCATATCAACATGTCAAAGCTGGGTGTGGTGGCTCAGGCCTTTAATCCTAACAACCCAGAGACAGAGGCAGGGGAATCTCTGAGTAATATGCCAGCCTGGGCTAAATAATGAGACCCTGCTTTAAAAAAATCATGGTTACAGCCAGGCAATGGTGATGCATGCCTTTAATCCCAGCACATAGGAAGCAAGAGCAGGCAGATCTGAGTTCAAGAATAGTCTGGTCTACAGAGTGAGTTCCAAGACAGCTAAGGCTGGGTAGGGAAACCCTGTCTCAAAAAACAAACAAAACCAAGAAACTCACTGTCACTTCCCTTTTCCCTCTTTATCTCTAACTACAGCTGTTCGATAGAAATAAACAGACATACAGATTTAAAGTTTGACTACTCCAAGTTGTCTTGTGACCTCCATATGTGTACTATGGCATTCCCATGCCTCCTACACATGTGATAAATAAGTAAACATAAAGAGATACATTCTTGCATTAAGATCACACACACACACCAACTAGCAAAAGGTCAAATCTTATTTCCATCTTTCAGAATACTCTTAAGACAGCATAAATCTATCTCATAACCTGTTGTTCCTAGAATATCTTTTTTTGTGTTCCAGAGCTACACAGTAACACTCCAACATCTGCAATGGCCCTAACCTCACCAATATCAATCTGCCCATTTCTTGGTTCCACGTATCTCCATAGCCATTATCTACAAGAATTCTGAAAAGTGCAAAGTGGAGGTGAAAGTGAGGCTGCAGAGGACAGCAGGCTTTTTATCCAGACTAGAAGCCTCAGGAAGAATAAATACAGGATGCCTAAAGAGCCCGTAGTAGTGCTAACATGACCATTCCTGCCTCTCGTTTTATCACCACAAAACTAATACCATGAAAAAAGTGGAAAGACAGAAAATGGCTCTTGATTTCATGAGGTGCCCACTAAACTGATTTTATGAAATGTCAACTATTAGTTCAAATAAATAAGCTTATTTTGATTTTTGTTTGTTTGTTTTTTGCGACAGGGTCTCTTTACATATACTTAGCTGGCTTGAAGCTCCCTAAGTAGACCAGGCTGGCCTTAAACTTACCGAGATCTGTTTGCCTCTGCTCCTAAATACAGGGAGGGTTTAAACGCATGCACTACCATGCCCAGCTTATTTTGATTTTTAATGACCTACAGTTACTGAGTTTTCTTAAGAATGAGCTCAGCTTGTTATTTACCAGATCATAAATTCAGGGTAAGATGGGGCTGGAGAGATGGCTCAGAAGTTAAGAGCATTGGCTGCTCTTCCAAAGTTCCTGAGTTCAATTCCCAGCACCCACATCGTGGCTCATAACCATATATAGTGAGATCTGGTGCCCTCTTCTGGCATGCAGGCAGAACACTGTAGACATAATAAATAAATAAATCTTTAAAAAAAATCAGGGCAAGACATGTAAAAAAATTACTAGAAAGTACTAAAAGGAGTGACTACATGAATAAAATGTCCAATAAAATAGGTTATTTTGAAAGCCAGGAAGGAAAGAAATACTTACTTTGTTCTCCAGGGCCAAAGTTAGACTGCTGAGACTCCTGAAAGTAAGGAACACGGAGTTACCCAAAGTGATGGTATGTGAGAAAAATCCATAGTGGGAAAAGCTCCGAGCGATAGAAATGCTCCAACATGCATGGAAGAAAAACACTGGAAGAATGTTATCGCCCTCTAAACAACAGACTCCAGGAGAGCTCACAGAGGTAGCACGGAGCCACCAAGAGTCTCCATTTCTTTTCAACAGAACTTATGATCTAATTCAGCGATCTGGAGAGTTCAAATAATTTCAAAATTTTTGGTCTTGGGGCTAGAACGATATCTAGGATTTAGAGCAGGCTCTTGCTAAGGATCTGAGTTCAGGTCTTGGCACCCATGTTGTGCAGATCACATCTCCGAGGATGAAGACCCCTTCTCACAGCTTCTTGAGCCCCTGAGCCCACCTGCATATACTGCACACACACACACTTATAACTAAAGATAAACCTGATTCTTGGTCTTAAGGAAATGCCTGGACTACAGGTGTGAATAAGCAGTAGACGGCATTTCCTTTTTCCTAAGATTTATTTTTTTATTTAAACTGTGTAGCCCAGGCTGGCCTCAAACTCGTGATCCTCCTGCCTCTGCCTCCTTCAGCAAATCCTACCGGTGTGTGCCACCACCACTGGCCAGCATTTCCTTACTATCCCCAAGGTCCTGGGTTCAATCCCCAGTACCCAAAAGGGGAGGGGCTTAATTTGAAAAAGAAAGAAAGGAGCTAGGGATTTGGCTCAGTTGATAGATACTTGTCCAGCATGGTGCTGTGGCTCATAACTACAATGTCAGTACTTCAGAGGAAAAGGCTGAAAACTGGACAATGAAGGACACTCTAAGCCCCTAAGCTACATTGTGAGTTCAAGGATAGTCTGTGCTACCTAAGAGCCTGTCTCATAGAATAGTATACTAGATAGAAACAGCTGTGCAATCGAGAATACATTCAAAATATACTATTCTCTATATATAAAAAAAAAAAGCTTCCACATGGGTATTCCATGCCACTTTACTCCCTTCCTACCTCCCGTCCCTAGTTTCTTACAAACTAATAGCACTGTGAAAACAAACGGTCACATATGTCTTTATTATTTATTTGTTTGCTTGTTGTTCTTTTCAGATAGATAGCTCTGGCTGGTCTAAAACTCTATGTAGATCAGGCTGTGCTCAAATTCAGAGATTCTTTTGCCTCTGCCTCCCCCACAATGAGCACATGCTCTTTTTAAAGCTCTATGATAGTACAGAGCCTGGCACTAGAGAAGCTTCAAAAACATCACAGAAACATCACTTTCCAAATAACTTCATATGCAAGTGTGTTTGTCCAGGTTAAGTCTGTGCTATAAGATACAATGCCAAAATTATACAGAGCCATAAAAAACCTACTTAAAAAATTTTCCTTTAATGACAGAATTTCCCGAAAAAGAGCAACCCAAATAAGCAAACTAAAACATACTCACTGTTAGAAATAAAGTCAACTAAGTTGCGGCAGCGAATAACTGATCCCAGCACAGAAGCAGGCGGATCTCTGTGAGTTTGAAGCCAGCCTGATCTACAAAGCAAGTCCAGAATATCCAAGGCTACACAGAGAAAATTTGTCTCAAAAAACCAAACCAAACCAAAAATAAATAAATACATAAAAATAAAATAAAATAAAATAAAATAAAATAAAATAAAATAAAATAAAATAAAAAGAAGTCAATTAAGCCGAGCACCGTGGCACACACCTGTAACCCCAGTGCTTGGAAAGGTAGAGGCAGGTAGGCAGTTTGAGGCCAGCCTGGTCTACAAACTGGGTCCAGGACAGCCAAGGCTACATAGAGAAACCCGTCTCAAAAACAACAACTACAACAACAAAAAACAAGTCAACTAGTTTTTCAAGATCACTCAATGAAGAAATAACTTTTTCAACAAACTGTGTCAGGTCAAGAGCCACAACCAAAAGAATGAAGTTAATGTAACAGCTAAAGCTAAAGAAAATAGTGCCAAATCTTAATGACTTTGCATTTAGCAGAGATTTCTTATCATAATAAATCAGATACACACAAAACCACATAAATTGGATTTCATTAAAATCAAGAACTTTTATAACTCCAAGGACACCATCAAGAAAGTGAAATGAGCCAGGGCTGGTGACTCATACTTGTCATCCTAACACTTAGAAGGCTGAGACAAGAGGGTCTCAAGCTTCAGGCTAGCATGGGCTACACAGTGAGTTCCAGGCCAACATAAGTTACAAAGTAAAAATGTGTCAAAAAGAAAACAAAATGAAAGGAAAGCTAAGGGTGTGGCTCAATGGTATTAAAAGGGATCTAGTCACGCCCACATAACATACACAAGCACACGCGCGCGCACACACAAACCAAGAAAGTGAAAAAAGAATGACATATACTTGTAGCGCCAAGAGGCTGAGACAGGAGGGCTGAATTCAAGGCCAGGCGGGCTTTACAGCAGGCCTGTAGGTGAATAATGAAGGAGAAGTGGGGGAGGAAGCCAGATTGCAGAATGGAGAATGTATAGGTAAACCCTGTTTTTATAGTGGATTGGTATCCGTGCTATACAGAGTTGTAAGCACTCCTTACAACGCAGAAGTCTCCATTTACTAGATATGTCTATAGCCATGAAAGATCACATAATCTTAGATTCCACTATTTGGAGCAGAGAAGTAAGGGAAAACCAGCTACAGGGCATGAGATTCCCTTATGAAAAAGATACAAGGATGGTCTATAACTGTTAATGGATGCACATATCTATAAATGTGCTCAAATCACTGAACTGATGAATTACATTGTCAGTAAATTATTACTTTTGGATATAACAAAATCTTACTACATAAGAACTACCTTATTTCTAAAATGTAAATGGAAAGCAACTAAGAAGTCATTTTTGTGAATTATGTTAAAAATGGAGACTCCTGCCAGGCTCTGGTGGAGCAAGCCTTCGATCCCAGCACTCAAAAGACAGAGGGAAGCAGATCTCTGTTAGTTCGAGGCCAGCCAAGTTCCTGGACAGCCAAGAATACACAGGAAAAAAATTAAAAAAAAAAAAAAGATTTCTAATTGTCTCAGATTAGTTTAGTTGGCAAGTAGTCCAAGAGTTAAAAGCCCAGTAAGGGGTGGTGGTATACACTTTTAGTCCCAGCACTAGGGAGACAGAGGCAGGAAATTCTCTGTGAATTCACACCAGCCAGGGCTGCATAATAAGAATCAATGTCCTTCCCCCACCCCCAAAAATAATATATTCTGTCTCCGTCAAAATGCCTCATCTCCTTTGAGCTGTCTTTTTTGTTGTTGTTTTTTGTTTCGAGACAGGGTTTCTCTGTGTAACCTTGGCTGGCCTGGACTCATTTTGGAGACTAGGCTGGCCTCAAACTCACAAAGATCTGTCTGCCTCTGCCTCTCTGAGTGCTGGGATTAAAGGCATGTGACACAACACCCTGTTATGAGCTGTCTTTGTTTTTCATCTAGGATGACTATGTAATGGATCTTTTTTATTGAAGTGTTCCCCTTTCACTCAACGCTGGCTTCTATTTTTTTTTTTTTCTTCAAACCCAACTCTTTTTTTTTTTTCTTCCACAAATCCACTTTTATTTATTTACTTTTCATTAGTTTAAATCCGGAAAGGATACAGCATCACACGGATTCTGTGTCCAATGGCCTTTGCAGGAAGGTTGCTTTGGGATTTGGCAGGAACCAGGCCACCGTTTCCATGGGCCCCAGTCACTTTTCCCCAGATCACTCTGGTTTGGTTTGGTTTGGCTCCAGGAGTCACTGTATTGTTTTTTGCTTTATATACAAAAGCACATCTCTTGCCTAAGTAGAATTCAGTTTCATCTTGGGCATAAACACCTTCAATTTTCAAAAGAGCTGTGTGCTCTCTTTGGTTCTGGAGACGTTGTTTGTGGCCAGCAAAAATGACCTTGCACCACAGCCTTCCAGACATGTTTGCTTAGAAGTCCTGTTCCCAGCAGGCCTCCACAGGCGCCAAGATGACAAAAAGAGTGCAAACCCAATTCTTAATGTATCATCATAGCTTTTCTATTTTTTTAGGCAATGTACCATCATTTTTTGTTTTTCCTCAACCTTCTTTTGGAGACCAGGTCTCACTATGTACACTACGTAGCTAGGGATGACCTTGAACTCCTTGATTGTCTCAACCTTGAATGAAGGCTGGGGTTTCAGGCCACCTTTGCCTCACATTTACTCATGTATCTAGGTACCAGTGAAACAGAATAACAAACAAAAAGAGCATTAGCTCTATGAAGACAGTATCCTTAATGATTCAACTACTAATAAAAATTCAACTACTAATGAAAATAAATGCAGGACAGAAACATGCTAAGCATCAAGCACAGTATTTAATATAAGCTCACTACTGTTGTATATGAGAGACAGCTCACTAGTTTCATCCCCAACACTGACACAGCAGCTCAAACTGTCTGTAACTTCAATTCCAGTGGATCTATATGGTGGTCTGAATAGGTATGGTCCCATAGACTCAGGTGTGTGAATTCTTGGCCCATGCAGACTGGCACTACTAGGATGTGTGGCTTTGTTGGAATAGGTGTGGCCTTGTTGGAGGAAGTGTGTCACTATGGGGGTGGGCTTTGAGGTCTCCTAGGCTCAATAAGAGTCCAGTCTTATTCTGCTGCTTGTGGATCAAGATGTAGAACTCTCAGCTCCTTCTCCAGCACCATGTCTGCCTGACACTTCTACGCTTCCCACCATGGTGTTAATGGACTTAACCTTTCAAACTGTAAGCCAGCCCCAATTAAATGTTTTCCCTTACAAGAGTTGCCTTGGTCATGGTGTCTCTCCACAGCAATGGAAACCCTAACTCAGACAATCTGACACCCTCTTCCAGCATCTGAGGGCATTGCAGACATGTGGTACACATGCACAAGCACACATGCAAGCAAAACACCCACACAGAGTTAAAAAGCAGCAGGCCTGCAGGGTCAGCAAGATAGCTCTGTGGGTAAAAACACTTGCTGCCAAGCCTGAAACCCAGAGTTCCATCCCTGGCACTCAGATGGTAGAAGTAGAGAATCAACTGTCAGTGGTTGTTCTCTGATAACAAACGTAAATTTTAAAAAGTAAAGCTCTGGCATGGCAATGCACACCTTTAATTCCAGCACAGGGAGAATCTGTCAGTTTCAGGGCAGCCTAGTCTATGTAGAGTATTAGATTAGCCAGGACTATACAGTGAAAGACCCCATCTCAATAAAAGAAACTAAAAAAATCCACAACAATGCCAATGTATTTCAAAGTCAGGAGAAAAGAAGTAGGAGGGTCAATCTCATACCCTTCCAGCATCCGGGAGCTCTGGTGCACAGAGCTATGCCTGCTTGTAGTGTTGCTTCTGTTTTGATTGTAGTGTATTTGCTACTTTTTTTTGTTGGTTTGTTTTAAGGTAGGTCTCATATAGTTTAGGCTGACAAACTTGCTATTCAGCCAAGGATGACCAGGCTTGCTTTTTAATTTACAGAGATCCACCTGTCTCTGCCACCTGAACGCTAGGATTAAAGGCATACACCTGGCCTCTTCCTTTTTGTTGCTGTTTTTTAAAAATATTATTATGAGTGTTTTGCTTGTATGTATGTTATATACTATTTCATGCTTGGGGCCACGAAGGCCGGAAAAGGGTGCTGGATCCCCTGGATCTGGAGTTATAGGTGCTTGTTACCTGTTCCTCTGGGATAGCAAGCCAATGCTCTTAATCAGAGCCATCTCTCCAACCCTTCATTTTTATGTAAATATCCCTTTTTGTTAGAGAGGAATACTATCTAAACCTGTAGTGTTTTGCCTACAGCATCCAGAAAACAGCCCAGAGGCTACTACCAAAAAGCAAGTTTCAACAGCTTCCAGACTAAAACTGGAAAATCTAACATGCTATCCCAACTGTACTCAAGTACTCTGCCTCTTTCCTGTGAAAAAGAATGACCTAGTTGTTTTCAGACTGAAAGGCTACTGTCTACTAATTCTGCACCAAATCTCAATGCCTTTTAAATTTCAGGGTTACCACTCTTCCATGTATGATTTCTATCTTTTATCACATCATTATGCTCATCTTATAAACATGACTAAATATTCTATCTTGCAAAAACATTCTCAACATAACATGCTGCTTCTAGCATATTTGTCTGGTACCATTTATAGGAACGTGCTTAAAAAGGCAATCTTCTTTTATATATTCACCATCTGCCAGCATCTCTGTAGCTGGCTGCAATCACTGTACTATCTAGCTTTCTATTTAAAAGGTTTGTGGATGGGTGTGATTTTACATATCTTTAATATTAGCACTTGGGAAGAAGAGGCATGTGGATTTCTCCTAAGAAGATCATGTCTAAAAAAACAAACAAACAAGAAACTTTTTTTAAAAGGTTGTCGTCATCAAGAATGACTGTCAAATCTAATGCTTGGACATCTTTTAAAAATAAATAAAAAGCAGAAATTTAGAAGTACAAACCTCATCTGAAATCACAATACATTGAGACCAACAGCGTATCAGATACTGCAAAACCTAAGAGTACAGCAGCAGAAGCAACATAAAACTGAACAAAACAGAAGAATGCATTATGTAACCAGAGTCCCTGAAGCAAGGAGAAGGAAACAGAAAAGAATCTGAGTACTATAAATAACTGCAAAGGTTTTTCTAACTTGATAGAAACTACAAATCACAAATTCCAAGCACAACACAAGAAAAGAATAACATATATAGACCAGTAAAGCTAAAATATCGACAAATTAGAATTCTATAACCGGGGGTGGGTGCAAGCATGGTGATACCTGTATCTCAGAGGTGGAAGAAGCAGGATGACATTGAGGTCCAAGGGAGCCTGGGCTGTGTAGTAAGGCCCTATCTAAACAAACAGAACAGCCAAGCACTGTTGCTGCTTGCCAGTAGTCCCAGATACCTTGAGAGACTGAAGTAGGGGACAACTTGAGCCTGGGTTCTGGGACAGGCTGGGCAACAAAGCAAGATATTATCTCTCCCTACACACACACACACACACACACACACACGAACCCCCTTCTTAGTACACTCCAACTCTGCTCCATTCTTAATTGTATTGAAATTCTTTTTCTAAGACAAAAATAAAAAAATTAAAAAAAATCTCAGCTTCATAGATCACCTAAAAGAACTCAGGTTGCTGCCGGCAGAAGCATGGAGCTATTTTCTAGCTCCTACCCCACTGCTGCTGACAAAACAATTAATAATTAGTTAAAAAATTTTTAGATGCATAGCAAAAAAAGTACTGAAGGAAACAGCTAGGACAAAAAAGAACCGGCACCAGATAGAGAGCTCAATGAACTAAATGACAAGCAAAAGAAATGCTGCACAGGAAGTATTTTTTTTAATCTTCTTTACTTTAATACTGATTAAATATAATAAGCTAGGCACAGTGGGGCATGCAACCCCAACGCTTGGAAGACAGTGGCAAGATTATCAGACCTTCACGGTCATTCTTAGCTACCTAGATTGTCTGAGGCAGCCCAGGACAAAGAATGAAAGGTACGGTAGGTTTGAGGGGAAAGGGGGACTGGGAAAATTAAGGGGACATGGGGAAAAGAGACCCCAGTCCAGAGTCTGATTCAAGTTTCTCACCAGAACCAATAAATTTCAGCACCATTAATGACCTGTGAGGCTGTTTGCATAGAAATAATATTCCTTTATATAGAGCTATTTTCAAATATAAACACTAAAATAGCAATGAACCTTCCCCACCCCACCCTCTGTGTAGCCCTGGCTGTCCTGGAACTCACTCTGTAGACCAGACTGGCCTTAACCTCAGACATCTGCCTGCCTCTGCCTCCTGAGTGCTGGGATTAAAGGTGTGCCAATTCAATGCACACTCAATGCAATGAGCTATTTTTAAAAGCTGAGCATCCGTGACTGCTGAGTATGGCCCAACTCTTTTCACAGATGTAAACTTGAAATTGTCTAGAAATCTCACAAACAAGTCTGTAAACTTTAGTTTATAATAGAAACACCTTCATTTCCTATATGATCTTTGTGACCTAGGATTTCACCTTATTAACTGGAATCTTATTCATCACCGGAGCTCTTCTATGATCTCACTCAGGTTCCTTAGCAACCCCTGGGACAACTTTAGAAGCCACCAGAGTGCAAAATACAGCTAATGTAAGCTTACAGGAGACTCTTTAGAAGCTCTTGAATATGTTCCCTACTTTTCCTGAGTGTATCTCCCTCTCCCTAATGTGTATGCTTGAATCTAATTAAAAAACATCTTCCTAACAGGGGTGTGGTGGTGCTCACCTAAAATCCCAGCACTCAGGGAGGCAAAGGCAAGAGGGTATCTGTGAGTTCAAGGCCAGCCTGGTCTACAAAAGAATTCAGGACAGCCAAGGCTACACAGAGAAACCCTGGTTCAAAAAAATTAAAACAAAAATAGAAGAAAACCCCCTTCTTAATACACTGGAATATACTCTGTGCCATTCTGAATTATACTGAATTTCTTTTTCTAAGACAAAAAAATAAATAATAAATTAAAAAAAATAAATAAATAAACAGATATTCTCCACTTCACCTGAATATAGGTCACTGAAAAGAACTCAGGCAGAAGCATGGAACTGTTTTTTAGCCCCTGCCCCCCTGCAGCTGACAAAACAACACAGAACATGTGCCTTATACTCTAAATCAACTTGGTTTGACACACACAGAACACTCTATACTCAGCAAGACCAAAATATATTCTTTTCAAGTCTACAGAAAATACTGACAAAAAGAAATACTCTGGGCCATGAAATGAGTCTTAATAAAAATAAAATGATTTGGGGCTAGAGAGATGGCTCAGTAGTTCAGAGCACTGGCTGCTCTTCCAAAGGTCCTGAATTCAATTCTCAGCACCCACCTGGTGGCTTCATGACCATCTACAATGGGATCTGATGTCCTCTTCTGTCATACATGCAGATAGAACACCCATATGTATAAATAAATAATCTTTTTAAAAAATGATTCAAGTCATATGAAATATGCTTTCTGATACAAATGAAACTAATCAGTAACGTGAAAAATCTCCTGAATCCTTGAAAACTATAAAATATTAAAAAACACTTGAAAATAAACCATAAAAATAATTAAAACACAAAATATTAAAATTTGTAATGCTTTATTTAAAGCATATTTGCATAAATAAGGAAAACCAGTTTAATGATACTACTTTCCACTTCAAGAAACACTTTTTAAAAACAATAGTAAATGAAAAGAGAAGAAAAAGCATAAAAATTATGGAAAAATTCAAAACTAGGAAAAATTGATGAAATTTTAAAAATAATCACATGCCCTCTAGAAAGCTTTTAAAAAGAACAAGTAGCCTCCACTTCTCTGAAGAAACAAGGAGGAAGGAATAGGGGTGCTGTGAGGGTAGGACTGGAAGGAGAGGAGGAAGGAGGCTTCAAATAGGCTGCAAAGTGACAGGGTTTCTCTGTGTAGCCTTGGCTGTCCTGGACTCACTTTATAGATGAGGATAGCCTCGAACACACAGAGATCTACCTGCCTCTGCCTCCCTGAGTGCTGGGATTATAGGTGTGCATCACCGTGTCCAGTTTAAATAAAAATTTAAAAGATGCAGAAATGTGGAACCTGTCATCTCAAAAAAATACAGAAATTTGATGCTAAAGAAATGAGGATATTATGAAAAACTTACTTCAATTCACTGACATCACTTGCAATTAATACACAAAATGGAAGGCCATGGACACAGCTCAGTTAGTAGAGCTTGTCTAACATGCAGGAAGTCCTGGGTTCCACACTAGTCTCACACAAACCAGGCATGGTGGCACATGATTCTAATCCCAGCTCTCAAAGGCGGAGGCCCAAGGATCAGGAGTTCTATGTTATTCTCAGCTCTAAGTTGAAGCCAGCTCTGGGTTTTAAGAAACCCTATCTCAATAAAGGAGAGAGAGCAGAGAGGGGAGGGATGAAGGGGAGAGAAGAGAAAAAAATATAAAAATTCTTTGAAAGATACAAACTACCAAAATTCATTCAAGAAGAAATGGCATGGTAGCAAACACCTTTAATCTCAGTGCTCTAGAAGCAAAGGCAAGCAGATCTGGAGTGCCAAGCAAGTCTACTGTACATAAAAAGCTCCAGACCAGCTACAGTTGCATTGAGAGCCTGTCTCAGTAAATACATATTAGATAGACAGACAGACAGATAATCTCTGACCCTCACACACAGATTCTGAGCACAGCGAAATAAATATAAAGCTACTGTGTAACTGCTCTTGCAACACTGAACTTAGAACACCTAGACACAGATAAGTTAATTCAAAAAATGAGCAAGAGTAAACAGGGGCCTCTAGACAGAGGCTTGAGATAAAGAAAACCTGGTGCTTGCAGTGCAGAGTTGGTTGTGACTGGCATGGGAAAGAAGAGAATGAGTGGTGGGAAGACAAGGGGATTCACAGAGAATGTTGAAGAAGCCAATAGGAAATCCAGGTAATTTGAGACCTTGTTACTCAACAAAGGGGGTTGGATATGTGTGTCAAAGTCAATAAAACACACTAACTGTTTAATCAGGAGCCAGAGTTCTTTATATCATCCGATTGGTTCTAAGCATTAGTACTGGAAGGGCTCTGAAGCAGACCTTTTAGAATGTTATAGCCATGGTCTAAAGGAGGGGTCAGCTTAGCTTAGTTAGTTAGCTTAGACTACAGCAGGAGAGATGAGAATGCAGAGAAATGAAAAACTGAAGGGTGGGCAACTTCTAACAAGGGAAGAAATTGAAGCTCATTAGTAAACAAAGTCCTTTTTAAATCCTCACAGTCCTTTTTAAAAATTATCATTACATTTTTATTTCTTTTGTGATTGTATGTATACTTAAACCATATTGCACATACGGAGATATTAGGACAATCTGTGAGCCAGGTGGTGGTGCACACCTTTCAACCCAGCACTTGGGAGGCAGAAGCAGGCAGATTTCTGTGAGTTTGAGGCGAAGGAAGGGAGGGAGGGAGGGAGGGAGGGAAAAGACAACTTGTGGAAGTCAGATCTCTTTTTCCACCATGTAGGCCCCCAGGTATTAAACTCAAGTTATCAGGCTTGGTGGCAAACATCTTCACCTACTGAGCCATCTCGCTGGCCTCAGTCCTTGGTTTCATATTCTTATCTTGGTTAAACAGACTGGTGACTTTTCTTGTTACGGGGACAGAATACCAAAGCAACTTAAGAAAAATCAGATACCTAATTTTTCATGATGAATACAGTCAGGATGCCAGGGAAACAAAGATGTATAAAATTACCTTTAGGCCATATGTGTACAGTATATATAAAACATAAATCAAATTTGTGTTCATACTTCACTTCAGAGTGCTCATTTCCTATATGGAAGAATTTCAAAAAGCTTAAAGCACTAAAATCTGAAACACTTCTGACTCCAAATATATGGAATTATTTAACCCACACAGAATGGCCAATAAACACAAGAAGAGAGAGGGTTCATTATCATCACTCTTTAAGGGACATAAATTAAAATAAAAATGACGTACCTCTAATATACCTCCTAAAATGACTAAAGGCAAATAGACCAACAAGCTGAAGGCACAGACAGAACAGGTGGCCTACACATAGTTAAGTAGTAGGGAGGGATAAGGCAGGAGCATTCTAGCTACTCTAGAGAACAATGTTCAGCATCTTACAAGTGCAACACATATACTACATGATTCAGCAATTCTTTTCATCATATCACTAGTATTGGCCCATAAGAAAAGAAAACCTAAGTCTACAATACATACAACAATGTTTATAGATATTTTAACAGCCGAAAGGTAGAAATAACTTATATGTTCATCAACAACTGAATGGATAAGAAGTTTTGGTATTCACTGAAAGCTTTCTAAAAATAAAAATAAAAAATAAATTACTGATACACTCAAGAACAGGGAAGATGGCTTGTTTCCACAGGCCTGGGTTCTGTCTCCAGCACGCGCGCACACATGCTCATACAGACCCTCACAAACGAGGATGGCTGAGATGACAACAGTAAGATCACAGAGACTTGCTGCTCACTAGCTTAGAGAGAAACAGTGCTCTACATCCAGAGAGCTTGTGCTCAGGGAGGAAGGCAGAGAGCTAGCTAGGAGGAAGTTTCCTTTCAGCCTCTACACACATGAATGGGTATGCATAGCTGCATTTACATGTGTACACAAACGTATATACAAAAAGCTCAAGATCATTATAGGCTCTACAGAATTCACAGACAGTCTGGGCTTCATAAAGCACTGTCTCAAGAAACAGCTCGGCAGTGCTGGAGCACACCTTTAATCCCAGCACTTGGGAGGCAGAAGCATATTGATCTCTGAGTTCGAGACCATCCTGGTCTACAGAGCGAGTTCCAGGACAGCCAGGGTTATGCAGAGAGACCCTGGGGGTGGAAAAGAACTATAAACTGGCCCACAATAGACGCAGGCATTGATGTAGACCCCAGCTTCCATGCCCAAGGGCACTAGATGTGCTCTCCTCCACACATACTCACAGACATACATCACTGCTCACAGCCACAATCTGTCCACACCGTAATAAAAACGAGGGCAGGATGGTGGTGCACGCCTTTAACCCCAGCACTTGGGAGGCAGAGGCAGAGGCAGGGAGACTTCTATTGAGTTCCAGGCCAGGGTGGTCTACAGAGCAAACTCCAGGACAGCCAGGGCTACACAGAGAAACCCTGTCTGGAAAAAAAAAATTAAGGGCTGGTAAAATGGCTCAATGAGTAGAGGTGCTTGCAGCCAATCATGACAACCTGAGTTCCATCCTGAAACCCAGATGGTGGGAGAAAAGAACCAGTTCACATCATGCACACATACACACTGCACAAGTCATACAGACACACACACACACGCAAATATTTTAAAATGTTTACAGTAATGAAAACTGAGAGAGTAACTTAAACACTAAAGAGAAATGGCTATAAGTCAGAAAATTAACACTTGAGATGAATTCTGAAGATATAAATTCCTCTAAGTAAACAACACAGAAAGGACTCCAAGACCACTGTTGACAGATTAACGATAGAGAACAATTTGTCTGCATAGAAATAACATTTACATGGAATGAGTATACACTTGTAAGTTTGTACACATGGATGCAAATGCTATGCAAAGGTTTGCAAAGACACATGAAATTGAATGAACTAGAGAACAAGAATGGGGAAGAGCTGTTATTAGGAGGCTTGAACAAACTTTCACAAAACAATGTATTTCTGTCTGGTTGCTTGGGTGTCAGGAATTTTTGAATTCTGAAAATGTAGCCAGATTGGCCTTAAACTCTTGATCCTCCTGTCTTTGAATCCATAGTTCTGGGTATCACAAATGTGAACTCTTGCACCTAACCTTGTATTTTTATGTTGTTTGTGTGAGTATAAATTCATGTTTAAAAATTTAATCTGCCAAGTTTAGATGGACTGGAAACTGTTGTGTGAGGGCTTTTTCTCATTAAGAAGTAAATATATTTGTGGCTAGGATCTGAGGTCCCTCAAAAAACAACCTGAAAAGCCCTTGCCCCCTTCAGTCTAGAATACCATGAATTTGCAATTAACATCAATGCCTTTTTAAAAAACACTCTCTCCATATTGCCTTCCAAATTTTCTTACGTACCTCTCAGTCCAAGAAACTCTCAATTCTATTATTCTTTTTAAATTTTTCATAGAAATCATAACTACTTAAATTTACTTATTGATTGATTGATTATGCTTCCCAATAGGGAATGTCTAGACAATTTTGAACTCGTGAAATTAAATTGAGCCATTTAGAGTGTTCTTACATCAAAGACATTTTATTTACTTACCTTAGTTGGAAAAGGAAATTTGGAAGGTTCTGTTTTGCATGGTGTATGAATAGCCGTTAGAGGGGGAGGCCATGAATGCGTCATCTCCTGAAATGTAATTATTACAGTTTGTTTTCAACCAGGACAAGGTTACAAATCTACACAGCTAAAAACCAGATTTTACTTAGAAATACTGGTTTTATGATCAATCCTCCAAAACTAGGCATAGTGAGCATAGTGGATACTAATAAGGCACAACTGTATGCAGGCAAGAGGGCTGTCAATGGGGCAGGAAATACCAAATTCTGACTTTAAAGATCATATAGGTAGAATGATAAAATCTGTGGACAGTTATAGAAATAGGCCTGTAATGAAAAACAAAGTCTAAGGGGTTTGTTTGCTTGTTTTCTGAAACAGGGTCCTGGCTCCCTTGTTATGCAGTAAGCCTTTGTGCTGATCGCCCTGCCTCTGCCTCCCAAGTGCTAGACTAGAGACATGAGCCACCACGCCTAACAAGTGCACAGCATGCAATGCTGCTAAAACAGATCTTGCTGTGGGAATGGACGGGAGTAAGGAAAACAGTTAACATTAATCTTCAGCATTAAAGATCAGAAACTATGTTTGGCTTGTCAATCATTTCTTCAAATCATGAGATAGCTATTACCACTCTAACTTATGTAAGATGAAAGTGAAGCACAAAGTCAACATTATTTATTCAAGGTTGCATGCTTAGTAAATAATGGACACAGAATTTCACTGTAGAAAGTCAGATTACAGAGTCCACATGCTCACTGAAAATTTTGCTCATGTGAAGAAATCAGAAAAGAGATTTCAAAAGCATATTATGAAGAAAACAGGTAAGACCGTGGGTCTGATTTCATGTAATGTCTTCCATCTAATTGTGTTTTATATAAATAGCTGGGCATGGTGGCATATGCCTCTAATTCAGCTCTTGAGAGAAAGAGTTCAAGGCAGCCTGGGATTGACACCCTGTCTAAAAGGGGAAGAGGCCCAAATGAATTTGAATAATAATGTGTATGTCCAAGTGACCAAGGAAGAGAGATATCAATTAGAATAAGGGATATTTTATTTCCTGCATTTTGTTCAAACTTAGCTATTAGGGGAATTAAAGGTGACTTATAATACTTAGAAAGTTATATTGTGGCTACAACTACAGCTATATAAAGACACATTAAAATTATATAAAGATTCCAAGGACTCATAGAAAATGTTAATAACACTGGTATTCAACAATACAATACCGATTAAATAAATTAGCAGACATCCATACAATGGAACACCAGACAGACATTAAAATGAGAAATATGATATGAAATGATGTCCACTGCATATCACTGTCAAACACAAATAAGTCACAGCCTATGCCCTAGCAAACATTATATATGAGAAGTCAAGCCTCTGGAAGGATGTTTAACAGTGGCTACCTTTGGGCACCAGAATGACAGAAAAGGAAGGGAAAGGACAGTTGGAAGGGCAGTTGGTAGTATCTACTAGAACCTCTTAATTCAGCCACTTGTAGGAGCAGAGAAGGTGGACACAAAGTCCACCCCTAGCTGAAGAGCTTGGAGAGAGTCAGTTTTCTTTTAAATGTGTAGCCCTTGGTAGGTCTGCCAAACTCCAGTGGATGGCCACATATCCAAGAGTATATATGCAGCACAAACTGGACTTGCTGAGGAAAAGAAGGAGGACATGAAGCCGCGTAGGTAGAGAAGAGTAGTAGAGCTGCAAGAAGGTGAGAGTGAGCATGATCAAAATACATGATATCAAACTATCAAAGAACTAATAAAAATGAGGAGAAACAAACAACAGCAACAACAAAAAAGCACTCGCCACTTGCATGTAGTTATTCTCTGTCCTCTTACAAGACTCATAATATCTCCTATAACCAGCTCTAGAACGTCAGACATGATATGATACTATAACTCACATCATTGCCTCATCGCCAGCACTTGACACATAACGAAGCAAACAACTGACAAGAGTATTTTTTCAAAAAACATTTTTTTAGGCAGAGTTTTTCCTTATTTTCATAAGAGTTCCTAAAAACCGTGTGATTGCCAAGCTGAATGGAAACAAAAACCTATGAAATAAACATGGTAACTTCTGCACCTCAGTTTTTTAGTACTGGTATTTTGCAAATCAAATACCAAAATACATTCAACTGCTATTTTTTTTTTTCAACAATCAGCTTGGCTGGGAACTCAAGGCCACATGCCAAGATCATACACAGAAAATGTAGGCTTATATGTTTAGTGAGAACAGAGAGACAAAGAAAGTCTTCCAGGCACTAAAGTTCCACATATTGCTACAATTTCAGGGGAAAAGGTGCATGTTCCCTTAGAACACACACAGACATACACGCATACAAACACACGCACACATACACACACACACAAAACAAACAACCAGCGAAATAAACACAAAAGCAACCAACTATAACAAAATATATACATGAGTATTTCTTATGCACAAGCCTGTGTGTGTGTGTGTGTGCGTGTGTGTGTGCGTGTGTGTGTGCGCGTGTGTGTGTGTGTGTGTGTGTGTGTATGTGTGTGTGTGTCTCAAAAAAAAGTGAATGCTTGGGACTGAAGATATGGCTCAGTGGTTAAGAGCACTGGATTCGATTCCCAGCACCTACCTATACAGCAACTAACAACTGTCTGTAACTCCAACTCCAATGGATCTGACAGCCCCTTCCAACCTCTTTGGGCAATGCACATACAGAGTGCACAGACATACATGCAGGCAGGACACTCATTAAATAAATGAGTTGAGAGAGAGGGAAGGAGAGAGGGATTGCTTTTTGAGATTGAAAGTGAAGTGTTTTCACTGTGGGCTGACACAGGAAGAAGAAAGTTTTCCCTGGGATTCTACAGAAGACAACTATGTATGTACTACTACAGAGAGAGTAGAGAATGTTAAGGAAGTGATAAAAAACAAAACAACAACAACAGAAAAAAAAAAACAGTGTGGAATTACAAGCCTCTAATGCCAGTGCTTGGAAGGTGAGGCAGGAGGACAAGGTTCTAAGCCAGCCTCCACTATAAGAAGCCCCAAAAAGAAAAGAAAGAAAAAAAAAGTATAGCTTAGGAAAACTAGTTTGGCAAAAAGTGGTCAGCGCCCTCAGCAGGAGAGGTGAGGAATGGCTTTGGGGTGTCTGGGATGTTAAATTCTTCCTCTGAACAGCTGTTTTAGCCATCTCAGTCTATCGTAGAGAGGCACTGAATACTTACAGCAAAAAAGTCAAGTTATGAAGGCCAGGGTCTAAAGGAAAGACATGAAGCAATATGAAAAGATAACTGAGAGATTTTGCAGGCAAAACCAAAAATAGTTAAGACTGTCCTAAAGGTCATCACTGCCACCACCACCGTGTGAGCTGAGCAGTGGTGGCACACACCTTTAATCCCAGCAGAGGCAGGAGGGGTCTCTGTGAGTTCTAGGTTCACCTGGTCTACAGAGCGAGTTCCAGGACAGCCAAAGCCACACACATTTTCTCTTGAAAAACAACAAAACAAGCAAACAGAAAGAGATTTAAAAAACAGAACAACAAAATAAAAAAATCACTACCATGAGGGTGTGTGGACACGTGGCCGTGGCACACACGCAACGTCAAAGGGTGCTTCCGGAGGTCAGAACACAACTTTTGGGGGTCAGTTCACTCTTTCCACCGTGGGTTCTAGAGGACTGAATTCAGGTCATCAGGTTGGTATGACAAGGACTTATTCCTGTTGAGCCATCTCATTGGCCCAAGTGAGAATTTTTAGAATTACTGAAGTATGAGTTGGCAGAAATAGAAAGAATGAAGATTTTCAAAGAAATTTTAAGCCTAAGCCTAGTTTTGTAGTTAAATGTGTGGAAGAAATTAGAGATAATGAGGACTCTACATTTATAAGCGTGGGCAAATGGATTAAGAAGTAAGAACCAAGAGGCACAAACCTATAGGAAACCACTGAGGAGAGAAAGACTAATAGCTAGTTATCTGATAAAACTAAGGATGAGTGGAGATGATGAGTTAACAAGATGAGTAAGAGTGTAAAAAGAAAAAGAAAAGGCTAGAAAAGATAAGAAAAGCCGTAACACTACCAAAAGAGGTGGGAAAGGGAGACAAGAAATCGAACACTGAAGCGCAGTAACAAGGAAGGAACAAAGTTTCTCACAGGAAAAAAAATGTGTAACTCTCAAACAGCAGAGAGTAATAATAATAACAACAACAACAACAACATGAGTTTTTATATGCATTATACCCCAGGCAGAAGACAAGAGAAGGACATTAGAAAAACAGGTTCAGCAAAATGGTAAAGGGAGATTATAGCAGCTAAAAGAAAGAACAGGAGATTAAATGGTACAAACAGGTTATAGGAAACAGGCCAACACAGGGAGTCTCAGAGGAATATGCCACAAAATCCAAGTATAGACAATAATTCAGTAGCTTCCAAAAAAAAAGAAAGAAAAAGTCATGTGTGACTGGAATTTTTATCTTAGGAGCAAAAAGCAGTCATTGTCACTCACTAATTCCTCTTCCCTTCTTTCCAACCGAGGATGCACTTTTGGGGGGGAACACTGAGGGCAGTTTGAGACAGGGTTTCTCTGAGTAGCCTTGGCTGTCCTGGACTCACTTTGTAGACCAGGCTGGCCTCAAACTCACAGAGATCCACCTGCCTCTGACTCCCTGAGGGCTGGGATTAAAGGTGTGTGCCACCACTCCTGGCTCATGGCAGATTTTTATTAAGTGGATCTAATAAATGTTGCAGATCAATACTCAGAGGACAGCTTTAACTAAAGTAAGGTACCTGACCAGGATGTACAGTTGAGTTACAAGCCAAACTACTGTCAATAATGACTTGGTAACTACTGAGAATTTTTAGCCTTTAAAATATTAGCTGATAAACCTAAAGAAAATGCAGTTATAATTTGTTTCTTCCTCTTTTCAAGGCAAAAACTAGAACTTATTTTACTGACAAACAGTAAACAAAGCATGTGACTAGAACATGAGAGGAGTCAGTTATTTATTGACATGACACAATCAAGTCATATAAGCAATCTGTGTTAAGAATTAAGAATATAAAACAAAGTTGATAAAACAGGCATAATTACAGACCAAAATGATAAAAAAAAACTTACTTTAAGTATTTCATCCACACAGCTTACATCACCAGAAACTGACGCCTTAAGAAAAAGAAACAGACATTAGATTTCAAGTAATTGTTGTTAAGACTTTTAGTATTTACTAAATATATTAGAAATTACATAAAATTTGAGGAATTATTTATGATCCCGTAAGTTAGAACACTAGCTAGAACTTTTGAAATAGCTTCTCTATACAAAACTTTTTAAGATTTACTCATTTTTATTTTATGTACATAGGTGCTTTGCATGTATGTAGGTCTTTGCACCACATGAGTCCCTAGTACCTGTGGAAGCCAGAAGAGGGAATCTGATCCCCTGAAACCAGAGTTAGAGACAGCTGTGAGCCAGCCTATGAGTGCTGGGAATTGAACCTAAACCCTTCAGAAGAACAGCCAGAACTTTTGGCCCTTGAACTATCTTTCCAATACCTAATTTTGTTTGTTTGGTTGGTTGGTTGGGTTTTTGAGACAGGATTTCTCTGTGTACCCCTGGCTGTCCTAGACTTGCTTTGTAGACCAGTGATTCTCCTGCCTCTAACTCCCTGAGCGCTGAGATTAAAGGTATGTACCATCATATGTGGCTTGATGTAAAATTTTTGTTGTTGTTAAAGATTTATTTACTTATTATTTATTTATACCGCATTCTGCCTGCATGTGTGCTTGTGCACCAGAATTGGGCACCAGATCTCACTATAGATGGTTGTGAGCCACCATGTGGGTGCTGGGAATCAAACTCAGGACCTTTGGAAGAACAGCCAGTGCTCTTAACCATCTCTGAGCCATCTCTCCAGCCCCTTGATGTAATTTTTTTAGATAATCAGATTACTTAAAAATTTCAAAAGTTATTCATGTACAAAATATAACATGACCTGAAGACATAATTCCACATAAAATAACGTTTGTAAAATAATTTATGGAAGATTAGTAATTGGAGCCACAATATATATTTTTATATATCATTTAATAAACTGTAGAAGGGAAATTGATAATTTTAAGGCATAAATAAAAACTAAACTCAAATCTAGTTACAAGGATGATGTGTTTGAAGAAAACAAATCACCACTTCTCTGAGTGTGGGAAAGCAACTCAGGTCCTCTGTAAGAGCAGCAAGTGCGCTTAACCACTGAGCAATCTCTTCAGGCCCCAAGATTCTTTTTTTATTTAATTCTATTATTGTATGTCTGTAACGTGTATGTATGTGTATGCAAGGGTCTGCCATGTGGGGGAGCGGTCAGAGAACAACTCTTGGGAGGTGGCTGTCTCCTTCCACTATAGGATCTAGGAACTGAACAAGTCATCAGATTTATACTTTATCCAAGAGCCCTAAATGTTCTGAAACATTTTCTGTAACTCTGATTCCTTCTTCTGCCATTCTGAACTCTGAGTTATGCCTGTTGTCTTCTTAACTTTTTTGTGTGTTTTATAAAGTGTAACAAAAGATAAACCTTGAAGGGCTGGGGAAATGTCTCAGTGGTTAAGAGTACTGGCTGTCCTTCCAGAGGATCCAGGTTTGATTTCAAGCACTCACATGGCAGCTCACACATTCTGTAACTCTAGTTCCAGGGATCTGAGGCCCTTCTCTGTCCTCTGTAGACAACCAGGATACACAAGATGCATAGATATACATGCAGGTGAGACACTCATGCACATAAAATAATAAAATAAAATTATTCTGGCCTGTGTAACAATGTTTCATTGTAACCTGTTATTCTGACAATTTAGTATATGTTAGCAAAGAAGATAAAATTTCAGCTTAGTTCTTTGGTTATTTTGAATGTCAGCTTTTGGACACCATTACAGCAGCTGTCTCACCTCTTTAGCTGTAAGCAAAGGAAAGCAGCATCAGAACTACAATAATATCATTTCCAAAGACTGAAAAGTCCCAACATTCATCACGTAAACCATGACTTACATTTATCTGAAATGCTTTAAGAATAAAGGTAATCTTATTTTTAAGTAAAAAGAAACAAGCTATACCATCCCAGAAAACCAAAAGGAAGCTGGGTGGTAGGAAGTGGGGGGGTGACATACACCTTTAAACCTGGGACTCAGGAGGCAGAGACAGGTGGATCTCTGTGAATTCAAGGCCAGCCTGGTGTACAAAGTGAGTCCAGGACATCTAGGGATACACAGAGAAACCCTGCCTCAAAAAACCATAAATAAATAAATAAACAGGTAAATAAATAAATAAATAAATAGGTAGATAAATAGGTAGATAAATAGATAAATGAATAAATAAATGCAAAACCAAAAGGAGGAAGTGTAAGCTATTGATAAATCTTACTTTTAGTCTATATTAAAATGAAAAACTATGAATGATATTTTTCCTCTATTATCCGAAAGGGAAGTACATAGCTCTACGGATCCTCTTGGGGGTCAACTCCAAAGTTGTTCTTTAAGCCTTTTCCTCTTAAACTTTTTTAATTTTTGTATTTCTCATTCTTAAGGCAAAAAGACAGTTCTAATTCACTAAAATTTCTACAAATTACTGTATCCAGACAAAATGCTACACACTCTGAGTGTGAGACTTACATCCAAAGGTCGGGAAGGTATTTTCAGCTTGGTGAGATGTGCTTTGCTGCTGGGCTTCAGCTCAGTCATGTTGTTACCATGAGACTGGCTGCTGTAGTGCTCGGAGGACAGCTTTGGTTCCACAGACTCCTGTCCATCCATGGGCCGTACATAGGCAGTGGGTTTCTGTAACATTGAACTAGATTTTGACATCAAAGAAGGTGGAAAAGACTGACTTGAATGCTGCCCACTTGAAAAAGGTACACGGGAAGGAGAATCCCAATTGGCATCAGGGTCCCGAGGTGATTTGGAGCGCTGATGTTCCTTGCTATGGTGATCATTCCCATGAGATCTGGAATGACTGGAACTTAGGGAAGAAACAGCCTGGGGTTTTCCAGGGCTTGAGGATCGTGACTTGGAGTGCTCTGACCCATGCTGGCCTTTTTTCCGGCTACTGCTGTATGAGTCACGGTCATGCCTTTGGCCACTACTACTAGTGCCACTACCACCTGAACTGGTCCGCTGGCTACTGTGTCCACTCTGCAAGCCAGAAGATCGTTTCTGAGACTGAGAAGTGCTGGGTGCAGGTCCTACAGGAGTCCATTTGCTACTCTGATGAGAGCCTCCATGTCTCTGTTCAAAAAAATTTGGGTTTGCTTTGTCGTCTGTTGTCGCTGGTGCCGCAGGCTTGGGAATTGCAACAAGCTTTGGTATAGATCTGTCTCCTATGTAATCCTTCATCTCATCGTAGTTTCCAAGCATACTCTGAATACGACTTGATAGCTTATCTTCTTTGCTGGTCTACAGAAAAGAAGGAAAAAATAAGGAAAGTATACTGTCAGTATAATGTGAAACAAAATACTCTAAGCTCGCTCTAACCCTCAGACAGAGGAGGTGTTGTCAAGGCAGGTCTCACTTTTTATACTGAAGTTAACACCTACAAATAAACACACACACACACACACACACACACACACACACACCAACAAAAGACTAGAACCTCTCACATGCTAGGTAAGCACTCTACCACTGACTCTATCGCACACTCTCAGTCCACACTTATAGTTTCCATAGTGAAAAGTATTTGGAAAAAAAAAAAAACTAACAAAGAAAATATATGAAAATAACTGCTAAAATACAAAAGAAAGTCTATAGATTATATTAAAAAGAAACCGTAACTAAATAACCAGGGCTGGGATATAGCTCAGGCAGTAGAATGCTTGCATGGTATGCATGGAGCCCTGACTTCAATCCCTAGCAACACAGTAGTCTCACTTGATAGCATATTCCCAGCAGTATGAAGGATCACAAGTTCAAGGTCATCCTTGGCCACATAATGAGTTTTAGGCCTGGAAAACAGGAGATGTCATCATAAAAAAGAAAAACAAAAACAAAAACAAAAAACAAACTAATGAACAAAAACCCAACTGAAATACCACTATTTATTTTGAGATTGGAAAACATTAATAACTTTAGATTGTTTGAAAATCTGTGATCTTATTAAGGAATTGAGATAAATCTGCAGCTATTCACCAAAAACAAGTCCAATGTTTATAGTTATGGAATGAATAGTAGTATGATTCACAGATTCTGAAGAAAACTCTCTTGATTTATTTCAAATATGTTTTTAGCTGGGTAGTGGTGACACATGCCTTTAATTAAAACAGAGGCAGAGACAAGAGGATCTCTAAATTCAAGATCAGCCTGGTCTCCAGAGTGTATTCCAGGATGCCACAGCTGCACAGAGAAGCCCTGTCTTAAAAAACCAAAACAAACAAACAGAAAAAAGCTTTTAACCTCTGATTTAATCCATTATCCAAAATTACTAAAGGCTCTCTGTTACACTCAAGTAAATGATGTCAATGTGACATCATTTTTCAAATTGGAATATCCTTAAGAGCTCTAGATACATCATTTTATATAGTACATAAAGGGTTTATATACACCAAACAAAAGGGTATATTGTTATAGCCAATGTTTTTTCCTTTCAGAATTTATGTGCACTACCTATGTGCAAAAGTCATGGAGGGGTCATAAGAGGGAGTCAGATCCCTTAAAACCAGTGTTACTAATAGCTCTGAGCCATTATGCAGGTGTTAGAAAACTACCCAGGGGAGCAGTAAGTGTTCTTAACCCGTGAACCATCTCTCCAGGCCAACTGTCAATATTTCATCAGAAAAATAAAATCGAACAGGGCTGTGATGGCTTACATCTTAAGTACATCCCAGCACTTGGGAGGCAGGGACAGAAATATGGATCTCTGAGTTCAAAGCCAGCCCGACCTACAAAGTGTGTTCCAGGACAGCCAAAGTACAAAGAGAAACCCTGTCTTAAAAAAATGAAAGAAAAAGAAGAGAAGAGAAGAGAAGAGAAGAGAAGAGAAGAGAAGAGAAGAGAAGAGAAGAGAAAGAAAGAAAGAAAGGGAGAAAAAGGAGGGAGGAAGAGAAGGGAAGGAGAGAAGGAAGGAGGGTAGGAAGAAGAAAGGTAAAATAAAATATACTCTCTTGCTCTCTTACTATAAACCAGCAATGGCCATTACTGTCATAATGTATAATAAACACTAAAGCTATTATGCATAGCATAACCCTAAAGTTTTAACAACTGTTGAAATGAAACCCAAAGGTAAATGAAATGCTAGAAAGACATGTCACCACTAAACCTACATCAGGGTCATGAGAATTATTACTACTTAGTTTTTTTTGTTTTTTTTTTTTTTTGTAATCTCAAATTAGGGACAATGATAATAATTAAAAATAGCAACTGGGTATGGAGAAATGATTCAGTGACTGAGGGTACTTGGTTGCTCTTTCGATGGACCAGAATTCGATGCCCAGCGCCCCACGGCAGTTTGCAGCTGTCTGTAAACCCAGCCCCAGGGAGAAGCTGATGCCTTCTCCTGGATTCTCAGCACCGCACACACGTAGTGCACAGGAAGTATAAACACTCACACATAAAATAAAATAAAGAAAAAAAATTAAACATTAACATAACAATTGATCAGGCTGGATGCAGTGGCATATGTCTATAATCCCATTACCCAGAAAGGCAGAGGCAGGAGGATCTCTGTGAGTTTGAAGCCAGCCTGGTCTACAAAGTGAGTCCAGGACAGCCAAGGCTACACAGAGAAAACCTGACTAAAAAAAACAAGCAATTGATCCAACATATTTTTCTTAATTTTAAAAAAAGATTTATTCTACATAGTGAATTCCAGGATAGCCAGGGCTATATAAAGAGATCCTATCTAAAAATAAATAAATAAATAAATAAATAAATAAATAAATAAATAAATAAATAAATAAATGCAAGGAAACACTAAGTAAATAAAAATGGAACAAATGAAATGCTCTTAACTGCTGAGCCATCTCTTCAGTCCCTTTTCAGTTTATTTAATGCCTCCAACAACATGCTCCAATGTAACTGATAATAAGTAAATACATTAGAAGAAATATCAGAGAATTTAATCTATGGTAACAGAGATGAACTACGTAAGAATCATTCTAACATACTGTCAATGAAACTTACTAAATAAGCAAAGACAAGAAATAGGGAGAAACAGCACCTGTGAAAGTCCTCTTTGATATTATAACCAATGAATACAGAATCCCTAATAAACAGCAGATAATGCAAATTCACTGTTTTTGAGTCAGGATTTCTCTATGTAGCCCTGCCTTGCCTGGAACTCAAGAGATCCGGCTTGCCTCCACCTCATAGAATGCTTCCATTAAAGGCATGCATTGGGCTGAACAGATAGCTCAGTGGTTAAGAGCATGTTCTGCTCTTCCAAAAGACCTGAGTTTGGTTCCCAGAACCCATGGCTCAAAAGTCGTCTAAACCTCCATCTGCAGGGCACCTGTCATCTTCTAGCCTCTGCAGGGACCTGAGAACATACATGCAAGTTACACTTACACACTTACACTTACACACACACACACACACACACTTTTTTTTTAAACCTAAAAGCACAAATGTCCTGTAAGTAGGGTGAAAAAGCATTCAAAGAAGATAACTTACAACTTTGTATGGCTCAGCAAAGAGAGGAGAGCTAGGTGGGAAGGCGTCTTCGCCCTGCTGAACTTCCTGATTCCGCCTCTCCCGTTCTTTCATGCGCAGCACATTCCGGTCTTCACGGTTCATGTTGCTATGAAGAGAAGCACAATTTTTATATCACAAATAAAAATGTAACATTTTGTAGTGACTGTCAATTTAACACTCCAAACTTCTGTCGACTTCTAAGCAGTTAACAGGCATTTCTGCTGAGGTGGGATCCTAGCACTGGTTTTAGCGACTGACGGCATTACCATCTTCCACAGTCACTCCAGAAGGAAACATTAGGTAGAATATAGGAGAAACCACTACTCCATCCAAACAGCCTCATTTCTTTTTTCAGTGCTGGGAACTGAACCCAGAGGCTCACATATTCTAGGCAAGCATTCTTCCAACTTCTCTGCCCCAAACGTGACAATGTTTCAAATACTCTGCTACCTGAAAGTGAGCTAAAAGGAAGCTGAGTACATTCAGAGAGAAAGGATTTCCTACTTGAACCGGTTTTTCAGTATTTCCTCTTCACGATGCTAACTGGCAATATCTTTGGTGGCATATAATCCACTCTGATCTTCCACCCAAAACCCGTGTCCAGCTCTTTTCTCTACTTTGCATCTACCTTATCTTGATTTCTTTTTGTCCCAAACACAGCTTCCTTGATGTCCATCCTACAGCAATGTGACCTCAGCTTTGCTGTTGTTCTAGAATCCCTAAATAATGATAGTTCTGCTCTAGATATAATAATACTTCAATTAATGCCTCAATAAATGGCAAACTGAGGCTTTCAGTGATAGATGTTAAAGTTAGCATGTGTTAGTAAGTGTAACTAAAAACTGTATTTGGAGTCCAAGAAAAAAGTATTTGGAGTCTAAGGGGAAAAAATGGAAATGTTATTTCTGTAATCATGCTAGAATAAACCAAGACAAATAGCTTATTTTTATCTAAACAGCAGAGATTTTTGTCTAAGTGGACAATAAATGAAAGAAACTGTGAAATGCTAAGTAAATAATAGCAGGGCCTCTGCTGCTCCTTTCCCTCAAGTAGAATACAAATTAAAGCTCTGTCATGATTTTGTTTCAAAAGAGGAAGAGAAAAGCAAAGACAGAGACACAAATACATAGAGACAGACCAAGCAAAGGGGGAAATCAGAGTGTATCTGTGTAACCTATTTTAAACCAAATAAAATAGAAATCAAGCTGGGCTGTGGCGGTTCAAGCCCTTAATCCCAGCACTTGGGAGGTAGAGTCAGGTGGATCTCTGAGTTGGAGGCCAACCTGGTCTACTGGACAACCAGGGCCACACAAAGAAACCCTGTCTCAAAAAGAAGAGGAGGAGGAGGAGAAAAAGAAAAAAGTGAACTCAGTCAGGAAAACACTTATCACTTAAGATAAGCAGTACATTCTTGAGACCAAAGAAGAGGCTGTGTTTAAGAGCACTTGTTCTTACAGAGCTCCAAGGTTCAGCTCCCAGAATACACACCATGTTTCACCAATGCCCTTAACTCCAGCTCAGGGAATCTGGCACCCTCTTTTGGCCTCCTCAGACACTAACTGTGTACACAGTGTACATGCATACACACAGGCAAAACATTCACAAACAATGATGGACAATGAGAGAGATTCTAAGTGTTTCACACTGTGTTCAAGTTGTTTCTTTTTAATGATTTTTTTCAGACTGGATATGAGATTGATTACTGAACATGATCTGGTACGGTATGGGAGAGCACTGTGGAAGCCCTTGGAAATGCAGAGCTTGCCACCTGTCCAAGCGGCCTTGAGTGGAGATATATTTGATGCCACAGCCATCAGGAATAAGCCATTCCTCAGTGACCATGTCTTCAAACTCATTTGCATTAAACTTGGTGAAGCCCTACTTCTTTGAGATGTGGATGTCCTGGTGGCCAGTGATCTTGAATTTGGCTCTATGCAGAGCTTCAATCACAGGTTCCTTATTTTGCAGCTTGGTGTGGATAGATAGGATAACCTAGACAATGTGAACCTGACCACTGTTCCCTGGGGCTTCCCAAAGGCACCATGCATACTTGTCCAGAGTCCGTCTGCGCCCCAGTACAGGACAACATCTTGTTAATTTGGATGACATGGAAAGGGTGGAGCCTCACTGAATATGAAAGCCGTCCTTGCCATAACTCTTTACTATGTATTTGTTGGCGCAAATACAGGCAACCTCCAGGGCTTTGGAAAAGAGTTGATCATATTCATCTGGCACCTTGGGGCCACACAGTAGAAATTCATCAACTTTTGCCTTCTTCCACCCCAAGTCAAAGATGCAGACCTTAGCATCAGGGACCTCTCAGCAGAAGGGAAACTTTGGGTACAGCATGTTCTTACAACATTGTTAACACTGGGCAGGGCAGCTGTCCATGATGACAGTAAGATCTTCAGGGGCTCACAGGAGAAAAAGAGACAAGCTGTTTCGTTTCTTGTTGTTTTGATTTGGTTTTTTTCCAGACAGGGTTTGTCTGTGTAGCCTTGGCTGTCCTGGACTCCCTTTGTAGACCAGGCTGGCCTCCAACTCCCAGAGATCTGCCTGCCTTTGGCCCCGAGTGCTGGGATTACAGGCGTGCGCCACTGCTGCCTGGCTAAGTTGTTTCTTTTTAAACACACGCTTTTCTACATTCATGTGCTGCTTGTGGTGTCTGTGTGCACACGTACCCTTGTGCGCCTGCACAGGCACACATGTGTACTATGACGTGTGGAGGTTAGAGGACAACTTATGGGAGTAAGTTCTCTCCTACTGTGTGGGTTGCAGAGATTAATCTTAAAGTGTCAAGTTTGGGAATAAGTACTTTCAGCCGCTGAGCCTCCTCCCCTGCCCTCAGATTATTTTTTACCTGTGTGTATAATATTCTAGTGTCTCTAGTACATAACCTACTGTAGTACCAAAAAATAGTGTTGTTTTCTCTAGCTTCCCTAGTACCTAGCACTCTGTAGAACCATACAAATTATTTTAATTTTCCTCTAATGAATACCCAAAGCATTTATACTTTTGTCAGAAGATAAAACCAAAAAAAAAAAAAAAAAAAAAAAAAAAAAACCTTTAACATATCTGGAAAAAACAAAAAATGTTCTTAGTTAACAACCAAGTTTCAACTGGGACTCTTAAATTAAGGTACTGGCAAAATACAAAGCTATTTAGAGTATAAGGGGTATGTTAACTACCGACTTCCTAAATTCAAATCCTGAAAGATTGAGGCTGGGGTAGAAATCATCAGTGGAGTGAATGCTCATGATAGATAACTTGGAGTTTCATCCTTATCACCAAAACCCCCTAAAAGGTCAGAAAATGTTTAAAAAAAAAAAAAGGACTTAATGTTACATATCAAACAGCATTAAAATAATTCAAGATATATTAAGAAAAAAACCTTTTAATTTTGTGGGTTTTGTTCGGTTGGTTTGTTTGTTTTTGTTTTTCCAGAAAGAGTTTCTCTAGGTAGCCCTGGCTGTCCTGGAACTTGCTCCAAGTAGACCTGGCTAGCTTCAAACTCAGAGATTTGCCTGCCTCTGCCTCCTGAATGCTGCGATTAAAAGTTTTATGTGTATGAGTGTTCTGCCTGCTAGCATATGTGTTAAATCCCCTGGACCTGACTTACAGACAGCTATGAGCTGCCATATCGATGCTACGAGTTGAACCCAGATCCTTTGGAAGGATCTGGGATCCTTTGGAAGCAGTGCTCTTAACCACTGAGCCAATTCTTCAGACCCCCTGTTTTTCTTTGTAAAGAAAGGATATTATCATCATAAAGGAGAATCCTTGGTTACTATCATTTGTCACCTCTTCCTCTGTCTTAAAGCCTAAAGCCTTTACTGATAGGCTTTAGGCTAATGAACCTGTAGTGAGAATTCTAGAAGTTTGGATTCTTTAAAACACACAGAAATACTGAAAGAATGTTTTCTCTTTAATCCCAAGTGTGGGGATATGCAGCTGCTTCACAGCAGTTGATTATGATTTGCCTCTTGCTCTATCAGAGGCATGGTTTTGCCAGCTGCAGATAGTTTCTGCAAGTTTAGAATTCTGTACCCAGCCAGAATTAAGAACTTTTCAAAGGGTAAATAAATGCTAGAATCCCAATAAGTGGGGTTGGTGGTTATTGGTCATTCAGAGGGGTTGTGGTTTATTAGTGGCTAAGCATAAACAAGAAGAAATTAAATTCAAGCATCTCTCCCCTCTGTCCTTTTTCCTCTCCTATCAGGTTCTAGGGAGTGGAACTGGGGGTGAGGGTGGAGGTAGGGAGGTGAGGATAAAGGGTGGGTAAAAGAACTCACAAAGTAGCAAAAGACCAGCTACATTAACTTCTGAAAGTAATTCAGGTTCCCAAACCCTTCTGCTTAAACTTAAAACTATCAGAAACAACTGTTACCTTATATCACTGAAATATATTAATGCTATTCAAGAAATAAAGAATGAGTATTGTGGCACACGCCTTTAATCCCAGCACTCAGGAGGCAGAGGCAGGTGGGTTTTTGTGAGTTCAAGGCCAGAGTGTGTCCAGGACAGCCAGGGCTCTGTTGCGCAGAGTAACCCTGTCTCGAAAAACCAACCAAAAAGGTCATGACAAGAACAAATATTATAATCTCCCACTAATTGCTATGTTGAATTAACACTATACAAGCCAACTGGAGCTAATGGTTACTTAACAATACTTCAACAAAAGAACACATACTTCTTGCATACACACAGACCATTTTCCAGTCCAGGACTACATGTCAGATGATAAAACAAGTCTCAATAAACCTTTAAAAAAAAAAAAAAAGTGTATTCTCTAACCATAGTGGAATGAAATTAGAAGTCTAGAAGCAAAGAAAATTTAAGAAAATCAGAGTATGTGGCAATTAATACATTCCCAAAGAATAGATGGGTTAAAACAAAAGTTCAAGGGAAATAAGGAATTCCTGTAAGCTAATGGGAACAAAAACAAAACATACCTTGTGAGACGCATTAAACATCAACATTATAAAACAAAAAAAGCTGGGGGCGGGAAAGTTGGTTCAGTGGTTAAGAGTAGTTAATACTTTTGCAGAGGAGCAGGGTTCAGTTCCCAGCACCCACATCTGGCAGCTTACAACCTCCTGTAAGTCCAGTTCCAGGGACTATGATGCCCTCTTCTGGCCTCTGCGGGCACTGCATACACATTGTGCACTCAACAATACACACACTCAGGTACACATGTACATACAGAAAATAAAATAAACACAACACACACACACAAAAAAAAAAAAAAAACAAAAACAACTGGGCATGCTGTAATTCAACTCAGGATTTTTTCCCCCTAAAAACACAAAACGAGGGCTGGAGAAATGGCTCAGTGGTTAAGAGCACTGTCTGCTCTTCCAAAAAACCCAGGTTCACCCAATGGCAGCTCACAACTGTCTGTAACGCCAATTCAAGTGATCTGTCACCTTCACACTGATACACACAACAAACTTAAATTATATGTATAAAAAAACACAAAACAGTTAAATGCCTTAGTCACGCTTCTAAGAGACATTTCTAAGAGTTTATGGAGGCCATGACCAAGACAACTTACAAAAGAAAGATTTACTTTTGGGTTCACGGTACCAGAAGGTTAGAGTCCATGTCCATCATCAGATAGGAAGCATGCACCAAGAAGGCAGGTATGGGACTGGAGCTTATATAAGCTGAGAGCTTATATCTCTATCCACAGGTAAAAGGAAGAATGCTAGCTGGAAAATGCTTGTGCATTTGAAACCTCAAAGACTGTCACCAGTGACACACCTCCTCAAATAAGGCCACGTATCCTGACTCTTCTCAAACAGTTCCACCAACTGGGGATCAAACATTCAAATTAACAAGCTTATGGAGGCCATTCAAATCACCACAGTGTTGATAAGAAATAGAGGAACTGGTGTTCCTTCTGTACTGCTGTGAGAATGTACAAATGGAGCAGCCACTATGGAAAAAAAGTGATCTCTCAAAACCTTTAGCACAGGGACTGGAGAGATGGCTAAGTCATTAGGAACACTAGCTGCTCTTCCAGAGGACCCACATGGCAGCTAATACTTGCAACTCCAGTCCCAGGGGATTCAATGCCCTTTTCTTGCCTCTGCAGATACTGCACACATAAACCTAACATTCAGGTCAACACATTTTTAAAAAGATGGATTGACTGGTTGATTGATTGATTGATTGATTTTACATATATAGGTGCTCAGCCTGATTTATTTATTTATTTATTTATTTGTTTGTTTGTTTGACATATATGGGTGCTCGGTCTGCATGTATACCTGCATGCCGGAAGAGGGCATCAGATCCCAGTATAATTTGTTGTGAGGCACCATGTGGTTGCTGAGAATCAAACTCAGGACCTCTGGAAGAGCAGACAATGCTATTAACCACTGAGCCATCTCTCCAGCTCCAGGTCAACACGTTAAAGTAAATAAAATCTAAAAATCAAAACCAAAAAGCAAAACTTTAATATGAGGACAAGAGAGATACAGCTCAGTTAAGAGCACTAGGTGCTCTTACAGAGAACTCAGGTCCAGTTCTCAGAACTCACATGACAGATCCACAACCATTCTTAACTCCAAGTCCAGGGGATCCCACCCCTCTTCTGATCTCCATGGACATGAGGCTCACACTGTAGTATGTATACATACATGCAGGCAAAACTCATATACATAAAATAAAAAAATAATAATTTTTTAAATTTAAAAACCTTTAATAGAATTACCAAATGATGCAGTAATTTTACTTCTCAGTATGCACTCTAAAAGGATAAAAAATAGAAATTGTATCCTTGAACACCAACATTCACAAAAGCATCATTCACAATAGTCAAAAGATGGAAGCAAAATAAGTGTTCGTCATCAGACAAAACGGATAAGCAAACTATGATATATACATATAACAGAATATCTTCAAGCCATGAAAGTGAATAAAATTCTACTACAACAAAGATGATCCCTGAGAACATTAGGCTATGTGAAATAAGCCAGACTCTGATAAACAAATATATAATTACAATTAATATGAGATACCTACAATGAACAAATTCATAGAAACCAGAAGAACAGCAGTAAAACAACAGGGAAATACCATTTTATAGTCTGTCAGAATTTCTCTTTGTAATGATGAAAAACTTCTATAAAAGAATACTTGTTTGTTTTTTATTTTTGTTTTTTGGCATAGGGTTTCTCTGTGTGTTCTTGGCTGTCCTGAATTCACTTTGTAGACCAGGCTGGCCTCAAACACACAGTGATCAGCTTGCCTCTGCATCCCTGAGTGCTGGGCTTAAAGGCGTGGGCCATCACACACAGCTAAAAAGAATATTATTGATGGTTGTACAATACTATGACTATACCATGAATTGTGTAAATAAAATGTCTAAAATGATACAATTTTATATTATGTGTGTTTTCCCATAATTAATCCAACAGGGCTGAATACATTATGTACCCAACACATTGTGTATTTGTATGAAACTACCAAAGAATAAATTTCCTTTTTTATGTGTTTATATGTGTGGCTGTGTGAGCTTATGTGCCCACATGCATGTAGGATCACGTAAAGCAGATAAGGGCATTGGATCCTCTAAACTAGAATTACAGATGATAGTAAATGCCATGTAGATGCTGGGAATTGAATCTCTGGAAGAACAGCCAGTGTTCTTAACTCCTGAGGCCCCCAAAGTAATTTTTTTAATTGAAAATGATCCAAGAAGCCTATGGTAAAAATTAAAATCGAAGTAGGCATTCCTAATGAATCAGAAATAACCTATTTTTATAAATAATGACATTAATTTTATATTTAAAAAATATTTTAAAATAGAATATGTTGGGTCTGGCATGGTAGTGCAAGCCCTTAATCCCAGTACTTGGAAGGCAGAGGCAAATGGATTGCTGGCACCTGGCATGGCAAACACAGTTCTAAGACAACTGGAGCTTTATAGAAAGACCCTGTCTCTAGTAAACAAACACACAAATAAGTAAATGAAATGTTGTTTTAATATGCCCCTTTCAAGTGAAGCTCAGAATCTGTTATGGTCTCCACCCCCATTACTGTCTTAAATCAATTATCCTACTAACAATAGGGCTGTTCAACTACCAAATTATTGACTCCAAAAGTCAAAATGAGACTTGAGTTGATATTTAATTATTTTCAAACAATTGATATTTGACTTTAACTTCACCACAATGTACTATGTTAAAGCACAAAGCCTCATGGACCCAGAAACCCCTCTTGGCCTCATTTGCAGGATTTCTCTACCCATGAGAACTTGTGAAGAGATCACATCCTACCAGGTAAGGAAACAAAGAGTACACACCTGGAGATCAAAACTAAACTAACAAAACATCGGGTCCCAAGACAGTATTTTGTACAGAAGGGCTCTTGTCCAAAAGGCAGTGCTGAGAAGATGCACAGTTTATAGTTTCTTTTGTTTTCTCAGTGCTGGAAATCTAACCTAGTGCTTCAGTTATGCCAAGCAAAAAAAAAAAAAAAAAAAAAAAAAAAAAAAAAAAAAAAAAAAAAAAAAAAAAAAAAAAAAAAAAAAAAAAAATATATATATATATATATATATATATATATATATATATATATATATAAAAAACTGAGCTTTATCTTCAGATGTAAAATACATTAAAAAATTACAAAAACAAAGATAATGATTCTCTAGCATTTTTGCTGTTCTGTGTGTTGTCTTGGTTCGTGTGAATGTGTAAGTGTGTGTATATGTGCCTGTGGAGGCCAGGTCAATTTGGGGTGAGTTCTTCAATCACCTTTCACCTTATTTTTTGAGTCAAGATCTCTCACCGAACAGAGGAGCTCCAGAGATCTGCAATGTCCTTCTCCTTTCCCAGTCCAGGAACTTTTCTCACTGAGTTATCTCCTTAGCCTGTAATTTCTATTTTCCTCTTCTTCTTTTTTCAATTTAATGTTCATTGTTGTTTTGCCTGCATGTATGTCTGTGTGAGGGTGTCAGAGACCCTGGAACTAGAGTTATAGACAAATGTGAGCACCATGTAGGTGCTGGGAATTGAACCTGGGTCCTCTGGAAGAGCAGCCAGTGTGAAGCCCTAAGCCATCTCTCCAGTCCCATTTCTACTTTCTTAATCAAACTTTTTTTTTTTTCCTTTTGATTTTTTGAGACAAGGTTTCTCTGTGTAACTTTGGCTATCCTGGACTCTCCTTGCAGACCAGGCTGGCCCTCGAACTTACAGAGATCCGCCTGCCTCTGCCTCCCTGAGTGCTGAGATTACAGGCTAAAACTTTAAGTTAAGGTCTCATGTAGCCGAGGCTATGGAGCTCAGGGTGGCCATGAACTCCTGATCCTCTTGGCTCCACTTCCCAAGTGCTAGGAAAACAGATTTGTGCCAGCTCTTTATCGTTTCTATCATTTAAATGTAGCATTTAAATGTATTTTTCTCTTT
>NW_026587032.1:1823764-1835360 GCF_907164565.1 Psammomys obesus | reverse complement strand
GTTAAGGATGGCCTGAATTTCTGATCCATCTGCCTTCACCTCTCAATCTGTGGGCGTGCTGGGGCTAAGCCACGCACCTCCAAGCCTAGTTTATGTGCAGCTGAGTGCTAGCTAAGCATAACCCAGCTCTTTTTTGTTGTTGTTTTTGTTTTTTGAGACAGGGTTTCTCTGTGTAGCTTTGGCTGTCCCGGAACTCACTCTGTAGATAGACCAGGCTGGCCTTGAACTCATAGAGATCTGCCTCTGCCTCCCAATTGCTGGGGTTAAAGGTGAGCACCACCACCACCTGGCCCATGGCCAGCTCTTAATCAAATTTCTATAGGTCACCAATTTTATTTTACTTTATTTTTGTTTTGTTTTGTTTTTCTGAGACAGGGTCTCTCTATGCAGGTCTGGCTGTCCTGAAACCCACTCTGTAGACCAGGCTGACCTTGAACTCAGGACTCTGCCTGCCTCTGCCTCCCAAGTGTTCCACTTTAATTTTCTATTATCCTTTCTCATGAATCATATTCTCAACCAGGCTCTCAAAGCCTTGTAAAAGTTTAACAGTCTTTCTCTTTCCTATTTCAAAAAGTATCCCACTGAGTCCTATGATGTTCCCTGATCCTAACTTATTCCACAAATGACTTTTTATTATGGGACAAAGATCAAGAAACAGAATATTAAAAATTAAAGACAGGGCCAGGTGTGGTTGTGAACACCTTTAATCCCAGCACTCAGAAGGCCAAAAGGCAGATGGACCTCTAAGTTCAATGCTAGTTTGGTCTACAGGGCCAGTTCCAGGACAGCTAGGGCTACACAGAGAAACACTGTCTTGAAAAGCAACAACAGCAGCAAAATTTGAAACTATACCTTCTTATCACCTAAGTATCAGTTCTTAAAATATCATCTGAATCTATTCTGTTCTTTGCTCCTAGTTACAAAGAACAACAAAAGCTCTTTCTATCAAAAAAACAATCTCCCGCAAGTTGCTATCTTCTGGATCTTCGTCAGTTCCTGACATTTGGCAGCAACATTAACTTCTTTCTAATGAACCCTTTTAATCGTTTCTATCATTTAAATGTAGCATTTAAATGTATTTTTCTCTTTTTAAAGGTTAGGGTAATGCTGGGTATGAGGTACATATCTTTAATCTGAGCACTGGAGAAGCAGAAGCACAAAGATCTCAGTGGGTTCAAATGTAATCTAGTTCAAATGTAGTCTAGATTTGTAGTTAAGGATGGCCTGAATTTCTGATCCATCTGCCTTCACCTCTCAATTTGTGGGCGTGCTGGGGCTAAGCCATGCACCTCCAAGCCTAGTTTATGTGCAGCTGAGTGCTAGTTAAGCATGCTACCAACTGAGCTACATCCAGACCTGGAAATACAAAGCAGTGTCAGCCTTGTACTTCATTCTACAACTGCGCATGTACACACCAGGCCGTATACTAGACTAGACTAAGAATTTAAGACGTAAAAGTTCCTTTCATCTTTAAGATTTGGTTGTAGCTAGTCTGATTAGAGGCAGAGGAAAGAAGGCCGTTATGTGACTTGTGGGCAAAGAACCTGTGCAACAACCGTAAAGAGCAGGGAGGAAAGGCATACCTAGGGAAAGGATGTGGACCATGTGTAGTTAGAAAAAAGGTTTGGGGAGCAGAGGTGCAAAACAAAAGATATGAATGAAAATATTCGGAGTCTGAATTAACCAATAAGCTTGTCTCACAAATCTTACAGAGAAAAATACTATCTCAGTGAAAATGAAATATCCCAGAGTCTAAGTGCTTACTTCAATGATTTTTTAGGATAATATACATATTCAAATAGCCATAAATTCATTATAGCTTATATAACTATAAAACTCAAGCAAACTTAAGTTTAAAATAACAATGTAACAAATGATTATCTTACAAAAACTAGACTAACATTTAAGTATGGAAACATATACCTTTAGGACTGAAAATTGTTGGTTTTTTTGAGACGGAGTCTTTAGCCTTGTCTGCCTGGAATTCATCTGACCTCGAACTCGGAGATCCACCTGCCTCTGCCTCCCAAATGCTGGGGTCAACGGCTTGCACCACTATACCCAGCCCTATATTTTATTTTTACTATTTTTGCAGTGCTGGGTATCAGATAGGACCTTGCAAAAGCTAGAAAAGTAATCTATCATTGAGCTACAAACCTGGTCCTAGATTTCACAATTTTTAAATTTGATTTCAACAATACTAACATATAACATGATAAATGTTTCATTAAACAGGCGTAATAACTGTAAGGTTTAGTCAGGCAGTGTGGCTCACAACTTTAATCCCAGCATATGGGAGGCAGAGGCAGGCAGATATCTTTGAGTCTGGGGCCAGCCTGGTCTACAATGTGAGTTCTAGGACATCGTGGGCCATTAAACAGAGAAACTGTCTCAATAATAACAACTGTAAGCCTTTATATACTAGTTCATGGAATTCAATCTTACAATACTGTATCAGCTTCTAAGGTTTTTACTATTATAACAGTCTTGCTAGTCTAAGCTGACCTCAAGTTTACCATCTTCTACTCCAGCCTACCAATGTGCTAGAATCACAGGCTTACACCTTCAAAACCCAGCTTTTGCTGGTAATTCTTGGTCTGTTTTTTTTTGTTTGTTTGTTAGTTTTGTTTGTTCTTCTGAGGCGTTTTCCCACAGCTTAAGCTGTCCTTGAACTGTTAATCTTCCTGACTCCATCTGCTGGGATTATAGCTATGTATCACTATGCCTGGCTGCTGGCAGTTCTTAAACACTAATTTATGAAGAAGCTTCACCTATAAATTGTGGAGCTCCACTCTGTACATTTATGATTAAGGGTACTGTGTTTCTACTACCACTGCTGAAGTTTGTAACAAACTTTCTGCGGAAATAAATTGTTTCAAAGTTTATTAACCACAAAGATGAGCAACACCACATACATAAAAACATGTCACTAACTGCTATGCCAGGGTTCCTTTGGACTTTCCTTGTCCTACTTGCAATAAACAACACATTCCATGTCACAATCCAATTTTATCCAACATCTTTCTCAGCTGAACCCACTACAAAGTCATTAGAGCACTGCACTGAGACAGCATAAACATAATAAACAACAAAATCTAAAAATGGCAAATGAAAGCACCGGGGCACTAGGAGGCTATAGTCTTCAGAAGTTTCATAAACTCATTCATGCTCAATAAGCCTTGGATAATATGCTAATGAAAACATTTAAAAACAAACTCGTTTGGTTTGTTTTTGTTTTTTGAGACAAGGTTGCTCTCTGTTGTTCTGGCTGTCCTTGAACTCTGCAGACCAGGTTAGCCTTGAACTCAAGGGATCCATGATCCATCTGCCTCTGCCTCTGCCTCTGCCTCCTCAGTGCTGGGACTAAAGACATGCACCATCATCACCTGGCAAAACTAAGCTTTTAAAAACAGAAAGGAGTTTTAAGAAATAAAGATTAAACCTAATCTTGAAAAGAAATCAAATTCAAATATGTTAAGGAAGTAGAATCTTGGTTGCCAGTGAGATGTGAGAAGTGAAACAGGATGCGGGACAATTTATAGGAAAAAAGGGAGGACAGTGGTAGCATTCCCCAGGGCAACGAAAAAAAGTAAAATTTAGAAGTGAAGGCATTAAAGTAGAATAGTTAATATTAACATGATGATCTGACCAGCTTCTAGCCTTATCTCAACTTCAGTTTTTCTGGATTTTACCTGATTCACAGAGCTGTACTAAAAGCAGACATCTGTACTTTAAGAATACAATAGATAGCTAAGACAATACTCAAGCCCAACCTGCTTTAGATGGTATAGCAATGCTTATTATGCTATATAGTTCTAAACATTATATACCCTATTCAGGATAAAATGGCATCACATTCAGTATTACATATTATATAAGATATCTACTATAGGGGCTGGAGAGATGGCTCAGAGGTTAAGAGCACTGGCTGTTCTTCCAAAGGTCCTGAGTTCAATCCCCAGGAGCCACATGGTGGCTCATAACCATCTATAGTGAGATCTGGTGTGCAGGCAGAATGTTGTATAAATAATAAATAACTCTTTAAAACAAAGATGTCTACTATGTTAGATAATGCATATTATGTGTATATCCAGTATCCAAATACTGCAGACATACACATATACATATATATCCTATAAATAAAGCCTCAGTAGCCACTAAACTAGGAACACTGTAACTTACATTAAAGTCATTCCCATATATGAATTGTAGCTCATTTGATCTGCTAAAGCAAGAATCACCAAATCTTTTTAAGGCCAGATAGTAATGTTAGGTTTGGCAGTCCATAGTCAGTTACTCAACTCTGTTCTTGGAGCAGCAAAACCCAGCCACAGACAATACATAAACAAATGGTTTGACTGGGTTCCAATATAATCGTATTTATGGACACTGAAATTTGAGCTCTCTATAATATTCTCTTCCCAAATAACATTTTGACTCTTTGCTACTATTTAAAAACATAAAACAAAATAAAAGCCATTCTTACCTCATAGGCTGCACAAAAACAGACAACAGGTTACACTGGATTTACTGGCCATAGTTCACTGACACTTGTACAACACAGAACTGCCCTCACCCAAACTTTCCAAATATTCTTTTCATGTTAATGTAAGAGGAAAAAAAAGAGGAAAATCTCTTACTTGTCAGAAAACATTTACATGGCTAACCAAAGTCATCTCTCAATTTGCAAGAAAGTCAACAAACTTGCTGCTTATTTCACATGGCTTTATTACTGTGTATTCAGAAAGATCAAGATCACTGAAGCTGTAGAATAATACCTAATCCTTTCCCTAGAAGCATTTTATTTCACTAGTTCAGGGGAAGAGCACCTGCCTACCATACATAAACCCTGAATTCAATTTTAATACTGTAAAACAAAATCTAACCCAATCTTACAAAGTAAGTGGGTTTTTTCCCCCTCTACTACCATTTATCAGCTGTATCAGAGATAATCACACTTAGCATTTTAGCTCAGTTTTCAGTCTTATGAGTAAGAGGATATCAGGGACTGGGGTGATGGCTTCCTGTTCTTCCAGGACCAAAGTTTGGTTTCCATGCTGGGTACCTCAAAATTGCCTGTAACTCCAGCTCCAGGGGACACACACAACACATAATTAAAAATAATAAAAATAAAATTTTAGGACAACATTTAACATCAGTACCTAGGAGAACAAGAACCTTTAAATGTGTTTATTAAATATAAATTTGGGTAATATCCTACAAAACAATGAAGTTGTTTGCTGATGCATGTAGTTAGTGTATGTTAAATTAAAAACGTATTCCATATGGGAATACATTTGGGGAAAAAGCAAGATTGTGTACGTGTATTAAAGAGAAGAATAAAGGGTATGCAAGCCTTTTACTCTGTCTCTTTCCTGTATGCGATGTAGCTGATAAATTATGTTATCACAAGGTAGATCACTGAAGTAGGCAATAAGAAAATGGATTTGGGACTGGGAGTCAGGCCTATTCTTTCTATGATAAAAAAGAAATCTAAGATTTTAAGTTCAGATTCAAGTGTTATAGCCAATCTACAGCAAACGAGAATGGAACACATCTCAGATGATAAAGAAATACTCTTGAACACACTGAATCCCCTTAGACGCAATCATGCTTGAGTTCTTTGTGTCCTCCTATGGGCTTATCACCTTTGTTACATTTCTTAAGGCACTCAAATTCCTTTTTCTTTAGTTAGGTTTGTGTCACTCTTAGCTAAAGTGCCTACCTGACAATCTACAAGGTATACTCAGATGAATGAATCCTAACTTAAAGATAACAGATGCCACAGTTTGGATCTAGATGGTTCCCAAAGGCTCCTGTGCTAAAAGCCTAATCTGCAGTCTGTATTGTGGGGGATGGCAGAAGCTTTAGAAGGCAAAGCCTAGTGAAAGCGAACTGGGTCATTAGCGAAATTTCCTTGAAGAAGATATTGAAACTCAATTGTTGTGGGCTAGCCTCCCTCCCTACTTTCCTTCATTCTTTTCCTTCCTTTTCTCTCCTTCATGGCTTCCACAAAGTGAATTCGTTTCTGTCACTATGATTTTATACTAGTAATAGTCCCTTACCACAGTCCCAAAAGTAACAGTCAAATAAAAAAGCACTGCAATTTCTGAAACCCAGAACCAAAATAAACTTTTTTTCTTCTCTCTCTCTCTCTCTCTCTCTCTCACACACACACACACACATACACACACAAGGTCTCACTATATAGCCTTGGCTGGCCTGGAACTCACTATGTAGACGAGGCTGACTTCCAACTCACAGAGATCCGCCTGCCTCCACCTCCCTGAGTGCTGGGTTTACAGACATGGGCCACCATGCCTGGCTACATTTTCTCTTTTTTAGGAGAATGTTGTTTAACTCAAACATTTTGTCACAGCAATGGAAAGCCAAAAGCAACTAAAGAAAAAAAAAAAAAAAAAAAAAAAGGATGTGATCAACTTAGAAGAATAAACAGAGAAGTCCAACATTAGAATCGAGAGCTATCAGGGCTGGAAAGATGGGTTGGCACTTAAGAGCACTGGCTACTCTTCCAAAGGACTCTGGTTCAAATCCTAGTACCCACATGGCAGTTCACAATTATAATTCCAGTTCCAGGGGCTCTGACACCCTCACACAGATATATACGGAGGCAGAACACCAACGTAAATAAAATAAAATTTAAAAAGAATCCAGAAGGGGGAAAAAAAAGATTCCAGAGCTACCAAAATGAAGACGCTAATCTGAGAATTAAGACTCTGCAAAGGAGCAGGCATAGTGGTGTGTATCTTTAACACCAGAAGGCAGAATCTCCAAACTGAAGGTCAGCCTGGTCTACATAAATTTAGGACAGCCAGGGCTACACAGGGAGATCCTGCCTAAAAAAAAAAAAAAAAAATTTTAATTTTTTAAATAAAAAGAGAATCTGTAGCACCTATAATCCCAGCACTCAGGAGGCAGAGGCAAGTCGATCTCTGTGAGTTCTAGGCCAGCCTGATCTACAAGGCAAGTCCAGGACAGAGAGAAACCCTGTCTCCAAAAAAAAAAAAAAAAAAGAAAAAAAGAAAAGAGTTTGCAAAGGAATACCAGCAGTCACAAAAGTTAAAGAAGAAAACAGTAGAGAGGAAACAGATAATGGCTATCAAGTACAATAAGTAGTGAGGAACTAGGGCTAACCACACATTTTGACCATACAGGATTATAAAAGGACCTGGTAATCAACTAGTTATGATGAGTGAGAAACCAGGCTAAAGGTTCAAGAATGAAGAAGTATACACACTACCTCTTCTGCACATTAAAAATAAAATCAGTGGAGCACAGTGGCATTACACCTGTCATTCCCAGCAAATGGAGATACAGGCAGGAAGATTAGGGCTCAAAGTCATCCTCAGCTACAAAGAGCTCAGGCCAGCCTGGGTTAAATGAGACCCAGTCTCAAAATGTCACAAAAACAAACAAAAAATACAAATAAAAAATTCAAGTTTAAGTTAAATCTAGCTTATTGATATAATTACAACTTACAGAAAACACAGGGAACAGAAGAACATACTACATGAAACCAAAGGGGTACACTCAGCATAATCCAGGCTGCAAAATTTCAAAGGCCTGGCTTGGCGGTGAATGTCTTTAATGCCAGCACCAGAAGGCAGGCAGATCTCCAAGAGTTTCAGGACACCCAAAGATATATAAGTGGGACTCTGTCTCAAAACAAAATTTTAAAAAGAAAAAAAAAAAAAATCCACAAAACAAACCACAGTAATCCAGTTACTCCAGCATTTAAGAGGTGGATGCAACAGGATCAGAAATTCAAGGCCAGGCCACTCTGCTCCTTCGCCATCATGCTGAGCCCAGTGAGAAGTCACCATGAGCAAGGCCTACCCTCCTAAATTGAAGAAATGCTGGACAAGGAGTTATCATGGAAGTTAATGGTAGCAGACATGTACAAGGAACACTAAATCCCTTTGTCAGTCTTGTGATTGATGAGAGTGTGGAGATGGCAACTAGGAGGCAACAGAATAAAACTGGAATGGTGGCCATTCATGGAACAGAATCATCATGTTAGAAGCCTTGGAAAGAGTCTAAACAATGGCTGTTCAGCAGAGGAGTCCACCTCCTTCCCCAAAGGGCCTGTTTGACTTTAGTGTAGAATTGGGTCATGTATACTTTCATATGAAATTTTTTGTTAAATAAATTTTTGTGATACTCAAAAAAACAAAAACAAAACAACAAAGACAGAAAGAAAGAAAGAAAGAAAGAAAGAAAGAAAGAAAGAAAGAAAGAAAAAAAGAAAGAAAGTAAGTAAGTAAGTTAATCCAAGGCCAGCACCAACCAGAAATCCAGTTTGAGGACAGTCTGGGCTATATGAAACCTTGTCTCAAATTTTTCCTTTTTTTAATTTAAGAATAAGATAAAGGGCTGGAGAGATGGCTCAGTGGTTAAAAGCACTATCTGTTCTTCCAGAAGTCCTGAGTTCAATTCCCAGCAACCACATGGTGGCTCCCAACCATCTATAATGAGATCTTGTGCCCTCTTCTGGAGTGCAGGTGTACATGCAGACAGAACACTGTACACATAAAATATAAATAAATTTAAAAAAAGGATAAGATAAAAAGTAATTCCAACATTAAAATTAAAAACTAAATTTACCTGGCTCTCCCTTTGTGTATCAGTACCACTAAAGTTCTCAAGGTGTGGTCAGGCATGGTGGTGCATGTCTATAATCCTAGAGGCTTAGGTAGGAAGAGAGCTGAAAGTTTGAGGCCAGTCAAAGTTACACAGGAGACTTGTCTCAAACAAACAAAACGGCAACTGAAAATGAACAAGACAAAATGGATCAGGTGTTAAGGCAAGAGTTAATAACTGGAGTATTTGTCATTGCTATTCCATGTACTAGACAGTGTCACTTCAAATGTACCAAAATGGGTATAGAGTTAAAACAAGGCGGTAAGGGTATTAAAGACAAATGAGAAAGCAGAGAAGTGTAGCTACAGTCTTGAACCTTTAACTATAAAGTTCTTTCACAGTAACTGAGACTGCCAAATACCCTCCTAGAGATGAAATCATTGTTTCAATTTATCAGAGGAAATGAAATAGGAAACAGTAAAAATACGAGAGTTACAGAAAGTTATAAACCTTTATAATATGCAGCAAAGGTTTTTATCTAGAATGTACCTGGAACAGAGATAAGGGTGAAAAAAAAAAAAAAAAAAAAAAGCCAGAGGCCTGGCATAGTGGCGTATGTTTGCAGTCTCTGGCTGCTACCAATCTGAGGCTTCTGGGTTTAAGTTGTGCCCCCAATACTTAAGAATACCTCTTTAAAGGCGGGTGTGCTGGCACAAACCTTTAATCTCAGCACTTGGAAGATAGAGGCAGGTGGATCTCCATGAGTTCAAGGCCAGCCTGGTCTACACAAGTTCCAATCCAGTCAGGGATACAAAGTGAGACTGTGTCTCAAAAACAAACAACAAAATCCTTCTTTGATCTTTATGAAAGGTATTACAAAGAAAAAGGAAGGTTTCATACATTTTTGACTATATTCTAAGCCGGTAGATAAGTCAAAAAGAATAAATACCTTTTAAGTACCTGCTTTCTTTGTTCCTCTGGGACACACAAAACCATGACTTCCACCTTAACACGTCAAAAAAAGTAAGATCCATACTTTTAGCACGCTTGGCCTTCCACAGCACTTTTTGAAGCTAATTCCCATCTCCCCCTTTCAAACACTGACCACTTGCTCACATAACTTTGGGTTATCTGTAAAATCTTAGATCAGATAGATCTACAATTTCAACTTCAAAATGCTATCAGATTCAATCTAACTGCATAAATACTGGAGAAGACAGAGTCAGAATAAACAAGGCACTCATTCTAAAAACACTACCATAGACTTTTAAGAAAATTACAACATGCACGTGAATGCCTTGTTCTGAACGAGACATGGTAACCTGAATACAGAAGAGAATGCACCAATCTGAATGCGATACCATGCCAAACAGAACATTGACTGAAACAAAAAACGTTCTCTTCTTGGGAATTAATCGCACAACTTCACCAAAGCACTGTAGTCAGTCACCTTCCACCTCCAAAGATCCAGCTCCTTCCAAACCACACACAGACAAGCCCACCCCAACCAAACAGTAAAGATTTGGCTACTGGCTATTCTCGAGATACCCTACCTTGTCTCCACATGAAGCAAAATTTTCATTCAAGTAAAATGTGCCTACTACCCCCCAGAGCTAACAAAAACCAGCCTGCAAATGACCACAAACTGCATGCCAACTGCTGATATCAATTTAAAAAAAAAAAAAAATATATATATATATATATACTGCTTCTAGGTTTTCAGGAAGTTCATCATGAAAGGCGATTAAAAACAACTTTCTGAGACTTTTGTTTGGAGACAGAGGACTGAGAAACGCAGTGATCAATACAGAACATACACCTGAAGGAGCTGAAGAAGAAACCAGCTTTGTCAAAAGCCAAGTGGCCCCTAGCCAACACTTTATGCCTATATGACCAAAGATGATGATTCGAGGCTTCCTCTCGGTCCACCTCGGCTTCTCGTCAATTCTCGAATTAACAAGGATCTCATAAACATTTCAGTTCTGATAAGTTAAAAGGACGACCAAAACAAAAGATTTTAGAAAGCTCAGGAGAATCAACACGGAAACAAAGCTTTAGGCTTTTCACAATCTGAGCCTCCCCCCACCCCCACCCTCGGCCCCACAAAAAGCACACATTTTAAATGTCACACAAACAGCCTCTTCACGAGCACCTAGAGCTTAGATTCCGGCACTGGAAAGGGGGCTAGCTTCAGTTTAAAAATCTCAGCGGGGAGGAAAAAGCAGAATTCTAACTTGCAACTGACGAAACTCGGGAGAACCCCGAATCGAACTCTCCGTCTTGGTTCGAACTTCACTCACAAGCATTTTCAGAGCAGGGCTCTCGGCTCCCTGGAAAGGTGTCATCTGTGAAGGAGAAGGCTAACAAGGGCACCCCACACACACCCGGGACCCCCGTACCCCAGGATCCGTTCTCAGAGAGTGGAAGCAACAGCAAAGTGGCAGGAACAAAGCACTGACGTCAATTACGAGATTAACCCCGAGCACAGGCAAGCTTGGAGGAGAGGCCTAAACATCAATGCCCAGAGCCCGGCCATCGCGATCGCCAGGTACCAGGCCCATTCCGAGTGGGGAGGGTGGTTTCTCGTATTCCAACCCAGGTTCCCATCTTTTCACTCAAAAACCCCATCGATCACCAAGGACGGAAACTCCACCCCCCCCCCTTTTTTTTTTTCTTTCGGTGGAGGGGAGATGGGAGAGTGGGGATGGGGGGGGGAGGTGCGCAGGATCGCGAGAAGGAAGGCGAGAACTAGTTGAGATGATGGCCAGAATCGGGCCTATTTTTCTCTAACCGGGAATGACTTGAGCCGAACGAAGGATTCATTTTTTCAAAGGCTAAATCCGCCGACCGCATCTAAGGGGGAGGAACGGACGACAAGGGGAGGGAGAGAAACGGCCAGAAGATGGGCGTCCGGAAGGTTGGCTGGGAACGGGTTGGCCTTGAAAAAAATTATATATATATATATATATATATATATATATATATATATATATAT